>NC_048571.1:48577295-48937295 GCF_013265735.2 Oncorhynchus mykiss
ATTCAAGGACTTTCAGGTACTTTTTCAAGCACTTAATTGTCATTTTCAATGACCTCAATGTTATCTTTTTTTTAAGCATGCAAAAAAGTGTCAAATGTATCTCACTACCACATTAACATTTTAAGAAATAATGCATTTTCAGGCCTTGCCAATGAGTTGAAATGCATTATTATTACATATTTTTACATCTAAAATATGTGAGAACAATGTGGACATTGCCTGGCGAATAGATTGGAAGCTTGCGTGCCAACCAAAAACCAGGTTTCTTTTTTAATGTAAGGATGTGTATGGAAAGCCAAGTTGAAAGCAGCATTGGATGTTGTCGTCCTTATAATAAACCACAAGTAGTTTTACAGCAACAGAGTAGTGCAACACCCTTCAATGGAAGCGTTGGGAAACAACAATCACTGATAATTATAATGGAGCCTGATAACTTATAAATTGGCTGCAATATTTACAAGGACATTTCAAGCACCAAATTGAGGACATTTTCAAGGTAGGAGTTTCAAGGTAGGCCTATACCAGTACTTGAATTTCTGAGCTCCAAATTCAAGTAGGCTACTTCAAGCACCTTGCATTGTTTAAAATTGCAGGTGTTACGTTGAAAGCAAAATGGATTTGTCATGTTATTTCATTACCAGATCATGTTGTGAATAAGCCCACTAGGCTATGTCATTTGTCATTTATATCCAGAATAATTCATAGGAGTAGTGTTGGGTGTTGCGCAATAGTTTATCCTATACAATTGTACACAGTCGACTCTGTGTCCAATCCGAGGCACAAAAACATATGGAAACATGAGCTCATTACCTCACTGATTTCTCTGTTAAATCTAACGAGACCCTGCTGTAAATCAAGCAGACAACAACAGATGATCAATTGGCTAGGGATATTAGATCCAACGAGGATCCAGGCACAACTGTCTTCACCGGTGTAATGAATGAGACACCAAAATATTGTGGACATTCCTCGTTGTTGCATTGCATGCGCTGTCACAACAGCTGTTTGTCACTTGACTGTTGTTCTGAAAATTCCTTCCTGGATCAGATGATGGTATGTGAAAATATAACAGCATAGCTAATAAGCTGGACTCCAAACGTGCATATAACAAGCATTATTTATAATTACGCAATAAACCACATTAAAGACAGTATCGATTTAGGTTTTAAGTATCAAGGTACGGTGACTTTCACTTAGAAGCATTCAATTTTGCAATCGCATACATCATTTTGGATTTGTGTGCGCAATGATGTCTTTTTTCACCCCTTATAGACATAAGGAGTCACGAAATGTTACGTAGTTACACTGCATTTCAGAGATCTCTATACAAAAAACTGTCAGACAGCTAGATCCAGGATTTATACAGGTTTTAAATCAACTCGTGAATTTGATTGAATTATACTGTAGCTATGACCCCCCCCCCCCCATACTGTATGTTATAGTATAGTATGACAGTTTATAGAGAACCATATGTGCATTTTGAAAAATAAATTGACTTCACAAATCTTGATAAAAAAGTAAGGAAAAGAAGTACGAAATCAAAAAGTAGCAAGTATAATTGAAGGACAGAAGGTGACGTCACGATCGTTCAATGTTGACACTTGATGGTGGTATAGTCAAAATGCACATATATGGTTCTTCCTGGCAAGTGTTCAAATGGTAATGTGTGTTCCGGCTGAACAGTTTGTTTGCTGGAGGTGAAGGTGCTGTATAGTCCTTGGCTTTTTTAATTAAAAGCCAGCCGTATCTCTCCCCAACATTGGGAGGTGTGATCATAGCCTGTCATATCAGTTCAGCACAAACATGTTTATTTTTGGCCAGATCTGTTTAATGGGCTTGTCAGAACGGATGGAAATTAAACCTGGCATAACTGACAGATAAGTCTGGGTGTTTTTAGATGTGTTGGGCTTTGTTTGCCTTGATTATTTGGTCCTGCACTCGCTGCTGATGCACATTGCTGTGTGCTGCTAGCACCCACGATGGGGGTGTTCTAGGATTTTATTATTTTTTTCTATCAAATTTGTTTAAACATTTCTTATGCCTCCTGAGTGGCGCAGTGGTCTAAGGCACTGCTAGCTGTACCACTAGAGATTCTGGGTTCGAGTCCAGGCTCTGCCGCTGCCGGCCGTGACCGGGAGACCCATGGGGCGGCGCACAATTGGCCCATCGTTGTCTGGGTTAGGGGAGGGTTTGGTCAGCAGGGATGTCCTTGTCCCATCGCGTACTAGCGACTCCTGTGGTGGGCCAGGCGCAGTGCACGCTGACACGGTCGCCAGGTGTTCGGCGTTTCCTCCGACACATTGGTGCGGCTGGCTTCCGTGTTAAGTGGGCATTGTGTCAAGAAGCAGTACAGCTTGATTGGGTTGTGTTTTGGAGGACGCACGGCTCTCGACCTTCACCTCTCCCGAGTCTGTACAGGAGTTGCAGCGATGACACGACTGTAACTACCAATTGGATACCACGAAATCGGGGAGAAAAAGGGGTAAAAAATGTTTCTTGACACACACATTCAAATCAAATGTTATTTGTCACATGCGTGGAATACAACAGGTGTATAACTTACTGGCAAATGATTACTTACAAGCCCTTAACTAACAATGCAGTTTTAAGAAAATACCCCCCCAAAAGTATGAGATGAAAAAAACAAATAATTGAAGAGCAGCAGTAAATAACAATCGCGGGGCGAAATACAGGGGGTACCGGTACAGAGTCAATGTGTGGGGGCACCGGTGTCAAGGTAATTATGTACAGTTGAAGTCGGAAGTTTACATACAACTTAGCCAAATACATTTAAACTCAGAGATGTTGATGATGCGGCCACCCCTGTGCTTCACGGTTGGGATTGTGTTCTTCGGCTTGTAAGACTCCCCCTTTTTACTACAAACATAACAATGGTCATTATGGCCAAACAGTTTTATTTTTGTTTCATCAGACCGGAGGACATTTCTCCAAAAAGTTCCATCTTTGCCCCCATCTGCAGTTACAAACCATAATCTTGCTTTTTGTTATGGCGGTTTTGGAGCAGTGGCTTCTTCCTTGCTGTGCGGCCTTTCAGGTTAGGTCAATATAGGACTCGTTTTACTGTGGATATAGATACTTTTGTACCTGTTTCCTCCAGCATCTTCACAAGGTCCTTTGCTGTTGTTCTGGGATTGATTTGCACTTTTCGCACCAAAGTATATTCATCTCTAGGAGACAGAAAGCGTCTCCTTCATGAGCGGTATGAGGGCTGCGTGTCCCATGGTGTTTATACTTGCGTACTATTGTTTGTACAGATGAAAATGGTACCTTCAAGTCGTGCAAATGCAAATAGTCTGGGTAGCCATTTGATTAGATGTTCAGGAGTCTTATGGCTTGGAGGTAGAAGCTGTTTAGGAGCATCTTGGACCTAGACTTGGCACTCTGGTACCACTTGCCGTGCGGTAGCAGAGAGAACTATCTATGAATAGGGTGGCTGGAGTCCTGGATAGAGGTCCTGGATGGCAGGAAGCTTGGCCCCGGTGATGTACTGGGCCTTACACACTACCCTCTGTAGTGCGGTCGGAGGCCGAGCAGTTGCCATACCAGGCAGGGATGCAACCCGTCAGGATGCTCTCGATGGTGCAGCTTTAGAACCTTTCAAGGATCTGAGGACCCATGCCAAATCTTTTCAGTCTCCTGAGGGGGAATAGGTTTTGTCTTGCCCTCCTCACAACTGTCTTGGTGTGCTTAGACCATGTTAGTTTGTTCATGATGTAGACACCAAGGAACTTGAAGCTCCCAACCCGCTCCACGACAGCCCCATCGATGAGAATGTTCTTTTGAGAAAAAAATGTTTTTCATCAAATCCCTGTCAAACTAGCTTGAAGGAAAGCTTATTAAACCAATCCACCATAATTTCAACTCTATAAACATCACAATGAAAAATAACTGAGAGCCACATTTATACATTGTGTGACATCCTGAATGAGAGACTTGTGTCTGTCAGTGTGTTTCCCAGGGGAGTTGGATGGTAATTATACAGGGTTTCATTGAGATTTTACTAGTAGTGGAAAAAGTACTGTATTGTCATAATTGAGTAAATGTAAAGATACCTTAATAGAAAATTACTCTGGTAAAAGTGAAAGTCACACAGTAAAATTCTACTTGAGTGAAAGTCTAAAAGTATTTGGTTTTAAATATTCATAAATGTATTTGCTAAAATATACTTGGGTATCAAAGTATGTATAATAAAAAAATCCTTATACTAGCAAACCAGATGGCACCATCTTCTTGTTTTTTTAATTGTATGGATAGCCAGGGGCACACTCCAACACTTAGACATCATTTACAAACCAAGCATTTGTGTTTAGTGAGTCCGCCAGATCTGAGGCAGAAAGGATGACCAGGGATGTTCTCTTGATAAGTGTGTGAATTGGACAATATTGTTTGTCCTGCTAAGCATTCAAAATGTATCGAGTACTTTTGGATGTCAGGGAAAATGTATGGAGTAAGAAGTACATTATTGTCTTTCGGAATGTAATGAAGCAAAAGTTGTCTAATATAAATAGTTAAGTTAATTACATACCCCCCCCAAAAAATTATGTTTTACTTAAGTACTTTATACCACTGGATTTCACATCCCTTCTCTTTTTTCTAATCATTTAAATGTATTTGGATCACAGAGGGTTGTTTTATTGAAACCTCTTTGCAGGGGTTATCCAGACAGACCTCAATATATCATGTGCAGCATCACCATCTGCTCGTTACCCAGGCTTTACTAGATGTGGGAATTGTACCGTTGTTTTGTTTTCCTTGTTTGAGTCAATTGTCATCTCATTAACATGTAAATATAGAGCTGATGAAACATGGCAGAGCAAGAGGGAGAGAAGCATCATACAATATGGGGAGGGAGGGAGGGGGGGGGGGGCTACTGTAGTGAAGGAGAAAGTGGGAGATGAGGGGGAGAGATAGCCAAAGTGTTTTCCCAGAACAGTGACACTTACTTCACAGCCACAAGTGCTCTCCCCTTTCAGCAAGGTGATGTCCTTGGACTGCCCCTCTCCTAGCTGGCCGCCACCCTCTCAACACACAATTCATGCCACTCCTCTATTCTCCTCTTAAGTATGCACGTTTACACTTATTTTCATGAGGCAGAACTGAATTCCGCTATATCGGCCTGCTGCAAAGTCAAATTTTCTATATTGTAAAAATCCCATGAAAAAAAAAAAAATGTGCTTTTTGGTCTTAGGTTAGGTTTAGGCCTTTGGGTTAGCAGTGTGGTTAAGGTTAGGCTTAAGGTTAGGATTTTATGACTTTGTGGCTGAGCTGCCTCCAGGGCAAAATTCATGACAATAAATGCCAACCAGCCTGGAATACACCTCTCATCTCCCCCTGTTCTCTTCAGATCTCATTGTTGTCCCTTCATTTTAGGGACACTCACAGAGCATCCCAAACATACACCTCATCTCCCCCGTTCTCTTCAGATGTCATTGTTGTCCCTTCATTTTAGGGACACTCACAGAGCATCCCTAACATGCACCTCCATTGGAGTGTGGTGTAGCAGCTGTCTTCATAAGAGCACCTCTAAGTGTTGTTTCTCATTTCATGTCTTTGACGGTTTGAGAGCCCTCTCTGACCTTTGCAAGGTCTTTACACAGTGTTGAGCTCATCACTTCCCTTGTCATCCATGTATTGTTCCCTAATCTCCCCCATTGCCTTTGTTGCTTCTCATTTCCCTTTAATAACTGTTACCAGAGATGGTCTCTGAGAGTGTGACTGAAAAAAAAATCAATGGAGGGTCTGGAACGGGAATGAGATCCTGCCTCTGTACTTTGAGTGATAACAATCCTCCCAGGCCCAGCCTCCTTTCGCTGTATCATCTGGCCTCTCATTGGTCCACGCGAAGGGTAGCCCACAGCACAGCCCTCTTCATTAGAACAGTCTGTGTGAGAACAGGGTCTATAGGGAGACAGTCTAGAGACAGTCTAGAGTGTCTCAACGAGGGCTCCAGATCAGAGAGATGTAGGTGTCAGGAAGGAATCACAACCAATTATTTGCTCAATTTAACGGCCTAGTTTGAAATATGTTGAATATGTTGTTCAATGTTTTCGTGGAGATATGGATATGCCGTGTTCACTCACATGGACATCTGCACCTAGTCAGTCAGTGGTGGATGGTTCTCTTAGCCAACATCAAAGTATTGCCACAAGAGGAAATGTAAACATGATCTCTACGTGCATGGGTTATTTTCAGTAGAGATTGGCTACTCTGTAGATGTATGTATCACTGAGTCACAGACAAGCCCACTTTCAGTTAAACATACTGACTGTAACTTCTATCTACGTGACTAAATCCCATCAGTTAACAGTGTTGGGGAGTAGTGAATTACATGTAGTTAAACTAGCAATTACATTACTACATTTTGGAGTAGATTGGTGGTAGATTCTAATCTAGGTAGTGTTTTCAGTAGTTCATAGCTTTTTTTTTGCCATGTAGCGGTATAGCTAACTACTGGAACTACACACTACTTTACAATATAATATGAGTGACGTAGGCAATAACTGTGTTTTTCTTTTTCGGCATCAGACCTGCCTAATTCTCACTTGAAACGTTGTTTTTGTGTTTAGTAGACTAAATGACACATTCTGTTGACATACCATCGTTCCTGTACCCAAGAAAGCTAAGGTAACTGAGCAAAATGACTATCGCCCCGTAGCATTCACTTCCGTCATCATGAAGTGCTTTGAGAGACTAGTCAAGGACCATATCACCTCCACCCTACCTGACACCCTAGACCCACTCCAATTTGCTTACCGCCGCAATAGGTCCACAGGCGACGCAATCGCTCTACACACTGCCCTAACCCATCTGGACAAAAGGAATACCTATGTGAGAATGCTGTTCATCGACTACAGCTCAGCATTTAACACCATAGTACCCTCCAAACTCGTAATTAAGCTCGAGACCCTGGGACTCGACCCCGCCCTGTGCAGCTGGGTCCTGGACTTCCTGACGTGCCGCCCCCAGGTGGTGAGGGTAGGAAACAACATCTCCATCCCGCTGATCCTCAACACTGGGGCCTCACAAGGGTGCGTTCTCAGCCCTCTCCTACTACTCCCTGTTCACCCATGACTGCGTGGCCATGCACACCTCCAACTCAATCATCAAGTTTGCAGACGACACGGACAAACTCCTCAGGAGCCTGAAGAAATTTGTCTTGTCACCAAAAACACTCAAACTTTTACAGATGCACAATCGAGAGCATCCTGTCGGGCTCTATCACCACCTGGGACGGCAATTGCTCCGCCCACAACCGTAAGGCTCTCCAGAGGGTAGTGAGGTCTGCACAACGCATCACCGGGGGCAAACTACCTACCCTCCAGGACACCTACACCACCCGATGTCACAGGAAGGCCAAAAAGATCATCAAGGACAACAACCACCCGAGCCAATGCCTGTTCTCCCTGCTAACATCCAGAAGGCGAGGTCAGTACAGGTGCTTCAACGCTGGGACCGAGAGACTGAAAAACAGCTTCTATCTCAAGGCCATCAGACTGTTAAACAGCCATCACTAACATAGAGCGGCTGCTGACAACATACTGACTCAAATCTCTAGCCACTTTAATAATTAAAAATTGGATGTAATGCATGTATCACTAGCCACTTTAAACAATGCCACTTTATATAATGTTTACATACCCTACATTACTCATCTCATATGTGTATATACTTATACCATCTACTGCATCTTGCCTGTGCCGTTCGGCCATCGCTCATTCATATATTTTTATGTACATATTCTTATTCATTCCTCTACACTTGTGTGGGTATAAGGTAGTTGTTGTGAAATTGTTAGATTACTTGTTAGATATTACTGCATGGTCGGAACTAGAAGCACTTGCATTTCGCTATACTCGCATTAACATCTGCTAACCATGTGTATGTGACATATAAAATTTGATTTGATTTATGACCCAAATGTGATCTGTTCTTGCAATTTGTAGTCTACGACGTTTCAGAAATGCATATGATCATTTTTCACGACGGAGGTTAGACGTAGTGAACTACTCTTTCAAAGTAACTATTTTCATTACGGGTAGCTTTAGTTTAGCTTAACGTCTTCCAGTGTGAAGTAGCTTGGTCAACAATATTTTCAGAGTAGCCTCCCCGACACCTTCAGTTAACAGAGCATCTTTGAGACACACAAAGCAGCGTGGCAGGTTACCAGCCCCAGCGGAGGGGAGAGCTCCATGTCACGATCAGGAAGGGACACCTGGGGGATTGATGACAGCCCTTCGCTCCTCTATTAGACACATGGTGGATGAATATTACTGCTCTGCTGCTGAGATAAGTCCCCGGTGGATTGACACAGCACTCGTTTGCTGGTTTTGCATGGAGCCCATGGGGTGTAGAAGAGCACTCCTGTCTAGACCTGGAGTAGACGGCAGCTGGGTGTGCACTGCGTTCTGAGTTTGTCTCTGTTGTCACTGTGGTCTTTGTGGGGAAAGCTGCACTCGGTGGGCTGAAAAAGGGATAGGGACTAGGATCTGCTGACACGGTGCAGGAAGACTGCCAGCCTGATACAAAACACCTCTAGCAGAGATGCACTTTTCTCCTTTCCTACACGTTTCTAGTTTCCATTGCTTTTCCCCCTCTATTTCTCTCTCTATTTCTCTCTCTATTTCTCTCTCTATTTTTCTCTCTCTCTCTCTCTCTCTCAAACACACATACGCTCACTCATACATATACACATTTATGCCGTATGCACGCACAGAAGCGCACACACATATTCATTCTGAGTGATCGATCAGGTTTTCCTCACCCTGGCTTTGGCCTTGTTCATCTGCAGAGGAAGTGTGAAGCAGGAGAGACTGTGGAGTACACTCTCAGATAGAGGATGCAAGGTGTGTTCTCCCTCACTGTCTACACATACGTCTGCCTCCCTCCCTCCCATCCCTGCCTGTTCTTCTGTTTCTCTCACTATGTCCTTCCATGGATGTGTGACATGGGGACCTTTCTCCTCCGTCCATTTCACCCCTTACTCCCGCCACTCTCCAGCAGCCATAATGACACATTTATTTAATACGAGCTGGTGGGAAAATGAGATTTAGGGTGTGGACAGTGAGAGAGGAAAATGGGGAGAGAGAGAGAGCGAGGGGAAAATGGAGAGCGAGAGAAAGATGGTGAGAGGAAGAAAGAAGTGAGAGTGAGGGAGAGGAAAATGGAGAGAGCGAAAAAAAGAAGTGCAAATGGAGAGAGAGAGCGAGAGACGGCGACACACAGAGAGAGTATCTCCGTGAGCCCTGAGGCTGTTTAGTAGAATCATAGAGATGCAGGGTGAGTCATCATTCCTGTCATCTTCATCACCACAGCTAATGACATCCAGTCTGAATGAGAGGATGAGGATGATTCGGACGATGATATGAACAAGATCGTCTAGTAGGCTAATGGTTTGAATGATATACTGCTCATTACAGTGTCTCTGCTAAAGGAGAGAGTGTCAACCAACCAGAGCAACATGCCTCAGAATGAACATGCTTCTGTTGTGTGTGAAGCGTTGACTCAGCAATGGGCCTTCCACTAGCCCTCCAGTCCTTGTTCTTTGATGTCATCCTCCTTCTGTAGAGTGAGCAGCGATGGGAGACATTTGCCTAGACATATGCTCTCTTTACCTCTCTCTGCTCTCCCCCGCTCTGCCTTAAGTGATCTGGGGTGTTTATGGAGGAACACTTGGCTGCCTGAAACCGGAGGGGAGGCAGGGAGCGCGCGTCTTCCTCCCCCCTCCCTGAGCTCCACTTTGGGCTTTCTGCATTTTAACAAAACATCTGACTCTGTCAGAACCAGTTAATCACAGCTGGGTCTTTAATACGCTCTGGTCTCTCACTGTACATTGGAGTGAGTGTGGTCTGGTGTCTGGGAGAAGCTATCGGATACGTCATAGCTATTACTTCAGAGTTGTCTGGAGACTCTGGACATGTGTCTTTGTGCATTGCATACGTGGTAATAAATATGCACACATATGCTTCGTCATCAATGGACAAATGTACGCACATGCATGAACTCATGTCATAATGGATATTGTCAGATATGTATCACAGCTATTCCAGTGAGTCCTGTCCCTGCCGTGGACTGGAGAAGGCTTAGAAATGCAATTCATTCAATCCATTGGTGCTGAACCAGTGATCCAGCAGACCTGTCATTGGGTCTCTCTCTCTGAGCCTGAAATTCTCTCGTTTCCTGTCTAAGAGGTAGCCCAGCTGGGGAAATCACTGAATCAGCTGCTGATTGGCACACTGATGGAGACCATTTGGAAGCCAACGTTGCTGGAGGAAATTTAATTACAGTCACAATTTGTTGGCTTCTTTTTTTCTCTCTCCACTACAGCTTAAGGGATGAATAAGATGGAGAGACGATGCCGTGTGTGTGTGTGTGTCTGTGTGTGTGTCTGTGTGTGTGTCTGTGTGTGTGTCTGTGTGTGTGTGTCTGTGTGTGTGTGTCTGTGTCTGTGTGTGTGTGTGTCTGTGTGTGTGTGTGTGTGTCTGTGTGTGTGTCTGTGTGTGTGTGTCTGTGTGTGTGTGTCTGTGTGTGTGTGTCTGTGTGTGTGTCTGTGTGTGTGTCTGTGTGTGTGTCTGTGTGTGTGTCTGTGTGTGTGTCTGTGTGTGTGTCTGTGTGTGTCTGTGTGTGTGTGTCTGTGTGTGTGTCTGTGTGTGTCTGTGTGTCTCTGTGTGTGTGTGTGTGTCTGTGTGTGTGTGTGTGTGTGTGTGTCTGTGTGTGTGTGTCTGTGTGTGTGTGTCTGTGTGTGTGTGTCTGTGTCTGTGTGTCTGTGTCTGTGTGTGTGTGTGTGTGTGTGTGTTAGGGCTGCACAATCGAATTCACATCGAAATCGCAATTTTGGCATGTGCGATAGGCCGATCCATATCTCAAGAGATCCATATCGCATGCAGTATTTTGAAATGTCACTCAGTCGCTTGTAATGTCCGTTTTGATAGTTTACTCCGTTTATCGTTTATCTCCCTCTCTCGACTTTAGAGTTGCAAAAGGAGGGTATATTACTGTTAATTTTTTATGTTTACCAGTAAACTAGCAGAACTTTTAACTTTATTTTAAAAAAATGATCACATGACATCTAGTGGCCTATTTGGCCATTACATGGCTGTAATTATCGCTGGCCCTCTGATAAATAAAAACATTTGGATGGCAAAGCTGTAAAAATGATCCTAAATATAAACCATGAACTTAGTGAATTCCTGAATTCCGTTGGTGTTTAGTATGAGGGTTTCAGCATGAAATATCCTTTATATATTTTTGACACACTTTCATTCATCCAGTACAGTCTATGATGCTGCGGCAGCATGGGGGTCTTGGTAGGACATTGTAGAAGAGCTGTTGCATGGACGGGATTATTCGGGAGGTCTGCTTATCACTGTGGCCCACTGGAGAGCCCTATTATCTTTGCTGTGCACAGAGCACAGGCAAGGGTCCACCACTGTGCTCACAACAACCTCCATATTCTGGTGATGTACAGCATAGGAGATAGAGAGAGAGACAGAAGGATGGGGAGAGAGAGATCAGGGATGGGAAGAGTAAAACTGAGAGAACAAGTGAGAAAGATGGGAAGAGAAAGACAAAGGCACAGAGAGGGGTGGAGGGAGAGAGAGGGGGATGGAGGGAGAGAGAGGGATAATCAATGACATTTGACAAGACCATCCCTCTCCAGCGTCAGCAGCCTAGGAGAGCCGTGTTTATTCCCCAGTAACAATGGATTCTGTTTCAGAGATCACTCAGTACATAACCTATCATCAGAGAGGTTTAGAACTGCTAGATTACATGTCGCGTGCTGACTGAGTACATACTGTAAACGGATACATATCTCCACATCAACCAACCAGACATCAACACATTTAGACATGTTGTATCTTATGTACTGGAAGTGGTGTTCACTGTACTTGACAGCCCTGATTCTCTCCTCTAGGGCCTTATTACCATATTAGAAGACATGTAAATGTTTCCCCTCATTGTGCTTCTATTCAGCCACTTTAGTACACCAATCAACACACAGCGCAAAACAATAAGGCTTTTATTTTCCGTATGAATCAGACAACTCATTAGGCAGTAATGAACTAACTCCTTTGTTGCTCTTCTTGTTTGGGGGGAGGTTGGGAGCTTGGGGAGTGAACATGCATGCATGCACGCACACACACGCACACACACACACACACACACTCCCACACACACACCACCCGGCTATCCTGTAGTCCCACTCCAATTATGGCAGCATCTCACCCGGGAAAGGAGCCCACTTACCCAGCATTCACTTGATGAATAATTGATTGTTTATGCGAGTGTTTTGTTTGTAAATACACTTTTGGTGTCTGATTAATTGTTTTCTAGACATATTAATTTGCTAAATTTGATTTGATTTTTTAATTCATAATTTATTAGCTGAACACTCTCTGGCAATTAGGCAACACTAGGGTTTTGAAGGGTTTCTGTCAAATCCAGATTTGTTACGCATGAGGAAACACACACACACACACACACACACACACACACACACTGACACAGGGCACCAGGTGGTAGCTCCCATGTGCTAACCCATTCATCCTAGTGGGTTAGGGTTAGGGGTATATGGTGTGGAGAAGCTTCCAGTGAAGCAGACAACCTGTTAGCTTCTGTGTCAGTGAGATGTCAGTCAAGCTTTCAAGTAATATACTGTTGTACATCAGGGTAGTAGAGTTGTAGAGGTCCTCTCTGTTTAGTGAGAACTGAATGATGCTCTTTTTCTTTCACTCAAGACACGCTGCTCTGCATCCCCACAGTTCACACCTGATATTAATCCCAGGCATATTCACTCTGCCCAAGTCTTTGGGTGGCCATCAACCTCTCCGACCAACCATGCACAGACAGGAAATCACACAGCAAATGCACATGCAATCCTTTCAGAGAGGCACAAAGGTGTGTTTCTATAATTGAGGAGGAAATGAACAACTGTGACATTTTCCCCTAGAGCTGTAATGAGAGGAAGTGTGCCTGATTCCTTCCTTACATACAGGACAGGCAGCCCTGGACTCAACCTGGGAGACTGAGAGCTGGACAGTCAGCATTAGTGTTGTCGTGGGGAGGGCTACAAGGCCCACAGAGGAGAGAGAGTGGCGCTAGGCAGCTGCACGTGTGCCAAATGTGAGTCTGCCTGCCAATTTGTGGGGATACTGGCAAGTGCAGCGCAGGCTGAATCCTTGACATAGGGAGATGAATTATTGAAACATTGCTCGCTGTTGTGTAGGGGGCGGATCGAGAGATTCCTTTACTTGCACTCGAGGCATTCCAAGACGCTTAAAATATTGACGGGTTTGTACTGCGTTTGGATGTTGTTGCTTGTTGGGTTCTACAAAAAAATAGGATAGAGCAATATGTTCTACAGGTTTAGAATGGAATTTACCAGACCGTATTGAAGAAGTGAATGGTAATTATCATGCTTCATTTGCTAACCATGTTAATGCATTTACTTATTTGACACTTACTCTGCGCAATGCATCAGTCAGTCAGATGGTCTGCAAATCATTTCCCCAAGTATTTAGAAACAACCTGACCAAAGAAGTGAGAGAAAGTACAGTATATTATGGGCCATGTTTTCCCCTCATCCAAGACGGTGACTTTTTGGGGGGCCCTCCGAGAGTGCCTGGCAACCTTCGCTCTCTCTGAGGCTCGTTCAGATTCTGCACACATGCCGGACTCAGTTACCAGTGTGCTCCATTGTGCTACAAAGTGGTTTGCTGTGATAGAACAACAATTTGAGGGTCATGTTGGTGAGCAGGGGGGTGGGGTGACTTGGCAGGGGGTGTTGTTGTCAGCTTTCGACTTCCTGTGATGCCCGGTGCCGAAATGAGAGCAATGAATGTTAAACGGAGCCATTTGAAATGGTCTCTCATCAAATCTGTGTGCAGCGTCTCCGTTCGATGGCCTTGGAGGGGTAGGTGGCACCGAGAGCAACTGTCTCTAGCAACACAAACACCTTGCCGCGTCGCTCCTTATCCAGCTGTGATGCTTATATCTCAATAAAGATGTACATAAACATAGCGTTGTGCAGAGTTCATTCCGTTTGAGCAGTATTGCATTATAGACATCACAACAACTGGGGTGTGTCCCAGTTAAAGTATCTAAGTGCTCGAGGCAAAACGTACGGAAAGGGGAGAGCAGCAAACTGGTCCAGTTGAATTGCAGTGTGTGCAGTACACAACAGACTATAATCCATGCACAACTGCTCTCTGTATTTGAAGTGATGTAGAATATTTGAACAATAAGGTCACGTTCTTCTGCTGTGGAACAAGAACGTGCTTTTCTTTGGAGGGGATGAAAGTATGTGAACGCCTTTTTCTTTACTCGTGGTAGAGGTGGAGGTCTGCTCAGCAACTTACTAAGTAGAATGTGTGTTTGTTTTTATTGTGTGTGATCACGTTTCTTCAGTTATTTCTATTTTCCTTAATCACTCTCTATTGTTAAATGACAAAAGTATTGTATGGCAGCTTGAGAGCTTGCATGTTGTTCTAATCGTTGTATTCTCCCTCCCTCCCTCCCTCCCTCCCTCCCCCTCTCTCTCTCTTCTCGCTCCCTCTCTCTCTCTTCTCGCTCCCTCTCTCTCTCTTCTCGCTCCCTCCCTCCCTCTGTCCCTGACAGACACCACCCTGTCGAGTGAACGTGGTAAGTACTGCAGAGGCACGTTTCCCTGATTTTAGAGACGGCTGATTTGACTGAGCCAGATTGGCGATGTTTGTGTGGATGAGTGTGTAGAGAGACATCTCAGATGTTTGTCTCAGGGGGAGTTTGATGCCATGAGCACAGAACGTTGTTTGCGTCAGCCGCAAAGCTATTTTCCTCTTCACCACATTTCATATCACAGCAATGTTGGAAAGGGAAAAACATCTACCCAATGTAATTACCAAAACAGCATCACTAGACCCATGTGGCCAATCAGAGTTTGAATTTGGCATATATTGTATATATTCACTCTGTCCTATTTAGCCGATTGGCCCTCTGTGACTCTAATGATATCATATTTCTAGTAGTCTGCTGTATCTCCTGCCCACTGTCTATTTGTCTTCATACAGTGGACTATAATGGTCTTCAGTTCATCTCCACATGGCCCATAGAAGGAGCAGATGAACCACGTCTCCTCCAGAGCCCGTCTCTCGATTTTCATTTGACATTTGACTCCCCACATAGGCTTCCTCTGTGCTGCTGTTTCGTGCTTGGAGGAGCATGGTGATCACCCATTTCCACTCAAATCGAGATATAAAATTGTCTGCGGTACGGTCCGTACGGTCTATGTACGGGCTGTAATAAGAGCCTATTGAGTCTGGACCGGTCTACCTGCAGATCCCAGGGACCGGGCAGGCATGCATAAAACCCCTGTGTGCCCTAATGTGGTGCAGTCGGTTGCATCTGCTTAGAGCTGCCTTCTCTCACTCTGCAAACAGCCTCAAACAGCCTCAAACAGCCTGGCTGCGTTATCAGAGATGGGTTTAGGACGGGTACGGGTGAACAGACAAAGCAGCAATGATAGAGCTTTGTGTTTGAAGGATGCATGCACAGGTCTTTGATGTGTGGGGAAACTCACGTTCTGTCAATGCACCAGCATTTGTCTGTGGAGCTCATACAGTATGTGCATCCCATGAATGGTCAAATCATACCCTGTAGGTTGAGGTGACATTGGTGGGGATATATGGAGGGAGATATTGTAGTAAATGAGACATGGAATTATGACTTATTATTAGTAAGTAGTCGTAAGGTGTCGTGCTAGCCATGTCATCTCCGAGAGGGGGAGGAAGACAAAGGGGACAGGGCATGCATTCTCTCTACTACTAGGTCCCATGTTGGAAAATCAGGACATAATGTGAATGCTATTTCAGAGGAGGGAAAGTGTGAAGTAAGTAATGAAAGGGAAGGAGTGAAAGGCGGATGAATACGTGAGATGAGGGAGAGTTAGTGCAAGGTCTCTGTGCCCTTGGCCTCTTTGTACACTACTGCTAGTAGGCGGCGGCGGGGGGGGGGGGCGCGGGGGCGCGCACTTATCACAGTTTATAATGACTAAAGCACATGCACTACTGCAGACTCTTCTCCGGGCAATAATTGGGCAAACAATCAGAATTGGGCTGCATTTGTAAAAGCAGCCATTGTGTGTAATAAAAAAAAAAGGGGGTTACAGTCACCCCCCCCCCCCCCCCCCCCCCCCCCCCCTTTCGCCCTGTCCTCAAAAAGGCTCTTTCAGCCCTGTGTTCTGGTGTGCCAGATAGCACCCTCAATGTCAAGTGGCTGGGAGCTTTCTCTCTCGGCTTAATTGTCTGTACCTGAGACAGGATGCCTAGGTGTAATTGCGATAAGAGAAAATGCTGTGCCTGGCTGGTTTTAGTGCCTTTATCTGTAATCTCCGGATTGATTATGGTTTTTCTGCCAGTCAAGCAAATTGTTCAGCCCCATCAACTGCACTGGAAACTGCCTTAACTGTGTCAGGACCAAATAGGGGAGCAGAACACATCGGCAAACCCATAAAACATGGAGCCATATATTGCTTATGGCAATACAAAATAGCCGAGAGGCTACATTTATTCCCCTCTCAGTACCTGTATGTTCTCTAAGTGCTTGATGTTCAGTTATAAAGGCCATACAGATTAGAAATTCCTTAGTAATTGTCTTTTATTTGGAGAGTAATGCAAGGGATGTTGAACACTGCAAATATTCTTTCCCGGCTGATGCAGTACATGAACGTAACATTATGACTGTAGCTACTGTTCCCTGAAGGAGGGAAACGATGTACAACATACTATGGGGAGTCGCACTCTCGCGACTTCAGTTGAAAGAGCTACAATCACGCCAGTCAAGGCCATTGAAATCCTCGCCCACTGAAAACCCCAGAATCCACAGGTGATAAGAGTGAGGCTCTGATTCATTCCTTCAGTTGGACGCAACCTCACCTTAGAGTCGCCCGGGGCGAACTGAGTACCGAATAATGCTTGGAGATCCCCGACACCTTAAGCTGAGGCCGAAACCATTAGCAGGGGGTGTTGTAGGAGAGGATCTTCAGATCCACCAACTCCAGTGGCTCAAAGGGAGTGGAACACAGTGGCTCCAAAACCAGTGCCTAGTCCCATGTGGGCCCAATAGGTTTGGAGGCCGGTCTAAGACGATGTACACCTTTCAGGAACCGCACACCTATGGGGTGGGGCCCCGGTGAGGGTCCATCAATTTCCATATGAAACACTGAGATAGCGGCCATGTACACTTTTAACGTGGAAAATGCCTGCCCCTGCTCGAAAAGCTCTTGTAGGAACATAAGGATGTCCCACACAGAGCACTGAAAGGAACAAGTCCTTTATCTTGGCATTAGAGCTCAAACGCATACAGCCCTCTCATGGAGGGCGACCTAGCAGACTGAATGGTAGCAATAACATTTGGAGGTAAACCTCTAGCCTTCAGATTGGCCTTCTAAGGGGCCAGGCCGTGCGCCTGGGACAACAGGTCCCTGCCAATGGGAGTTGCCATGGGTCCCCGTCTAAAAGGCAAATGATCTCCGAACCAAGGCTGCCTGGGCCAATGAGGAGCCACAAGAATCAACAATAAGCCCTCCCGGCTCGCCCTCTCCAACATGGGCTGAATCGGAACCACTGGCAGAAATGCATAAAGTAGGGTCCAATGCCACTGGTGCGGCAGAACGTCTGTTCTCAACAGGGCACTCGGGTGCCTCACCGAGAAAAATAGACGACACTGCAATTGCGTCAAGACCTACGTCGGCCCTGACGAAAATTTCCCATCCCTGGAGACCACCCAGGGGTGTAGCCTCCACTCCTGAGAGGGTCCCACCTGGATAAATTATCTCGCACTGCTTCCCAGCAATAGGGAGCGAGCCAAGGTTAGGAGGGAGAGAGACGGGAGTCTCCCCGTCTGTTGATAAACGCCATCACCGACATAATGTCAGTTCTGACCTGCACAAGCCGGCCTGACAAAACCAGGGGAAGTGCCTGAGTACCAGATACACAGTTAGGAGCTCCAGCTAATTGAAATGAGGTGCGCTTCCCACCAGTGTCCATACCCCACAAATTGGGGGATGGTCCTGTTGTGGTAACCTTGTGGCATACAACTCAGCCGGGGCCATGGCCCATAGGCCTGACAGGGACACCCAATGCAACTGGCTTAGGCTGCGAGATGTGTCCAGATGAGTGTCTAGCACTCAGCCATGGAAGGGCCTCATCTACAATAGCCCCACGGGAACGACATCCATCACAGAAGCCATCAGCTCCAATAGGCGTAGTCAAAAATACACTGTGTGACCCAGCCGAAAGCAGAGTCTGAACCCTGACAACCTCCGTGTGGATATAAAAGAGCGATAAGCAAGTGAATCTAGCTCGAAACACAGAAACAAAATGCGCTGAGTTTGTAGACTCTAATGTGCTTGCTGAGGGTATGTACAGAAGGTCTAGAATGGGATGCAAAGTCATGTTCCTTTTCGGAGCCAGAAAATACCGACTGTTCCAGCCCTCCTGGATCTTTGAAATAGGAACCACTCAGATTGTCTGCTTCTGGAGACTAGAGGATATTCCCTCCCTCAAAACGGGTGCTGAGGCCTCGGGAACAGTTGAAGTGATGACGCTGCAGAAGCATGCAGGACGCACAACTAAATGTAGCCTTGTACCCTGATGCCACTGTTCGCATGATCCAGGGCAACACTGCGCATGCGCTCCATTGGTCGGAGCAGAGAGCAAGACCCGTGAAGTGCCATCTGAAGGGGCGGGAAGAGGTTGGTTCTTCTTTCATTTTCACCACCCTTGACACCGGTGTGTCTGAACGTGGAGATACAACACTTTTGACACCCCGTGAACAATGTGGATCTTGGGGTTGAAACAAACTGTGTTTATGTGCCAAGGTTTGCCTAAAGCCCGGCCCACTCTTGGTACAAGGCTCAAAAGGCTCCTGAAGAGTTTCTACCCCAAAAGCCATAAGACTGCTGAACAGTTTTTCAAATGGCTCTTGTACCGGCTCTATTCACAATCACTGATACTCCGACAAGCACACACACACAAACACACACTTACTAGATACGCTCACACACAAAAAACACAAATGCATATTGACCACACACACACTCACACACGCACTTTTACACTCTTCACAGACACTGTTGCTACTCTGTTTATTATCTATCCTGATTGCCGAGTGACTTTTATCCCGACCTACATGTACATATTACCTCAATTACCTCAACTACCTCGTACCACTACACATTGACTCAGTACTGGTATTGTTATTTTATTGAGTTACTACATGGCTATTCTTTAAATGTGCCTTCCTCACCATCTTAAATGAGCATGCCCCATTCAAAAAATGTATAACTAGGAATAGATATAGTCCTTGGTTCTCTCCAGACCTGTCTGCCCTTGACCAGCACAAAAACATCCTGTGGCGTTCTGTATTCGCATCGAATAGCCCCCGTGGTATGCAACTTTTCAGGGAAGTTAGGAACAAATATACACAGTCAGTTAGGAAAGCAAAGGTTTTTCAATCAGAAATTTGCATCCTGTAGTACTAACTCAAAAAAGTTCTGGGACACTGTAAAGTCCATGGAGAATAAGAGCACCTCCTCCCAGCTGCCCACTGCTTTGAGGCTAGGAAACACTGTCGCCACCGATAAATCCACTATAATTGAGAATTTCAGTAAGCATTTCTCTACGGCTGGCCATGCTTTCCACCTGGCTACCCCTACCCCGGTCTACTGCCCGACACCCTCCACTGCAACCCGCCAAAGCCCCCACCATTTCTCCTTTACCCAAATCCAGATAACTGATGTTCTGAAAGAGCTGCAAAATCTGAACCCCTACAAATCAGCCGGGCTAGACAATCTGGACCCTCTCTTTCTAAAATGATCTGTCGAAATTGTTGCAACTCCTATTCCTAGCCTGTTCAACCTCTCTTTCGTATCGTCTGAGATTCCCAAAGATTGGAAAGCTGCCGTGGTCATCCCCCTCTTCAAAGGGGGTGACACTCTAGACCCAAACTGCTACAGACCTATATCTATCCTACCCTGTCTTTCTAAGGTCTTCGAAAGCTAAGTTAACAAACAGATTACCGACCATTTCGAATCCCACCGTACCTTCTCCGCTATGCAATCGGGTTTCAGAGCTGGTCATGGGTGCACCTCAGCCACGCTCAAGGTCCTAAACGACATCATAACCGCATCGATAAGAGACATTACTGTGCAGCCGTATTCATCGACCTGGCCAAGGCTTTCGACTCTGTCAATCACCACATTCTTATTGGCAGACTCGACAGCCTTGGTTTCTCAAATGATGGCCTCGCCTGGTTTACCAACTACTTCTCTGATAGAGTCCAGTGTGTCAAATCGGAGGGCCTGTTGTCCGGACCTCTGGCTGTCTCTATGGGGGTGCCACAGGGTTCAATCCTCGGGCCGACTCTCTTCTCTGTATACATCAATGATGTTGCTCTTGCTGCTGGTGATTCTCTGGTACACCTCTACGCAGACAACACCATTCTGTACACTTCTGGCCCCTCTCTGGACACTGTGTTAACTAACCTCCAGACGAGCTTCAATGCCATACAACTCTCCTTCCGTGGCCTCCAACTGCTCTTAAATGCAGGGAAAACTAAATGCATTCTATTCAACCGATCACTGCCCGCACCTGCTCGCCTGTCCAGCATCACTACTCTGGACGGCTCTGACTTAGAATACGTGGACAGCTACAAATACCTAGGTGTCTGGTTAGACTGTAAACTCTCGTTCCAGACTCACATTAAGCATCTCCAATCCAAAATTAAATCTAGAATTGGCTTCCTATATTGCAACAAAGCATCCTTCACTTATGCTGCCAAACATACCCTTGTAAAACTGACCATCCTACCGATCCTCGACTTTGGTGATGTCATCTATAAAATAACCTCCAACACTCTACTCAACAAACTGGATGCAGTCTATCACAGTGCCATCCGTTTTGTCTCCCAAGCCCCATACACTACCCACCATTGCGACCTGTATGCTCTCGTTAGTTGGCCCTCACTTCATATGCGTCGCCAAACCCACTTGCTACAGGTTATCTAGAAGTCTCTGCTAGGTAAAGCCCCGCCTTATCTCAGCTCACTGGTCACCATCGCAGCACCCACTCGTAGCACGCGCTCCAGCACGTATATTTCACTGGTCACCCCCAAAGCCAATTCCTCCTTTGGTCGTCTTTCCTTCCAGTTCTCTGCTGCCAATGACTGGAACGAACTGCAAAAATCCCTGAAGCTGGAGACTCATATCTCCCTCACTAGCTTTAAGCACCAGTTGTCAGAGCAGCTCACAGATCACTGCACCTGTACATAGCCCATCTATCTACCTACCTCATCCCCATACAGTATTTATTTATCTTGCTCCTTTGCATCCCAGTATCTCTACTTGCACATTCATCTTCTGCACATCTACCATTCCAGTGTTTAATTGCTATATTGTAATTACTTTGCCACAATGGCCTATTTATTGCCTTAACTCCCTTATCTTACCTCATTTGCACTCACTGTATATAGACTTTTTGTTTTCTTTTGTTCTACTGTATTATTGACTGTATGTTTTGTTTATTCCATGTGTAACTCTATGTTGTTGTATGTGTCGAATTGCTATGCTTTGTCTTGGCCAGATCGCAGTTGCAAATGAGAACTTGTTCTCAACTAGCCTACCTGGTTAAATAAAGGTGAAATAAAAAAATAAAAAAAATACTTTGACATTTTATGCACATTTTTCTTACTTTTTAACTATGCGTTGTTGGGAAAGGGCTCATAAGTAAGCTTTTCACGGTAAACCCTATAACTGTTTATTCGGAGCACATGACAAATACAATTTGATTTTGTTTGAAAAGCAACAAGATAGCTACTACTGGAATAGTAGTATAATCTTGCCTCGGCTAGTTAGCTAACCCCGGTAGCACGTTATACAACGCATGTTAGCTAGCCTGGTCTTCAAAGTCTACGTAGTAGCGGATTGCCGAGGTGCTCAAACAAGGACAACACAGGTGACGGGGGATACACACAGAACCTGGTCGCCCTCTGTCTTCAAGTAGCCTCCCGTTACCGGAGACCGAGCACACAGGAGCCGGGAGACATTTGACCCGACCAATGACCCAAATCATCTCTGCGTCCCACAACTCAGACTGAGGTACGGGCACCCGGGAGAGGGAGCCACTATTGGAAACACCTAAAGAATGCTACACGATTGTCAAGAGAACATGCACCGTGGACTAGTAGGAGAACAGTGCCAGCTGTCCTCTAGTCTCGCAAACAAACTGATTCGAGCGAGGGCAGACTGAGCATGCACCGCCCTGAGATGTACAAGACAACCAACTTGAGTTACTTTTAATTCATTGGGGCATTGTAACGAACCCGAACCCGGCTTGTTAACCTTCGTCATTTCGGTCACGTTAGCCATCTTACTTATTGCTAAAGCCAGGCCAAGCAATTCAAATAATTGTCTAATTGCTCGTGGTTAGGAAACTTATGAGAACTAGACAAACTTCAACACACAACGACCAGAGGTGAGCATGCTCTACCACTAAGGGACAGTTTAGTTGGCGCAACTTAAGACCGTCTCATGTTTCAATTGTTTGTGTTAGTAGCTTGAATTGTTCCTGTTCAAACCAAGGTGAAAAGCGGAATATTTCACCTGTGGAAGGCAGGGCCTTCAGAGAGGCGTGGATTTCATTGGCCTTGTCAGGCGGGATTGTAGATCCTTTGAGAGTGCGACTCCACGTAGTATGTTGTACCGAAGTTGACTGACCGAAAGGGGACTATCCATTTTCAAAATTAAACAGTATTGTGTCGTGATTAAAGGTGTTGCTGTATTGCACCGATTTTCCCCAAGGCTCTCTGCTTAATTCTGTATGTATCCTTGAGAGCAATGTGGAATCATTTGAACACAGAAACTCTCTTTCATCAGCTCCTCAACAGCCTTGAAAGTGCTGTTCTTCTCACTGTAGCTTTGAGTAGCGGTTTGGGTTGAAAGAGCAGCTAATGGGCTGAGAAATGTCTGTAAACCTACTGCAAAAACATAAGCTAATGTCTGCAGACACACTGCACAACACAATGTCCAGGAGCCGATGCGTTGAAAGGAGAAAACCCCTGGTCCTGCTTTACCTTCATGTCTCAGGAAGGCCATTTCTGTCAGCCTAATTGAGGCGCTGCTTTGCTCTCCAAGTGGCCTGCTGAAATAGCCTTATTGCCTGCTGGAGGGTACTACAGTAGCTCCAGGTTGCTGGCTCAGGGCCCTGCTGTGAAAAACAGATTGGTGGATCTCTAATACAGCTCTCTAGTGATCTGAAAGTACTATATCTACCTCCACAGCTCCAGAGCAGAGTGCAGGGATTTTTTTATATACACACTTTTAACACACACATGTTCTAAATGCACACTGTAATGACACTCTTTACATTTTATTTTGGTTTGAACATTTTGCAGTGCATATCTCACACTGACTATGGGTTTGTGTGGGCTGTCTTTTGGCACTCTCCAAGCAGAGGATACATTGCTTGATCTTTTGCGCAGGCTTTCTCTGAAATGTGGTGGATTGGGAGGCCTTCTGCCCCTCTTCCCCCTCAATGCCAATTAAAAGTGTTTTTTTTTTTCAAGCATGATTTGGAGCTCCTGAAGACAGTTGAAGTGAAGTCACTCAAGACATATGGCAGATGGTTACCCAGCTAGCACACAATGTTCTGAGAACCATATGTTTCTTAGAGGTTGGTGAGAGCATGGTTGTCCTATGGTTATTTTGCATAGAACCTTGCCACAACGTTCTGAGAATGGTGCAGGATACCCAGCTAGCACATAACATTCTGAGAACCATATGTTTTGTAGGTGGGAATTTCAGTACTTTTGCATAACGCTTTATACAGGTTTCCTCATGGTTCTTTTTAAAGTATTATTGGCAGAAGGTTAAGAAATAATGTTCTTCTGTGGGAATTTCAGTACTTTAGCATAATGCTTTCTGCAGGTTTCTTCATGGTTCTATTTCAAGTCATGTTCTCAGAACATTAAGAACTTTCCACCAAAATACATTAGTAACGTTCCAAGAATGTTATTTAAAAACATATTCCAGGGGTAGGCAACCCTGGCGTTACGCAGTTTTAGATTTAATCGACCAGGAAGACCAGGTGTGTTGAATTTATGCAATCACTGAACTGATCAATTAGTTCAGTTGGCCAGGTGTGGTGCCTAGTTGAAAAAATCCTGCAGTACCCTCCATACATTCCATTCTCAGCATTAACAAAACTCTCTCTATCCTCTATCTTGTTAAGTGTGTTCAGGCCACGCCCACTAATTTGCCACACCTGATCTTAATGAATGCCTGTTTTCCAGGGTCTGTTTGAATAGACTAAAATGAACAGCTTTGTATGAGCTAAAAAACAACAACAAGCATGGCATGCTAGCTCCATCCTGGTGGCGCAGTGGACTAATTCCATGGAGAGGGAGCAGAAGATCATAGGTTTGAATCTCGCTGATGCCATGCAACAATAAAAAAAATATGTGTTTGCATGATTAATGCCTAAGCAAATTAATTTCCATGTGTCCTATCTGAGCTTGGAGTTCAAAGCAGTTAACATTCTGAGAACAGCTTAGTTTATTTAATTACGTTCAAATAACCTCAGAACGTTCATTAAACCTCCCAGGAAAACTTTCAGGAACCATAGTAAAATGTTCTCAGAACCTCCCTGTAACCTAACAATTAATGTTCCTTGAACAGGTGAAATTTTCACTTCCATCCTCAGAACGTTTAAAAAAAAAAAATTCCTTTTTAGTGGTCAGGAAAATTATGGCTTCATTCCCAGAACCAATGGGAAACCAAAAATCTACGTTCCCATAACTTCTTAGGAACCAAATGTTCTAGCTGGGTATGCTTGGAATTTTCAAATAGAAATGACAACAACGGAAAGCAACTATTTCCAGCCCAATTTATAATGTAACCTAGTTAAACAAAGGTCAAATAAATAAAATGTAACGTACTGTCAAACCTTGAGCCATAGCGTCTTCAGAGGCATAAGATACGGTGCTGAAAATGCCATATAGGTTTTCCCTTCATCAATCGCCCCTATAAAAGTATTGAGACAATACAAAGCATCTCTACGAGAAAAGCTGCAGCGTCAACTTGATCCCAGAGCTTAGACCTCAGCTCTGGGTCCTCACTGAAAAGGGATCAGCTGTACTATGGGTCCATTGACAAAGACAGGAGACTCAAAGAGAGGTGCGTCTTGAGTCTACTTAAGTCGTTTTTTGGGGTATCTGTACTTTACTAATTATATTTACTTTTACTTCACTACATTCCTAAAGAAAATAAGGTACTTTTTATTCCATACATTTTCCCTGACACCCAAAAGTACTCGTTACATTTTCAATGCTTAGCAGGACAGGAAAATGGTCCAATTCATGCACTTATCAAGAAAACATCCCTGGTCAAATCTCAACGTTAACACCTTTAATTTCCTCTCCTCCCTTTTATCTCCCACTATGATTCGATCTCCCTCTCATCCTGTCCTCTCTTCCTTCTCCTCCTATTCTCTTTTCTCCTCTCTTCTCACACCCTGAATAATTTGAAAGACACTGTAGCATTACGGGCCCACTGAGATGGCCTCATCCAGGCAAATCCCTACTCAAATTAAAGTGTAGAGACATTATTAAAGCCAATCGCTCCTTGCAGTTCCCCAACAGTTAAATTACAACCTTTCCCCTCCTGCTCATGTCTCTAGAACAAAAAGAAAGCCCTTTTTTATGGCCCTCTTTTCCCACCACGATCGAGCGGAGCAACGGAACGTAGAGCTTTAAAACCATGTCGTTTCCCTAGATTGGGTGTGGAATTATGATGTGTTTGGGAGGAGCTGCCACTCATGGGAGGCATGCCCTGCTAGAGGCAGGCTCATGATCGGCATCGAGTTTCACTAACACAAAGAGGATTAAGTTCCCCAATTTGAAAAGCTTATTTTTCACACACTTCGCCTCGACACTCCAGCTTGTCAGAGGCATCCACAATCCTCCAAGTTTGCTTTCATGTTTGAACGTTCCGAAGCAATTTCTCTGCTTTACTATAAATTCTCCTGCTTTTCAATGCTTTTGTCTGTCAAATGGGTAAAGCAGCGGGAGTGCTTTCCCTGTCAATCAAAACTCCCGCTCCAGAGTGTGTTCCCTATACTCACAGATTACTGTTCTGCTGTATGCTACGGAGGTGTTGGACTGTGTGTGTGTGTGTGCAACTGCTCTACTGTTGTTTGTGTAATCTGTCATTTATTTGACATTACAGTGAGGGCTGCTTTCATGCAGTGCATGGCCGGGTCTTAGCTGTCAGAAGCTGAGAGAACTGTGTCCCGTGAAGACTGGAGCCCTCCCGCCATGGTCTAATATCACATTAATTGACCCTAAATTGGCAAATTAATGTCAGTTAAACTTCACTAATACCTCATTTTCATTCTTAAGAAAATATGTAGAACAGTGGAAGTCTCAGAGGGACACGTTCTATTACAATAAATAACATGGATCTTTAGTTACTGCTCCATTTCACTTAGTCTTGAAGGCTTTGTCACCAAAATAGATTCAGAATTAGAATCATGTGAAACGTTGTTAAATAGCACCATGTTAAAAATAGAAGCAGACTTGTGAAATGCTGCTGGCTGCAGTCACCGCACATCCTGTTGATTCCAGAAAACCATCCTGCATCTTAATTCAGCTCCTGTGAAGTCTGAGAAACAGAGAAACAGTATTCTCCTCACCTTAGTCTGCCTTTTCTCTCCCCAGTCACGCACAACTAGCAGCATCACACCATTCTGCCTGAATTACCATCGCCATTTTTGGCAATCCTCATTTCTGAAAGCGGCCTCACTACTGCAGTGTGTTGTACAGGCAGGCAGCAGGCTACCATATGACACGCAGGAAGATCATGGTGATATAATGTGACCAATCTGATTATAGATGAGATAGAGATGAGCCTTATGAGTTTGATGTTTATCAGGTTCTATGAATTATACCATATTTTTATGTTCTGAATTGAACTCAATGAGGCCATGTACTGAAGATGATGACAAATTATAGAGCACTCCACTCCTTTCGCTCCACTGTCAAGATCATGAAAAAAAGCCTGTGATGAGAACATGTCATTTGGCAGGATGGTTACTATGCATTATGTCAGGTAGACATAATAGCCTACTGCCTGTTTTGGATGCCAAGCAGGAATAAAGTAGAACGCTCTGAATGTTTGACCTCTCCTTTGTCACAGTGGTTGTATAAAATATTTTCTTCATCCCTCCCTCCCTCCCTCAACCCCTACCTCTTTTGGCCTGTTCTGTAATAGCAGTGGAATGATGTTGGAGGAATCCAACATTAATCAGCTGCTGTTTTTATAAGGCAGGCAGGGTGATGGCTGCATTGACCCCCTTCCTCTCCTCCCACCTGGTCTACTTCCAGATGTTAATGTGGCTGCCCAGGCCTACCCCTGCAGGTGGAGGGGCGTGTGTGCCAGGGCAGCCAGGAGTGGCAGGGCCAATCTCTTTAACAGCGAGCTGGTCTCTGGTATTGTCCGTGCTGTGGTCGGTTCTGATACACTTCTGCTCCTAGAGGAAGGACCTCCACCGTACATCATCCTGACCCCCTCCCTGTCCCTGGTCTCTCACAGTCCAACGCTGTTTATTAGATGAGTTGACGCTCATAACTAGGGTGACGTATGCTACACTACATTACATTAGCTCTACGATCAGCTGTAGGGGGATATTGCCATTGAGATGGTAACTCTTGCTATTAGATGTCACGTTTTTTATGGTGAATGGAAAATATCATATAATAGATCTAGGTGTAATACAGCATAGATCTACCTTAATTGTCACTTGGGTAAGTACCTTCTCAGAAGACTACTGCAGTTAGTGGTTCAACTAAGGCCAGAGCAGAGAGAGCAATTACAGCCATTCTGTTTCTGCGCCCTCCCACGCTAGGTGAGGAGGATGGCGAGCACTGTGTGAAGAGTAGCTGTAAGATGAGGTGTGTGTCAAGGCTCTAAAGGTGGTGCTAAGTGTGAAGTCATTGATGTTACAGAATCCCACACTGAGTCACGCAACCCTGTAGCCCAGTTGATTGTGTGGTGTTCCTGCCTCACCTACTCTCTCTGTCAGAAGGTCTTTCACTGGGGATAGTGAGAGGAGAAGCTCCCCTGACACTAGTATGCCTCAGGGTTTCCATGCGTGTTTCATTTGTTGCTGAGAAGTGCAGGAACGATCACACGTGGCACTCTGTGCTATGCTGTATGTCCGTGTTTGTCACGTGCTAATCTCGGTTGCTCTGCTGCTGAGAGCGATACAAATGTTCACCATTCTGAGCACAGAAGGCCTTCCAACAACTTTTTTACTCTTAATATTTGAACATAATCAGTAAACAGTAATGTGCAGCGGCACCATTGTTGTACATTTTGGGAGAGCTTAAGTGGTGCCTCAAGGCTTAAGATACAATAGGTTTGAACCATCATTCGGTTTGAACCATCATTAGGTTTGCTCATTGCCTTTTTTGCAAACTACTGCTGACGCACACAAACATATATTTTTCTGAGAACTGGCACCATCTACAGTATTTGTGAGGGGAGTCTGTAGTACATAGTGGTAGTACCACTCGATCGCCTTAATGTCCTCGGAGGTTCTCCCAGCATGCATCAGAACCAGGAAGAGTGTAGTTCCTCCCAGTCAGTGTAACTGAGTTCAGCGAGTACATTAAGTTACTATCTCTACAGCTCTGGTTGGGCGTTACAGTTCAAATCAAAATGAATTTGTCAAATGCTTCGTAGATGAACAGTGAAATCATTTTCCAACAATGCCGAGTAAAGATACATTTAAAAAAGAAAGAACAAATAGAAATAGTGACACAGTGAATAACGAATAAAAATAATGACATGGCTATGTATAGGCATCAGAGCCGATGTAGTAGGATTCGTCGGACGACATACAATGATTTCTTATAAGCGTCAGGGTTAGTATCCCACTGGTTGAAACTGGCAGCTTTAGCCTTTAGCTCAGTGCGGATGTTGTCTGTAATCCATGACTTCTGGTTGGGATATGTACGTACGGTCACTGTGGGGACGTCGTCAATGTACTTATTAATGAAGCCGGGGACAGATGTGGTAAACTCCTCAATGTCATCAGAGGAATCCCAGAACATATTCCAGTTTGAGCTAGCGAAACAGTCCTGTAGCTTAGCATCCGCTTCATCGTTCACTTCCGAATTGAGTGTGTTACTGGTACTTCCTGTTTGAGTTTTTGCTTGTAATCAGGAATCAGGAGGATGCGTTATGGCCAGATTTGCCAAATAGAGGATGAGGGAGTGCTTTGTATACGTCTCTGTGTGTGGAGTAAAGGTGATCTAGAGCAGCCCCCCCACCACCACACACAGCGGATTCAAATAATCAAAGCTTGATGATGAGTTAGTTATTTTATTCTGATGTGTAGTTCTAGAGCAAAAACCGAAATGTGCACCCAGGGGGGCCCCAGGACCGAATTTGGTAAACCCTGATCTAAAAAAATGTTTCCCTCTAGTTACACAGGTGACATGCTGGTAGAAATGAGGTAAAATGGATTTCAGTTTTCCTGCATTAATATCACTGGCTGCTAGCAGTGCTGGTGCATGATGGGTAGGAGCTACTGTTAAACAGTATGGTGCTGCGGTGCTCCTGTCAGCCTGACGTCTGCTCTGCGTTAACTGTCCTCAATGTCATGCATTTTAAAGAACAGATAATGAACCCCAAGGGCACTTATTCAGCATAACTGTGCTTAATAAGGAAATTGAAAACCTATACCCTCTGTGTTTAATAATCACAAATAGCTCGAGATGAATATCTTACCCTTTGATTACACCCTTACACCTGTATTGCTTGGCTTACTGGTGGTATGCTTTATATCCATGGGGAAATAGGGAAATCAGCACTAAAGTATTTGCCCCGGCTTAACTCTAGATGTGTCTGTCCTTAAACGCACCAAAGGAGGCATTTTGAGACCAATTGTACGGAGCCGGAGGTGGGCCCAAACTCTTCTCTGTTGTAAGTGGCCCTGACAGCCCAGCTATAGAAGTTACCATTACAGGACATACCCTCCTGGGAGATGTTCCCCTGAGATGTGAGCAGGCTCCTCTGCTCTCCAGTCTTTGTGGTCTGTGTGTTGGTCCCTCAGGTGTCTGGTGGAGAGAAAGGTCTGGTCGATGCTATCCTCTATCATGTCCTTGAGTGATAGACCAAGGCTGAGCCGTGGCCCAGACAGCCCCATGGTGATCCGGAAAAGTCCTCCATTAGAAATCAATGGCCATTTGCAGCCCCTTTCATTCAAGCCCCCTGTGTGGTGTGTCTTTATCAGTGGTGAGAGGGAAATAGGCTGTGTGCATATTGAGGACCTCTCCTTACCTCCCAGATTCCTCGCAGCTCCTTAAGGGAAGCCAGGCGTTAATACTACATTGAGTGTCTCCACTTCATTATGGGAAACGGAGCCCTCTGCTCAACCTTGATGCTTTGAAGTGGTGCAAATGTTCACCTGCATCCATTGACGACAGTGTCTGTTTGTTCTTAGCCCCCCTGTGCTTGTGCGTGCATGTGGGTGTGTAAATGTAAATTAAAGAGTGTGTGTATTAAAAGTGCACGACAGCACTCCTTATTATCCTACTTACTGATAGGGAGTCAGAGGAGAAAAGATTTCCCAGTGGAGCTTCTCAAATTCCAAGAGAATAAGCACAGTAATCGGCATCCACCCCAGTGCATGATGGGTAGGAGCTAGCAGAGCCCTGTTAAACAGTGTGGTGCTCCTGTCAGCCTGACGTCTGCTCTGTGTTAACTCTCCTCAATGTCATGCATTTTAAAGAACAGATAATGAACCCCAAGGGTACTTATTCAGCATAACTGTGCTTAATAAGGACATTTCAAACCTATACCCTCTGTTTAGTCAAAAATAGCTCAAGATTATCTTCCCCATTGATTACGCCCTTATTTCATTGCTGGACTGGTGGCCTAAATGAATGCTTTATATCTACAAGGAACACAGGAGGCTGTTGATGGGAGAACGGCTCATAATAATGGCCAGAACGGAGCAATTGGAATGGCATCAAACACCTGGAAACCATGGAAACCATGTATCTGATACCATTCCACTTATTCTTCTCCAGTCATTACCACAATCCCGTCCTCCCCAATTAAGGTGCCATCAACCCCCTGTGATGAGGAAATAGGGAAATCAGCACTAAAGTATTTGCCCCGGCTTAACTCTAAAGATGTGTCTGTCCTTAAACGCACCAAAGGAGGCATTTTGAGACCAATTTTACAGAGCCGGAGGTGGGCCCAAACTCTTCTGTTGTAAGTGGTCCTGACAGCCCAGCTATAGAAGTTACCATTACAGGACTGGCTGTTTAAAGCTTTTGCAGGATGGTAGAGTGGGGTACAGTTATGATTTACCTGGTACATATCCCACTGTTCAAACAGGTGGCATGCTAACCCCATGATTCGCCTTGGAAAAGGACACCTTTACAAGCTCATAAATAACAATGGTGAATGGGAGGGCCATGCAGACACATGGGGGTCACCTCTGTACAAGTAGGCCATGCCTCCCTCCCTCCACAGAGGTCTAGGCTTACCGATGCACCCTCACTACTATAAGTGGCTGCTGCTAGCATCAGCAGGTTTTTTGGGGGGGAGGGGTGAAAGTGTGTGATAAATATTGAGGATGAGGAGCATCTGCTGCGCTACATCTCGTTTTCCCTCAGGCCTTTTCTCTCCTCTGTCTATTGGCAGCGTGGCGACAGGTGTCTTTTCCAGGGAGACCGTGATAAATGAATCGGTGTTTGTCTGAAGCAGGAAATAAAGCACACCCTAAAGGATAACAAATATAAACAGGAGTTCCAGCCGTCTCAGATCTGATTAATCAAACAGCAAATGGCCTGCCTCTAGAGGCTCACGCTGCCTGAACGGCCACTGCTGAAACGCAGGCAGACACTATTTATTGAACGACAATCAGAGTACACACAATGACATCAGCATTGCTAGGCTTGGACTGCTGTCAAGTCTGTAATCAGAATGTAGATTGTATTAGGTCCGATACAATAGTGTAGATTCAATTCCTGTACTGTACTCATAATGTATACCAGTGCGATTGCTTTTAATCACCGGCAGCTACTTACTGTTTGAAGAATGTCTCCCGTGCCAATTGAAGATTCTCAGCTTTAATTAAGATGATGAGAGACTTCTTGTCCGCCTTGTTTCTTTATACTGTTTGTGTTGACATAGAAATATGAGTTGACATTTATTGTAATCCCACATAATGATGTCACTTAGCCTCATTATGCTGCCGTTGTTGCCATTAGCCATGTTAATGTATGAATTAATGATGCTGAGAGTGGAAGCACTGCTCTGGGTCTAGTTAAGGGACGGCTCGACATGCACCTGCCATCTCCTGAGACACTCATTAGAACAACAGCATGCACTAGGATGCATCAGCTGTACACAACTCTTAGATACCGCACTGAGACTATGGAGACCAAAACTACACATGCACATACACACAGTTGCACACACACACACACACACACACACACACACACATAAACTTGTAAAAGTCTTAAAGACGTATGTGTTCTGTCACGTGTTCAGTCAGCTGTTCATTCATACCTTTTGGGTCCCAAAATATCTCTCCAAGCCCTGGGTGTGTTTGTAACCCCAAGCATGTCATCTCAAACTTTCAATGATGAGATCATTAGCAGCGTCTTCCAAATAGCTGCTGTAGCATTTGGCTAATCTCCAGGTCATTGGAGCAGTAGGATATGCTAAATGACATGTGAGCGCAGCATACGCCTGTGTGCTCAGTGGTGTGCAGTGTTGCGCTAATAACTTAACAGGCCCACTGAGAGGAGATACTCACTGGGAGTCTTCTATCCACACAGTTGGGGGGGGGGGGGGGCGGGGGGGAGAATTTCTGTGTGTGTGTTCACGAAGGATGACTGTGGCAGAACCAGGTCACTCTGTTCTAGGTGTGTGCACGTGCATGCGTTTTGAATGATAGCTCAGTGATTGCCCATTTGGAATAGGAAAGCTTTGGCGACCTTTCCGACAACAAGATGACGCAGCAGTTGGACGTGTGTTTGTCTTTGTCTTATCCCGTTTAAATAGTCTGTTTTTTCGTATATATTTTAATCTCACTTTCTATCTACAAACTAAATATGCTTTCCTGCAACCTCACCCAATGTGGTACGGGTACGGGTCTGCTATTTGTATTCTTTATAAATGGAACCTCCATCAGGAGCTAACTAGCTACTAGCTATCAGTCTTTGTTAGCCATGGCTAGCGGTCTCCACCTTTTATAGCTCGGACACCAGCCAGCTTTAGCTCGGACAATACCCAACAGTCTGTGCAGCGTGATATCATCCCAGAACATATCGGACTGCTGCTCTCTTCCTTCTCTCTGGCCCATTACACCGAATCATCGCAGCAAGCTAGCTACAATCGAGTGGCTACTGTTAGCTAACGCCTCTGTCCCGAAGCAAGCACCAGTTAGCCTTGTGCTAGCCTCGAGCTAGGCCAATATACCAGCTAACTTCTTGGGCTACAGTACCTCTTTTGCCAATTGGCCTGGACCCTTTATTGTCAACACGGAGCCCCGCAAATCCATCATGACTGGTCTTCCGACGTAATCGTCCGATGCGGTTTCAACTGGCTTTTCCGTTGCAATGTCGCCGAAGACCCATATGCTAGCCCCGGCATGCTAACTTTCTGAACGCCGTTGTCTCCCGCTCGCCTAGCGTAGTAACGACTACCAAATGGCTCCCTTGACTTATTGCTGCTCATTGGACCCTGTGATCATTCGGCTACACAGAGGATACCTGCTGGACTGTTCACTAACGCGGTACCTCTTTTTGTTTATCTGTCGGTCCCAGCCTCGAACTCAGGTCCTGAGCGTACCTAACTGACCCTCTCTGCCCATTCATCGCCACTTACCCGTTGTTGTCTAAGTTCTCCCGATCAACACGTGATTGCACCTTTATGCTTCTCTCTAATGTCAATATGCCTTGTCTACTGCTGTCTCGGTTAGTACTTATTGTTTTATTTCACCGTAGAGCCCCCAGTCCCGCTCACCATGCCTTAGATATCTCTTTTGTCCCACCATCCACACATGCGGAGACCTCACCTGGCTTAACTGGTGCCTCCAGAAATGCAATCTCTCTCATCGTCACTCAATGGCTAGGTTTACCTCCACTGTACTCACATCCGACCATACCCTTGTCTGTACATTATGCCCTGAATCTATTCTACCACGTCCAGAAATCTGCTCCTTTTATTCTCTGTTCCCAACGCGCTAGACAACCAGTTCTTATAGCCTTTAGCCGTACCCTTATCCTACTCCTCCTCTGTTCCTCTGGTGATGTAGAGGTTAACCCAGGCCCTGTAGTCCCCAGTACCACACCTATTCCCCAGACGGCCTCATTTGTTGACTTCTGTAACTGTAAAAGCCTTGGTTTCATGCATGTTAACATCAGAAGCCTTCTCCCTAAGTTTGTTTTATTCACTGCTTTAGCACATTCCGCCAACCCGGATGTCATAGCCGTGTCTGAATCCTGGCTTAGGAAGGGTACCAAACATTTTGAAATTTCCATCCCCAACTACAACACTTTCCATCAAGATAGACTGCCAAAGGGGGTGGAGTTGCAATCTACTGCAGGCTCTTGCAGAGTTATATCATACTATCTAGGTCTGTGCCCAAACAGTTCAAGCTTATACTTTTAAAAATCCACCTTGCCAAAAATAAGGCTCTCACTGTTGCCGCTTGTTATAGACCCCCCTCAGCCCCCAGCTGTACCCTAGACACCATATGTGAATTGATTGGCCCCCCATTTAACTTCAATGTTTGTACTGTTAGGTGACCTAAACTGGGATATTCTTAACACCCCGGCCGTCCTACAATCTAAGCTAGATTCCCTCAATCTCACCCAAATTATCAAGGAACATACCAGGTACAACCCTAAATCTATAAACACGGGCACCCTCATAGATATCATCCTGACCAACTTGCTCTCTAATTACACCTCTGCTGTCTTCAACCAGGATCTCAATGATCACTGCCTCATTGCCTGCATCCGTAATGGGTCCGCGGTCAAACGACCACCCCTCATCACTGTCAAACGCTCCCTAAAACACTTCAGCAAGCAGGCCTTTCTAATCGACCTGGCCCGGGTATCCTGGATATTGGATATTGACCTCATCCCGTCAGTAGAGGATGCTCGACTATTCTTTAAAAGTGCTTTCCTCACCATCTTAAATAAGCATGCCCCATTCAAAAAATGTAGAACTAAGAACAGATATAGCCCTTGGTTCACTACAGACTTGACTGTCTTTGTCCAGCACAAAAACACCCTGTGGCGTACTGCATTAGCATCGAATAGCCCCCACGATATAAAACTTTTCAGGGAAGTTAGGAACCAATATACAGAGTCAGTTAGGAAAGCAAAGGCTTGCTTTTTCAAACAGAAATTTGCATCCTGTTGCACAAATTCCCAAAAGTTTTGAGACACTGTAAAGTCCATGGAGAATAAGAGCACCTCCTTCCAGCTGCCCACTGCACTGAGGCTAGGAAACACTGTCATCACCGATAAATCTACGATAATTGAGAATTTCAATAAGCATTTTTCTGCGGCTGGCCGTGCTTTCTATGGCTGCCCCCTCCCCCCACTCTCCTTCACCCAAATCCAGATAGCTGGATTTGAAAGCTGCCACGGTCATCCCTCTCTTTAACGGGGGAGACTAGACCCAAACTTTTACAGACCTATACAGTATCTATCCTGCCTTGCCTTTCTAAAGTATTCGAAGGCCAACTTAACAAACAGATCACCTTCCATTTCGAATCCCACCATACTTTCTCCACTATGCAATCTGGTTTCCGAGCTGGTCATGGGTGCACCTCAGCCACGCTCAAGGTCCTAAACAATATCATAACCTCCATTGATAAAAGAGAGTACTGTGCAGCCGTCTTCATCGACCTGGCCAAGGCTTTCGACTCTGTCAATCACTGCATTCTTATGGCAGACTCAATAGCCTTGTTTTCTCAAATGACTGTCTCGCCTGGTTCACCAACTACTTCTCAGACAGAGTTCAGTGTGTCAAATCGGAGGGCCTGTTGTCCAGACCTCACGCAGTCTCTATGGGGGTGCCACAGGGTTCAATTCTCAGGCCGACTCTTTTCTCTGTATATGATGTCAATGATGTTGCTCTTGCTACTGGTTATTATCCACCTCGGAGACGACACCATTCTGTATACTTCGGGCCCTTCTTTGGACACTGTGTTAACAAACCTCCAAACGAGCTTCAATGCAATATAACACTCATTCCGTGGCCTTCAACTGCTCTTAAATGCAAGTAAAAGTAAATGCATGCTCTTCAACCAATCGCTCCCCGCACCAGCCCGCCCGACTAGCATCACTACTCTGGACGGTTCTGACCTAGAATATGTGGACAACTACAAATACCTAGGTGTCTGGTTAGACTGTAAACTCTCATTCCAGACTCACATTAAGCATCTCCAATCCAAAATTAAATCTAGAATCGACGTCCTATTTCGCAACAGAGCCTCCTTCACTCATGTTGCTAAACATACCCTAAAACTGACTATCCTACCGATCCTTGACTTCGGCGATGTCATTTACAAAATAGCTTCCAACACTCTACTCAGCAAATTGGATGTAGTCTATCACAGTGCAATCTGTTTTGTCACCAAAGCCCCATATACTACCCACCACTGTGAACTGTATGCTCTCGTTGGCTGGCCCTCGCTTAATGTTCGTTGCCAAACCCACTGGCTCCAGGTCATCTATAAGTCTCTGCTAGGTAAAGCACCACCTTATCACAGCTCACTGGTCACCATAGCAGCACCCACCCGTAGCACGCGCTCCAGCAGGTATATATCACTGGTCATCCCCAAAGCCAACACCTCCTTTGGCCGCCTTTCCTTACAGTTCTCTGCTGCCAATGACTGGAACGAATTGCAAAAATCACTGAAGCTGGAGACGTTTATCTCTCTCACTAACTTTAAGCATCAGCTGTCAGAGCAGCTTACCGATCACTTCACCTGTACACAGCCCATTTGGAAATAGCCCACCCAACTACTTCATCCCCATATTGTTATTTATTTTTGCTCTTTTGCACCCGAGTATCCCTACTTTCACGTCATCATCTGCACATCACTCCAGTGTTCATGCTAAATTGTAATTATTTCACTCCTATGGCCTATTTATTGCCTTCACCTCCCTATTCTTACTACATTTGCACACACTCTATATAGATTTTTCTATTGTGTTATTGACTGTACGTTTTTATGTCCCATGTGTAACTCTGTGTTGTTGTTTTGTCAAACTGCTTTGCTTTATCTTGGCCAGGTTGCAGTTGTAAATGAGAACTTGTTCTCAACTGGCCTACCTGGTTAAATAAAGGTGAACATTTTTTTTTTTTTGCGTGGAGATGTAGTGTAGGGTTTGATTCAATGACAAAGAATGAGACTTTCAGTGCAGGGGAACCACTTGAAACGTTTCCTGTATGACAGCTGAGTGTCTCCTTAAGTCTCAAGGCTCTGCCGGTGACCACAAAGCAACGTGTGTAATGTCTGCTACACAAGAATGTTCAGGTAAAGTATCAGACACATTACTTAGACGGTGTACTGCACATGAAGTACCCTTCAAAATTGTACGTTCATTGCGTGCCACCTGGACATTGAGAGCATTCTCCTGTGAATCATTTTGTGAATGTCGACGTTAAATACTGTCCCTTTGAAGTGAGACAAGGTTTGTTTCTTTGTTTACTTTGTTTGCGTCTGTGATAGAGAGGGTTCATTCTTCTGAAGTGTGACATTGCAGGTGCATCTGAAGTGATTGTCACTGTACTGCATATTGCTACTTGTTAGAGCTGGAGGAGCACTCCATGTTGTTTATCTCAGTCTTTCATCCCTCTCTCCCTTAGCATGTAACACCCCCCCCCCCTCACTTTCTCATTCTTTCACGTTTCTGTCCATTTTCATTCTCTTTCTGTCATCCTCCTCATTTATTTCATTTTTCTTCTCTCTCTCTCTCTCTCTCTCTCTCTCTCTCTCTCTCTCTCTCTCTCTCTCTCTCTCTCTCTCTCTCTCTCTCTCTCTCTCTCTCTCTCTCTCTCTCTCTCTCTCTCTCTCTCTCTCTCTCTCTCTCTCTCTCTCTCTCTCCCTCGCTTCCCATTCTGTCTCTTGTTCTCTCTGTCTCCCACTGTAACGTGCCATCCAGCAGGCTCCTGATAGTTTCTTGCATTAATAACGATGACCTATTAACTGACAGTGATGTCTCAGAGGAGAACCACTTGTCAGTAAATTATACATGCTGTCGCTCCCTCTTGCCCTGTCAGGGAATGAAAGCAGTAGTGGCAGGCAGGCAGTGTCCCTGTCCCTGACTGGGTTGTCTCTCTCCTGTTAAGGTCACGTTATTGCTTTATTAAAAGGTTATGCTGGAGAAAAAGCAACAGTGGGAGAAAAGGGACACTGACATTCGTACATATTAGAGGAACATTTCACAGAGCTGGATGTCAATGTGTCTGAGAGGAGAGCTGCTGTCTCCACTGCTGTCTCCACTGCTGTCTCCATTGGCCCAGCAGCATCACCCGTTCCCTTGGCATTTACAGGTATTTTAGTTGCAATTACGTTTGAGTGCTCAGTTACTGAATGGGGGGTTTCAGAAAAACCTCCAGTAGTGCACCAGTGCATCTGCATAATGTGCCAGTGTGATTCAACATAAGTGTTTACCAACCCTGAGGTGAGCACGCAACTCTCCAAAATGTTCAGTGGTTTTGATTCCCTTTGAATTAGAACCATTTAATGGGTCTGCATCAATGGTTTGTATAATACACAACCTCCATTTTACAATTCTCCTCAATGCACTATTTACTTTATTTTGCTTAGCAGAGGTCAACAGCAGTCTCTGTGCCATTCTACATCACATTTCCAGGATAAACAACATCAGCTATCTCTCCAATATTTTTGGGGGTGATTTCAACAGGCCACCCAAAGCCTTGGTCTGATCTACTATACTTTACTAGATGGATTCACAGGCTCATTCAATTTACATGCCTAAACCATGTGTATCTACCCCGCAAATACAATGTGCACTGGGGAGACGGGCTAGGAGATGAAGCTCAATGTGTTATTCCAATACTGTGCAAGTAGATTATTTCCACAAATCCGCTGGAGCCTGTTGTATTACAGCGCAGAATCCCATTCATATGGGGCTTATGCAGTTTTACACTGGCTTACGTTGTGAAAGTCAATAACAGGGAAGGAGAACATATATGGCTTCCCCCATAATGTGACTTAAATAGTCGTTCCAGGACATGTTGCTGTACAGTGCTTAGTGAAAGTCTACACACCCCTCTGCAATTGTACAAATCCTACTCCAAAGTGCAAGAAAAAGTATAGGAAGGTTTTCCAAATTAATGAAAATAAAAAACAATGTCTTGATAGCGTATGTCTTCACAACCCAGAGTTAAGGCTTGGCGGAAGCACCTGTTGGCAGCCATTACAGCTGTGCATCGTTCTGAATAAGATTCTACAAGCTTTGCACAACTCTTAGGGCAACATATACTTGAAGATAGTGTATGTTGTATGCCAAAGACACACCAGAATGGCTTTTCCAAGAGGTGTTGAGCGTTCCAGAGTGGTCCAGCCTCATTCCTGACTTAAATTTGCCTGAAAATCAGAGACAAGGTTTGAATATTGCTGTCTATCAATGACACATTTACTGAACTTTAACAAATGTTTTGACAAAATCAATTTAGACAAAAACCATGGATAAATGTTGGATAAAGAGTTGTGCAAAGTTGGTAGAATCTTATTCAAAATGATTGCCAAATCAGCTTCCAACAAGTATTGACTCTGGGGCGTGAAGAAATGCACAATCAAGACATTATTTATTTATTTTTTTGTGGAAAATATTTGTCATTTTTCTTTAACTTTTAAAATGTGGAGTAGGTTGTGGTACAGGGGAAATCAGTACAGGGGAAATCTGTTTTGTATTCTCTTTTTAAGTTTGAATTATAAGGCAGCAAAAAATGTGAAGACTGCAAGGAGTGTGTAGACTATCGCTAGCGACTGTATATGGATGTTCTATATACACGGATGTTCTGTATGTAAACACATACAAAACTCACATTTTACTAAACTTTGTCCTGAACACTTTTGTCCTCAATGATCTGAGGTACAGTGCCTTCGGAAAAGTATTCAGACCCCTTGACTTAAAATAGATTAAATCGTTTTTTCCCCTCATCAATCTACGCACAATACCGCATTATGGCCTTGGGTGGGCGACCAGTTTGCTGATGTCAACGTTGTGAACAGAGTGCCCGATGATGGGGGTGGGGTTATGGTATGGGCAGGCATACGGACAAACGAACACAATTTCATTTTATTGATGACAATTTGAATGCACAGAAATACCATGACGAGTACCTGAGGCCCATTTCTTTTAAGGTATCTGTGACCAACAGATGCATATCTGTATTCCCAATCATGTGAAATCCATATTATAGGGCCTAATTCATTTATTTAAATTGACTGATTTCCTAATACTGTAACTCAGTAAAATAATTTTAAATGCATCCCTTCACCATGCTGACACTTCCTGGTAATTCAGGCTTCTCTGTGTATTGAACTCCATCACTCTCACCACCTTCTGCAGCTACAGCACGCATGGAAGCCATGGACACGAGGCTCCTTTCCACCTCAGTCAAAATGCCACGTCTGCTCTTTTCATCAGAGGAACCTGCATTTTTAATGAGTCCGTAACACCACAGAAAGAAGCGCAGGAATGGTGCTCGGGCCGCCAAGTCAATTCCAATATCCCTGTATCTCTCTTTCACACTGTTCTCCTCGTGTCTTCCTCTTTTCCTCCCTCCCCTCCTTTCCTCGTTCACTCTGCAGAAAGTAAAAGAATGAGAAAGAAAGCTCAAACTAAGTCTGTCATGTGACAGGGATGTTGAGAAATCCTGGGGAACACACAAGTTACGAGGGATTCGTTCTCCTTGTTTACAAAAGCAAAAACTGGACATAAACTTTCTCTCATGTCTCTGATGCCCTCAGCCAGATATAGACAAGGGGAGAGAGTGTGGAGACTTTGAGGAGTTGACACAGTTAGTCATAGTCTTGCAGTGAGAGGGGGGTAGAAGGGACTGAGGCTCAGCGCTTAAAGGATTGGGGCCTGGCTCTGACAGCTCTCTCCTGCATTCTGACAGCTCTTTGTTTAGGGTCTCACTGGAGGAGATCCAGGGGTTCACTGTGTTCTCCAATGCTGCAGCAGACACACAAGCCTGCCCTCAGTATACGGCTATGCACTAGCTGTCTCCTTCTCACTCTCGCGTTTGTGCACTCCATGTCTTGACAGATGCGTGAACAACACTGGGTCTGCATGTGTCAGTGTGTGTTTCATCCACTAGGCTGGCTCTGATGCTCTGTGCTGTATAATGGCTTTGAAGCCGCTTCTCTGCAGCCTCCTGATTTTAGAGCTTTGCCCTGCATATTGACTCTGATATATTGTAGCTGTAAACATCATTCTGTCTCTCTCATTTCTCTCTTCCTCTCTTCCACTTTCCTTTTCTCTTGCTCTCTCTGTCTGTCACTCCATCATGTCTCTAATGTCTCTCTCGGTGTCTCTCTCTTTTGCTTTTCCTCTCCATCTCCCTCCCTCCTTCCTCTCTCTCGCTCCACTGCTGCACTTAAAAAAAAAATGTTTTAAAAAGATGAGCAAACATGGAGGCTGCCTCCAGAATTCATATTCAGAGCCTTTCCATCTCTCCATCTCTCCTTCCGCCAGCATTATTCCTCCCCCAGAGCCCTGGCACAGGATTAGAGTTAAATGAGAAATGTATTGTTTCCTTTATTCAGTAAAGTCAAAGAGTAATGGAGTTAATATGTCTTCTTTTGAGGAGGGAGAGCGATTAGGGCCTCTGTTAGGAGAGATGGAATCGCTGCTTTAAAAGACGGAATAAAAATGTCAGTGTGTCTTTAATGACAGTCGACTTGACATTTCCTACCAATCTTTTTCATCGGAAATACTCATCCCGAATGTTTATTATTCTCCTGAGCCCACCAGAGAAAAATGCCTTGTCATTCTACTGTGTGATGCTATAGTGTGCTCTGGTCCCAGTTTTATCATCTTTATATTGACTGGTTTAGAAAGAGTGGTCCCGTCCTTTCACCGCAGTTCTTTTGTGGTTTAAAACGGTTTATTTATTTACCTTGTGAGGGTCTGAAAAGAGATTTACCAACACGATTTTGATCAAATGAGATTTGGATGAGAAACAGATTGAATATGATAGCAGATATCTAAGACCCTTGGCAGATTCTCCTCTGGGAAAGTGAGAGGACTGAGGAGGGAAGTGTGTGTAACCTGAGAAAGGCCAGGCTTGTTGTATTGAGCCCTAACTTATGAGGGTGGTATTATGTCTTTTCACATTTGACAACCTTGCAAATTTCAGTCTCATATAAGCGGGAATTTGCTTAGCCTCCTTAACAGTTACCATGCCAGCACAGCAATCGTGCCTAATGGATTTTCTGTACCCGGTTATTGCTGAACACACAAATAGTTATGGCAGGAACAAAGGCTTTTTTCTTACACAGTGGGGAGTGAAAGTGAAGTTTTACAGAGTTGAGAAGGAAAATGCTACTGTTTACGTTCTCACACACATACATTTTTACAAGGGTCTATTGCTCCATTTCTGAATTAGATTCTGGTTCCAAGCAAATAGGCCACGGCCTTCCAGTCTCTTTGTGAAGCGTATTACGAGTATAGGCTACCCTGATCCTGCCATCTGATTGGATCTGATTTTAAGCAGGTGGGTGGGACTTTATCAATAAAGCCAATGAGTGACTAGCAGGGGTGTATGAAAACTACTAGTTGTGAATCTCTATTATAGATATGTAGAGCCCCTGTGAGACCAGTGTTTGGCACGAATGCCTTCACAGGAGCCTTCCACTATGATGCCACCTGAATCAACATATCTTTGGATTAGAAGGGATTGTTTCCCCTGGAAGCTCATTTGGTGAGCTCAGTTGATTAGCAGATTCAGATGGGATGTCTGGAGGGAATGGAGAGATTCTGGATAGGAGTTCTGAATACTGCCTTCATTTTGAACCCTCTAAACAAGGCTACTTTTACAGTAAAGCAAAATTAGAGACTTTGCGAGATAGAAGTTGTGTGAATCCACACCCTGACTGCATTTCTTTCCTAAATGTTCTCTCCTTTGAGCTTTTGAAGCGTTCAGAGTTTGAGGTGTGCTGAACAGTGCTGACAAAGCCAAAAGGCTGTGCACTCGGGTGGCTGGATCGATGCAGTACCACGGCAGCGTGGCCTGCGGGAACTGCTGCCACCATCCCTCATAACGTACTCTATGTCCTCATCTACCTCTCTGTCAAATCTCGGCCCGATGCAGGAGAAAGATTTATGCATAGCCATTCTACATGAGACATACTGCAGATGGAGCTGAGGCAGACTTATTGCCTATTGCGATGCTCAATGCTGTACGGTTGTATTTGTTCTTGCAGATGACGGCAGTGGTTTTGGTAACGGTTCAACGTGCATGTTGATATTAAAGCCATGAAACTACAGTAATGAGCATTCTAAGTTCATGACTATGTAGCATCAGATACAAAGACACCAAGCAATTGCTCAGTATTGGTCGTATGATAGCATAACAAGCATGACCTTCCCGAACTTTGACCTGATCCCTTTTGACTTCACCAATCATTAGTAGCTAATATCTTCTTTTTTTTTATCAGAAGGTCTATAAAAGTGATTTCTTATCAGTTAATAACAAATACAGAGAGGGAGAGAGAGAGAGACGGGGTAAACATGCACACGTTTGACCTTTTTGAAGGGTTTTCCATACTGCGGTAGGAGTCCAGTGGTGATAAGAATATTGGTTTTGGCGCCATGGCCCAGGGAGACAGGTCTCCTATTCCCAGGCAGGAGATAGCTGACCAGAGGAGCCAAGCCCCTCCGATTGTGCCTGTGCATTTTGAAGAAGAAAATAAGCCACACTGCAGACCAGAACACTGAGGGGGAAAACACACACCAGCACACAGGAGTGTATCAGATCATTATGATAATAGACTGGGAGGTGGGTTGGCTCTCATGGGAGAGAAGGGGAAACGGGTTTGGAGGGTAAGGAATGATTGTAGGAGATCATACTCTATTAATGTCACAGGGAAATTGGTTTGCCTCCATAGCCATGACATGCATAATAAAGACATACATAGGAATATATTAAAGACTGTGCTTTCTGTACCGCATTACATTCAGTACCTGGGTCCTATGCTTTTAAAGCTGGTCTGAGATGTGATATGTGAGCAGCTAAAAGAGCAGTGTAACATTGCATTCCATTGGTAACTGTCACTTGAGACACCAAAGTGAACTTAGAAGAGGGCCTTGTCGAAATCCTCTCCTTTCATTATCTCTGTGATCTCAACATTTTCTCAGTGTTTGTCAGAGGGAGAGATCAAACACTCTGAAGAAGATATGTAGAAAGCACGCTGCAAATGTATTAGTCTGGATTTTCTGGAACGGTCCTCATTGACTTCAAAGTAAATTGATGTAAAAATATATTCAGATTTTTTTGCTGCGAGTCAAGTACTTTGTATGACCATTTTTTTTCTTAAAATGTCAGTTTACGTGATCAAATAATCTCAGTCTGCTTATACAGACCGAGATTAAGGGTTGTTTAAGGGTAGTTTAGACAGTCAGCTAGTGTTAAGAGTAAAATGGTATGACTCTATTGCATGTTCTTAGATTCATCTAGCCATCGCATTAAAAGGTTAGTTTGTGATTTTGGCAGAGTCAGATAACCTCGTGGATTCCATTTGTATGTCTCTGCGTCCAGTCCGGTATAAAGGAAGTTAGAGGTAGTTTTGCAAGACAATGCTAACATCATGCTAGCTGTTCCCATAGACTCCCAGTCATTATGCTAATGCTAGTTAGCAATTGCACTAACGCTACTTAGCAACTTCCTTCAAACTTCAAACTAGCCTTCATTTCTCAGAACAAGAATAGACTGATGAGTTTCAGAAGAAAGTACTTTGTTTCTGGCCATTTTGAGCCTGTAATTGAACCCACAAATGCTGATGCTCTAGATACTCAAATAGCCTAAAGAAGGCCAGTTTTATTGCTTCTTTAATCAGGACAACAGTTTTCAGCTGTGCTAACATAATTGAAAAAGGGTTTTCTAATGATCAATTAGCCTTTTAAAATGATAAACTTGGATTAGCTAACACAACGTGCCGTTGGAACACAGGAGTGATGGTTGCTGATAATGGGCCTCAGTATGCCTATGTTAATATCCCATAAAAAAATCTGCCATTTCCAGCTACAATAGTAATTTACAACATTAACAATGTCTAAACTGTATTTCTGATCAATTTGATGTTATTTAAATGGACAAAAAGAATTAGCTTTCCTTTCAAAAACAAGGACATTTCTATGTGATCCCAAACGTGTATGTTGTTACCTTGTCCCTGGCTGTGACATTGTACATAGCTCTATTTATGTAGTCCATAATCTGGTCCATTTCATTCGGTGTTATGTGTGTGCACGTGCATGACTGCATGTCTTTGTCCACTTTAATGTATACACTACAAGGCTGGCTCTGAATGTTAAAAAACCTTTTCATCGGGTGAAGATCAGTCTGCATCGATTCCTGCTTTTACTTGGACAAAGCTTACCGGTTCAATACCACTGGTTAGAGTGTAATTATCCTTATAATGCCAACGTCTGCAACCGGCTTTCAACAATCTATGTCCATATTGTCTCTGTATATTTGCGGTGCCTACATAAGCACATGTAATGGTTGTCAGTAGACTAGGAATCCTGGGGGCGGAGACCTCTTTGTGTGCCCATTAAAGACTGTACCAGGATCATGAGGATAATAATGATACACTGAATCAATGGGGTGACATGTATTGTGAGCATCTCGTTGGGAACTCCAAATGACAAAAGGGACGTGTGAATCGCAGGGAAATATTACTTTGGCATTCATTTGCGCAAGTGTCACTTTCCTCCACTGACCTGATGCACTTCCGCTGGGAGAGAGTCACACAATGCAAATTGAGTCCCCTTGATGTAATAACATCAGTTACATCCTTAAGACACAGAAACATACAATGGGGACAGTTGTAGATAGATGTCAACGACAAGTAGTCAATTTGCTGTAGGTGACTTCAGGTGGCCTTGATCTCCTTGAATGCAGAATACAAACGACTGTCTCTCCTCGTCCAGTCCAGAGCAAGGGGTTTCGGACAAATAGTTGGCCCGTGTCTATGGGTTGCCCTGGGGAACCAGAGTGGAGGATTAGAGCATAATGGATGAGAGTGAGGGATAATGAAGGAGATCCGTCTTAAGTCTAATCACTGGTTTAAGGAGACATGATCTGGTCAGAGAGAGAGAGAGAGAGAGAGAGAGAGGGCTGTCTGCCTGGTCTGATTACTCATGGCCAGTCACTATTCATCAGATACATCGTAACATTGATACCCACTACCCAGTAGATATTCTACAGCTCAACATAGGAACCCACTTCCTAGTACATACTGTAGGTGCTCAGATATTCTACCAACATCAATATTGTCAGGGGTTAGTGTTGCTGAGGACATAGTCCCAAACATGGCATTGCAATCTTCTATTGCGGTTCAGTATGCGCCACCTGTATGTTGCTGTTGTTCCTAGATTAATGCACCGCCGTAGTTGCACACATCATGATTCATCGGTTATTTATTTATTCATTTCCTCTCTACATTATTTGCCTTTCATTTTAATATGTTCTTCAATGAATACAGACATTTTTTGTTTCTGTCTCAGTGGGTATTTGTAATGCTAATTAGGCTAATTGTACAAAATCAAATCAAGATGCTGAACACGGCAGCTAAACAATCACCAGGGATGTCTGGGAACACGTCCTGGTAATAATCAGAGACTGAGGAAAGGCTGTTGGGTTTCGGGGAGAGGAGGGGTTAGAGAGGGTTAAGCACTACGGTAGTAAGAGAGGGATGCAGAGCAGGAGAGAGGGAGGGATAGAGAGAAAATGAAAGGGACACACAGCGATGCTGATTTCCTTCTAAAGACAGTTCCAGTTCCCCTGAGGGAGGGAGAAGAGAGCATTTTTAGGCTTCTAGTATTTAATAAGCCTGCCTCCAGGGTAATCAGGATTGGCAAAAAAAAAATACCCATTGGAGGACTAGACAATAACACTATACACTTGCCAGTCTGTGCTGATGTCTTCCTGATGTCTTCCTTCATGCACATTGGCCAACATCTTTATAACCAATAAGGAAAGTTAAATGCTGTACGCTGTATCTGCATCTTACATTTAGAAAGGTGGCATCACGTTGGTGGCTGTTTGCACTACAGATAAACAGATAAAAAAGTTGACTATCTGTAAACGTATCTCAGTTCCTCTCTCTGTTCCCCCCCCCCCCCCCCAGGCTGTTCCTTGTGTATATGTGGCTCTCTGTAAATTGCCCCATGCTGTGGTCATAGCATGTAGCTGATGGCTATGTGATATTATTATATTGTACTTTGAGATAACAGACAGTGTGATGTAGCCTTATGTGCTGTGTCTTCTTAAGGAAGATATTGCTCTGATAAAGCACTTCTGTGTGCCGCTGAATTGAAGGCGACGCCTTGGAGGCAGGTTCTGTTGAGTGGGAGTCAGATGAAAGGAATAAAAGAGCAGTTCTGTTTGTCCAGTATGCACCGTGTCAGAGGGGAATGCATGTCTTAAGATAGCATTTTAAAGGGACTCTCAGTCCAATTAGGGCAGCTCTTTCCGTTGGTTACTTCCCTAATGCAAATACGATGCCAAATTCACTTTAAGGTGGAGTTTGTAAAACAGCGTTCAGTTATATCTTGTGTTAATTCTCAGTTGTGATGCTCAGTCTGACCAGAGAGCTATACGAGCCTCACGAATTTAGATAATTATTGGATGTAGGATCCGGTGGGTGCAGGTTAATATTGTCATCATGTTCGTTAGGGACTTTGGGGGGGGGGGATTCTCTTAAGATTCTCTTCTGGTTCTATCTTAATTGGACCATAAATACCACAGAATGGGATTGATAAACGGTGTGTGTATTTTCAGCAGGTTGGGGTCAGGTTCAAGTTGGATTTTGCAGTGCTTGAAGTTGGTCCAGGCAGAGGTAGATCATTCTTTTGAACTGTCGGGCTGGGTGTGGGGCATCAGTAGTTCTTAGCATAACCTTGAAGGTGTCACTAATGCACCTGATGGATAGTGTGTGTTTGGGCCCAGGAGACACACACTGACGCCCCCTAGCTGTGGATGGCTCATAAGAGACAACACATACACACACACAAACACACACACACACACACACAATCACACACTCAGAAAGCTCCCTGGGCTGAATGGAGGTGTATAAATCACATTGACGCTTCGCACTGTGATCTGTGACCCAGTCTTTTAATTGCATCCGTTCTGCCTTCCTCCCATACTCATTCTTTACCTCGTTCCCCGGGTTTCGTCCAGCCGTACCCATGAGAAGCTCTAATGCAGAGATAAGAGAGGAGACGAGATCTGTGGACCTTTACCACTCTGCCCGCGGGCCCGGTGAAGACGCTCCTGATAGGCCGGCAGCACAGACTGAACGGACTCTGCTGAAAACACACTTTGATTAATGACACCGTCTGTGTCCACTCAGGCACTGTGTCACTCCTGACACTCAGTATGGTGACACAATCATTTTGGTGCCTTCATAAAACATAGAGCACTCTGGAATCTTGCCAATATGAATAACATGTTCGATTGGAAACTCCAAGATGATTGTGAGCAATATGGGATATGATCTCGGTCAGAGGCTTTAAACTTTCTGTCTGCTCTCTACATTCCATTTCTGTTAAAGGTGCTGTTGACAGGAAGTCCTGGTTATATCACATACTGTACATCTCCTATAACAATACCGCACTCAAGCATACGCACATAAATATACACACATATATACATACATATACGCAAACATATATACACATACAGTGGGGCAAAAAAGTATTTAGTCAGCCACCAATTGTGCAAGTTCTCCCACTTAAAAAGATGAGAGGCTTGTAATTTTCATCATAGGTACACTTCAACTTTGACAGACAAAATGAGGGAAAAAAATACAGAAAATCACATTATAGGATTTTTAATGAATTTATTTGCAAATTATGGTGGAAAATAAGTATTTGGTCAATAACAAAAGTTTATCTCAATACTTTGTTATATACCCTTTGTTGGCAATGACCGAGGTCAAACGTTTTCTGTAAGTCTTCACAAGGTTTTCACACACTGTTGCTGGTATTTTGGCCCATTCCTCCATGCAGATCTCCTCTAGAGCAGTGATGTTTTGGGGCTGTTGCTGGGCAACACGGACTTTCAACTCCCTCCAAAGATTTTCTATGGGGTTGAGATCTGGAGACTGGCTAGGCCACTCCAGGACCTTGAAATGCTTCTTACGAAGCCACTCCTTCGTTGCCCGGGCGGTATGTTTGGGAACATTGTCATGCTGAAAGACCCAGCCACGTTTCATCTTCAATGCCCTTGCTGATGGAAGGAGGTTTTCACTCAAAATCTCACGATACATGGCCCCATTCATTCTTTCCTTTACACGGATCAGTCATCCTGGTCCCTTTGCAGAAAAACAGCCCCAAAGCATGATGTTTCCACCCCCATGCTTCACAGTAGGTATGGTGTTCTTTGGATGCAACTCAGCATTCTTTGTCCTCCAAACACGACGAGTTGAGTTTTTACCAAAAATGTATATTTTGGTTTCATCTGACCATTTGACATTCTCCCAATCTTCTTCTGGATCATCCAAATGCTCTCTAGCAAACTTCAGACGGGCCTGGACATGTACTGGCTTAAGCAGGGGGACACATCTGGCACTGCAGGATTTGAGTCCCTGGCGGCGTAATGTGTTACTGATGGTAGGCTTTGTTACTTTGGTCCCAGCTCTCTGCAGGTCATTCACTAGGTCCCCCCGTGTGGTTCTGGGATTTTTGCTCACCGTTCTTGTGATCATTTTGACCCCACGGGTGAGATCTTGCGTGGAGCCCCAGATCGAGGGAGATTATCAGTGGTCTTGTATGTCTTCCATTTCCTAGTAATTGCTCCCACAGTTGATTTCTTCAAACCAAGCTGCTTACCTATTGCAGATTCAGTCTTCCCAGCCTGGTGCAGGTCTACAATTTTGTTTCTGGTGTCCTTTGACAGCTCTTTGGTCTTGGCCATAGTGGAGTTTGGAGTGTGACTGTTTGAGGTTGTGGACAGGTGTCTTTTATACTGATAACAAGTTCAAACAGGTGCCATTAATACAGGTAACGAGTGGAGGACAGAGGAGCCTCTTAAAGAAGAAGTTACAGGTCTGTGAGAGCCAGATATCTTGCTTGTTTGTAGGTGACCAAATACTTATTTTCCACCATAATTTGCAAATTAATTAATTAAAAATCCTATAATGTGATTTTCTGGATTTTTTTTCTCATTTTGTCTGTCATAGTTGAAGTGTACCTATGATGAAAATTGCAGGCCTCTCTCATCTTTTTAAGTGGGAGAACTTGCACAATTGGTGGCTGACTAAATACTTTTTTTGCCCCAATGTACATGCATACATGCATACATACATACATACATACATACATGCATGCATGCATGCATACATACATACACATATCAGCTTGACAATGCTCTTGAGTCACAGTTGGTTCCCTTGTCATGGGCAGAGCTGTCAGAGGGGGAATGTGTGAGCTTTTAGTTAAGCAATAGGGAACGAGAGGCAGAGGAATTTATTTCATTTCCTAAGGCGACGCAAAACACTTTGAGAAAAGTCACATTGCAAAGGTACCTGCAGTGCCTTAACACAGCAGCATGTAAATGGAAGGGATTTAACCTCCCCCTTTAGCACAATACATCATTCTGATCAAAGTAGATTCAGATGGATTCAACTCTGGTGGGTTGTAGAAGGGAGGCGAAGGATTTAGAAACGTCATTTCATGAGATGCATTCTTCAGGATGCACCAACTCTGCCATCAAACACAGCGCCAAACACTGCAGAAGGACAGATGGATATGTTGTGTCTCCAGCCATGCACTTTCCCTCTTCAAGTCTGACCATACTAAGTGTTGTAGCTCCAACACAAGCCTTATGGTGTTAACTTGCAACTCCGCCCTCCCAGTTCAACTAAACCAACTACTGTTAATGTGTCACAGTGTGTCGGATTTATCACCAGGCCCTGTGTTGTTCTCCTTCTCCTCTTCTCAGCCAGTCAAACACTGTTATTTGCAAATTTAGTGGGAGGCGCTGATTGGCCTGTTGGGTTGAAGGAAGCGGCAGGGTGGCAGGCAAAATGTTTACTTAGCTCCGCTCCACCACCGAGATAAACACAGCCCAAACAAAGGAACACAAGGCTGGATCCGAGGCTTTTCTCAGGCCTTCTCTATACCCCGCAGACACCAGAACATGCCATGGTTGGCTCAACTAGGGCTGTAACCTGGGACTACCGCCTGGTTGCAGCATCACACTGGTCTCACCCTGCTTCCTGTGTGACCCTGGTTTCCCATCTAACATCTGAAGGACTGGGAGGCACAGGAAGGATCCTGTTACATCTCTGGGATAAGATGCCCTCTAGTCCATTGCGATGGAAAGGGACCCTGCTTTACCATCTAACATCTGATGGCCTGGGAGGCACAGGAAGGATCCTGTTACATCTCTGGGATAAGATGCCCTCTGGTCCATTTAGATGGAAAGGGACCTATTTGTGTGTTAGTGGTTGGGTGTGAACTGTGAAGAGAGAATCTAACGTAGCTGCCGTTTGTGGCTGGCTGATGCCTTTGTCCTGCCAGCCTGTTTGCATTAAAGCATGTCTGAGCGGCAGTGACAGTCAGTCAGTCTGTGGGGGAAAGGAGAAGAGGATAGGGGGATGTGGGGTTAATTATGTAGGCGAGGGATAGGAAAGGGAGATGTGGCTAAGAGAAGGGAATAGGAGAGGAGAATAAAGCGAGGGAGGTGATAGCAGAATGCAGCAGAGTGGATGAGGGAGAGGGAGGACAGGGAAGGTTGTGTTGAGGTGAAAACAAACACACAACAGCAGCCTGAGCAGAGTTAGCACCTGCCACTAACATTATCTACGTCTAATATTATGTACATCTAATATTATGTACATCTAATATTATGTACGTCTAATATTATGTACGTCTAATATTATGTACGTCTAATATTATGTACATCTAATATTATGTACATCTAATATTATGTACATCTAAAATTATGTACATCTAATATTATGTACATCTAATATTATGTACGTCTAATATTATGTACGTCTAATATTATGTACGTCTAATATTATGTACATCTAATATTATGTACAGTGGGGCAAAAAAGTATTTAGTCAGCCACCAATTGTCTAAGTTCTCCCACTTCAAAAGATGAGAGAGGCTTGTAAATGTTCGTCATACGTACACTTCAACTATGACAGACAAAATGAGGGGAAAAAATCCTGAAAATCACATTGTAGGATTTTTTATGAATTTATTTGCAAATTATGGTGGAAAATAAGTATTTGGTCAATAACAAAAGTTTATTTCAATAATTTGTTATAGACCCTTTGTTGGATTTTCTATGGAGTTGAGATCTGGAGACTGGCTAGGCCACTCCAGGACCTTGAAATGCTTCTTACGAAGCCACTCCTTCGTTGCCCGGGCAGTGTGTTTGGGATCATTGTCATGCTGAAAGACCCAGACACGTTTCATCTTCAATGCCCTTGCTGATGGAAGGAGGTTTTCACTCAAAATCTCCCGATACATGGCCCCATTCATTCTTTCCTTTACACAGATCAGTCGTCCTGGTCCCTTTGCAGAAAAACAGCCCCAAAGCATGATGTTTCCACCCCCATGCTTCACAGTAGGTATGGTGTTCTTTGGATGCAACTCAGCATTCTTTGTCCTCCAAACATGACGAGTTGAGTTTTTACCAAAAAGTTACATTTTGGTTTCATCTGACCATATGACATTCTCCCAATCTTCTTCTGGATCATCCAAATATCTAATATAATGTAAGTCTGATATTCCATATTCCAGTTTTGAAAAGCCTTCATTTCTAAGAACAAGAATAGACTGACGAGTTTCAGAAGAAAGATATTTGTTTCTGGACATTTTGAGCCTGTAATCAGACCTACAAATGCTGATGCTCCAGATACTCAAATAGTCCAAAGAAGGCCAGTTTTATTGCTTCTTTAATCAGGACAACAGTTTTCAGCTGTGCTAACAGAATTGCAAAAGGGTTTTCTAATGATCAATTAGCCTTTTTAAATGATGAACTTGGATTAGCTAACACAACGTGCCATTGGAACACAGGAGTGATGGTTGCTGTTAATGGGCCTCTGTACGCCTATGTAGATTTTCTATTAAAAATCAGCTGTTTCCAGCTACAACGTTAACAATGTCTACACTGTACTTCTGATCAATTTGATGTTATTTTAATGGGCAAAAAAATGTAATTGTCTTCGAAAAACAAGGACATTTCTAAGTGACCCCAAACCTATGAACGGTAGTGTATATCAGGTAGTGCATAACAGCGTTTCAGTGTGGTACAGAACGGATCGCTCCGCCGAGCGTGACTGCCATTGTCAGTGGTGACAGACTACTCCGGAGGTCAGAGGGGTTTGGGGGGGTCACGGCTGCCTGCGCCCTCTGTCCTGTCCTACCGTTGTGACACGCTGGCCGCTCTGTCGGTCGGACAGAATGTTCAGAGCCGGTACACACACACCCTGAGCATCAGAGCAGAATGGCTCCCGCAGCACCAGCCCTCCATACCCTGCCAAACATCCTAGTCTATGTGAAGACACACACACACGCACAAATATACATGTAAATGCTGTACTGTACCCAGGAGTTATACTTGGCTCAAACCCAATGAACCTCTACACATACACACATGTGCGTGCGAACACGTCCAAATCTGAGCAGACCTTGGCTCAATAGCCCTAAAGGCCCTGCTCCATCGACCCGAGCCAAACGTAGCCAGTGCAGGTGGAGCCTGTCAAGTGTGATGTGACTGGTGCAGACCTGGACATACACCATGATGTCTACCGGGGCTTAGCGGAGCAGCAACCATGGCGATGCCCTTCGTCCTCAGATGCATACTGTACTGTACATGTCATACTGATAGAGAAGAACAACCCTGACAGCAGCCAGCTGGGAACTCACTGAGATCAACATCAAAGCACCAGGTGCATACAGTAGGCCCTACATACTGAGATAACAGAGCCCTGCAGAATGGGCAGACATGGACTATGGTATATCTCATCTCGTTGGCTTTTATGCTGTTGTATAGGTTCCACACAGTGAGTTCATGCCCCTCAGCTTCTGGCTAAGTCATCCTCCCTCTTTAATCAGATTAACAGTGTGCGTGATGAAGTGGGGCCGGAGGCAGCATTGATTAAACCTGAGGGACGGCAGGGTTTTAATAAAGGCAGCTCCGATCTCTGGAGAGCATGGGGTTCACTGACCTTCAGGGACGTCTGCTGAGAAAACAAACACTTGAGTCCTGTCTTCATTCATTCTGAACGTGAACGCTCTGAAAGGTTTTAAAGCACACCTGGCAGCAGCTCAATTCACACCTTGGCTAGGCCAGCCGCAGATGCTTTTGCCTCTCATGCACCAACTCTCTCCCCTCCACTCTCTCCCCCTCCTCTCTCTTTCTTTCTCGCTCTCTCTCTCTCTCCCCTCCTATTTCTCTCTACCCTCCTCTCTATCTATCTCTCTCTCCCCTCCTTTTTCTCTCTACCCTCCTCTCTATCTATCTCTCTCTCCCCCCTCCTCACTCTCCCCATCCTCTGTCTCTCTCTCTCTTTCTCTCTCTTTCTCCACTCCTCCCTCTCTCTCTCCAATCCTCTCGCTCTCTCTCTCTCTCTCTCTCTTTCTCTCCCCCCTCCTCACTTTCCCCATCCTCTCTCTCCACTCCTCTCGCTCTCTGTCTCTCTCTTTCTCTCCCCCTCCTCACTTTCACCATCCTCTCTCTCTGTCTCTCTCTTTCTCTCCCCCCTCCTCACTTTTCCCATCCTCTCTCTCCACTCCTCTCTCTCTCTCTCTCTCTCTCTCTTTCTCTCCCCCTCCTCACTTTCCCCATCCTCTCTCTCCACTCCTCTCTCTCTCTCTGTCTCTCTCTTTCTCTCCCCCCTCCTCACTTTCCCCATCATCTCTCTCCATTCCTCTCTCTCCTCCTCCTCTCTCTCTCTCACACTCTTTGTCTCTCAAGCTCACTTTTCTCACTGTTTTATTTCTGTCTCTCATCATCCTTTTATCTCTTATTTTCCCCCACAGCTTGATGTATTAGTAAATCAGCACTGTCTCCACTATGGCGTGATGGCGTGAGGCGCATTGGTGGTTATTCCATTGTATCTGACTGTGTTCCAGATCTGTTACACTGTACCTGGATTATTTCCGTCACAGTTGAATGGATGGTATTTGTAGCGGTCCCTGCTAACTGAATGTGTCAGTAAACACAGCGTTTCTCCTCCTCTCTGGTATGTCAGCAGGTGGGCAGAGAGCTGGCCCAGTGCCCTCCGAGACCAAGCCTGCCTGTCACAACGACACGCCACAGCGCCACCGCCAAGGCCATGCGTGTGTTCCCATGCCAACCACCCCGCTGTCACAGGGGCACAGGGCCACGGGTACAGACGTGCCCTCAGAACCCTGTGCCTTTCTTATGCTAACACACACACACACACACACACACACACACACACACACACACACATACAGCCTCAGAGCACACACCCCTACAGTGAGCCTCCCAAGTCACACGCCACAAGAAACGCGCTTAAATGACAACATTTAGTCTGTTCTGTTTAAGCACATTGCAGCCATTGGCACAATACAGCCTGTTCTTTGCTGTGGCACCAAACTGGTTGTTTTTCACATAGAACCATGTTGTTTCTGTCTGAGTGTTACTGCAAACTGTGAGACGTTGCTCATGACTGATCTTACATTTGAAACCTCAAAATAGTGAAGGAGTGAACAGTTAATCATTTCTTGGTTGGATGTGAATTTCTCCACATGGAAGAGACTTGCTGTGCTCTGCAGAGCTTCCTTCCAGGGTAGAGAAGGTGGATTGTGTTTGTCTGTTGCTGTAAGATTGATGCACACATTGTCAAAATGATGTTTGCCGTTCCTCCATTACACGTACAATTACTCTCCGGGCGAAGTCGCAGCCTAATTTGTGTGATGGGTGCCTGCAGTTGTTGAAAATATTTTGTGTTGTATTAGTCTGTTGTTTGGTGCATCTTTTGACAGGAAGCTGGGCGATAAATTGGATAGATGGCTTGATAAAAAGCTTGTTGTGCAGAATTCTTCACGGTGGATTTAGAAAAATGACATCTCCCCGGCTCATAACAGACGATTTGTTCCCAGGGTGATTTATGAAATCAATGTGTCTTGTTATCAGCAGCAGGAGTGTGACTGAGAGATAAGATCGGCGCACAGCCTTTTTAAACAGAGGGAGAAGGGGATGGAAGCTGGGTGCACCCTGTGTGTGTGTGTGCGTGCGTGCGCGTGTGTGTGTATATCTTTCCTATATGATAACTTGAGATAATCCTGCAACAGCGCAGCACTAGGACTGAGTAAGGAAAAACAACAGAAAATGAAATGTCTAAATTGATTCATCCAAGAGTCCAGCGTTTCTAGAATGCTGCTTATTGTCCCCAGCAATGTGCAGACATCATAATGATCATTAAAGCCATTCCACCAGGAATAATGTTACGGGAGTAAATAAAGACAACCAGTTATTTGGCCCAACAGTAATTACAAGTCAGAGCCTGGTTAACCTTGGTGATTTACAGACACTTAAATCCCCGTCTTAAGACCTTGTTATTGCATTTATTGTGTGTGTATATGTGAATGTCTTTTCTGTTGGTGTTGTATCAGTTACTTCGGCAGCGTTCACACCTCCATTCTCAGACAAAGTGCTACAGATTGGTCATACCATATGACGAATGCTGCTGTGAGACCCGGTTTATTTTCCTGCTTGCCTCTTATCCCTCTCTGGGCTCCACTAAACAGGCCTGGGCTCTAGAAGCATCCCTCAGGTGTCCGTGATGGCACCATCTGCTAACTAGAGATGCCTAGACATTTATCAGTGGCACGGCCACAGGAGAGAATGTTTTCATACCCTCCGTCTCTGACAAGCCACTACCTACATGACTCACTCTGTTGGGACACTTGGCGATGACAGAATGCTTCAGCACTCAATTCTGGAGGTGGCATATGCCAAGTCCGTGTGAGCAGCAACAAGATGTTGAAAAGTAAAAATACTTGACATTAATGTCTGAGTGTTTTGCCTGAAATTCTAAAATCTAAAATAAAGTATAAAAGCTTTGATTATTCCTCTGAATGAAAAGATAAGGTATTGATAGTGAATGTTCAGTCTGCATAGCTTTGGAGTTTTCCCTCAGATTTGATGTGGTTGAGCTGGCAACTTGATGTTATCTGTCATTGCAGTGTCTATATCAAAGTGCTCCATGCCATCTCCACCTCTCTCTCTCTCTCTCTCTCTCTCTCTCTCTCTCTCTCTCTCTTTCTCTCTCTCTCGAAATCAGTGGAGGCTGGCGGGAGGAGCTATTGCTCATTGTAATTGCTTGAATGGGGAAACTTGACTGAGAAAGACAAAGCGCTTCAGTGTGCTGCACTAATTTGACATAGCTTCCATGTACCCCTGTCTCTCCTCAAAAACGCAAGGAAATACGGATTTGTTTCATACATCTATTTTGGTTTCGATGGAGATTAAAAATTGCCTTCACCTCAGAAGACAAGATGAGGAGAGATGTGTCTTTAGGGAGGTGGAAAAGCTATGCCAGTATTTCACAGCAGTCACGTCACCAGATTTGTCACCTCATCCTCTCTCTTTTATCCCTACCTCCCTCCCTCTCTCTCTCGCTCCCTCTCTGTCTGTCTCTCTGTGTCTCTCTAGTGAAGTTTGACGACTGTCAGCACAGCAAGGCTGTGGACTTCGAGAGCAGCGACCCTAACTTCAGTGTGCGTCCTGACGGCTCGGTGTACGCGGAGCAGGAGGTGGCCAACCTGTCTGATCCAGTCCAGTTCATGGTGACCGCCCGCGGAGGTCATGACCCTCATATCTGGGAGACCACGGTCAAGCTGGCCTTGGCTGGCCACCCGCCTTCTGTTCCTGTGAGTCAGGTAAACATATATACTCTGCTAAAGTTATAAAGTTTGCCTTAGGTATAGACACACCAACACACCCCTGCTACTGACAGACTGTACTGAACCTCAGTTGTACAATTGCATGGAGACACGTACATTATTTATACACTTGGAAAACCTCTAGCCTCTCAGGTAAGATCAGTTTTCAATGATCCTCAAGTACATTATATAAAACCACATTTCAGGTTCTGCTTTTCAATATCATTAACAAACATTGCTTTTCAAATAAGATGTTGAATAGTGGGAGGCTTAATGCTCCCTCCAGGTCATGCTTTTAATCATAGAAAACGTCCAAGAATTGTGTAAAGCAATTGCAGAGCTGGGATTAAAATTCTGCCCACTCCTCCCAGCACAATAATGGAGGGCATGAAATAATTGACATTGATTGAGCTAATGTTCCACTCTGAGGGAGGCATGCAGGAACCAGGTGATGTGGCAACAGCACTTTGTAATTATGTTCCCACGTCGTGGGAGCAAGAGATTCAATAATAGAACAAGAAATAATTATGTTTGAGCAATCAAATGAAAATGTGAAAACCAGTTACATGTTTTAAATTGATACATTTTTGTTGGAAATCGCTTACAACTTATGCTAGGTACTTTTCCGGACACTTTTCTTTCCGGCAGCAGTGTGTAATTTTGGTCAGCAGGTGATTCCGAAGTGGAAAATTGCTGTTATCCCCAGTAGAAAAGTTGTCATAAGTAATTTAAATTGTTTCATTAAATGTGTTGCCATGAAAAACTAAATTGTGGAAATGTATAATTCAGGATAAGGGATTTCTCTGACACTAAAAATATTTTCAGAAACAAGAAAGACATGCAGCAAATGGTCATACTCCTTCTTTTTCTGGCTCAATATATTGTTAACCCTTTACAACCCTAAACCCATGTTAACCCTTTACAACCCTAAACCCATGTTAACCCTTTACAACCCTAAACCCATATTAACCCTTTACAACCTTAAACCCATGTTAACCCTTTACAACCCTAAAGCCATGTTAACCCTTTACAACCCTAAAGCCATGTTAACCCTTTACAACCCTAAAGCCATGTTAACCCTTTACAACCCTAAACCCATGTCAACCCTTTACAACCCTAAACCCATGTTAACCCTTTACAACCCTAAACCCATGGCTATTTGATGTTAGCCACTGGTTAGCCACTATATTTGGTCAGACTCTAATTCCAAGAAAAGCTAGGTGAATGGTTACTGAAGGGTAGAGAGAGAGAGCATGCATGTATGTGTGCGTGTCCTTCCCGATGGCATTAGGGTTTCCTCCTCCTACCGTGTGACCCAAACAGCACTGCAGACAGGCAGGGGCTCACGGGACTCAAAGATGTGGCCTAGAAGAGCCTTGTCCTGTCCTCCTATACAGGGCCCTCCTAATGTCCTGTCCTCCTATACAGGGCCCTCCTAATGTCCTGTCCTCCTATACAGGGCCATTCTAATGTCCTGTCCTCACACACCTGGCCCTCCTAATGTCCTGTCCTCACATCCCTGTCCAGGCACGGCGCCAGGATGTTTTCTCTCCCTGGAGTAAGGGGGGGCTTGACCAATATGTGGGGGTGCTAAGAGAATTGTTGATTTTCATGACTTATTTATAAGGAAGTTCTCATTTTTTCAATAAAATCAGAAATAGCTATCACAACGTCAGAAATGACATTATTAATATCCTAAGTGCAGCCACAACGAGAAGTGCAATGCATTCAGCCTATGCCTGTCAACTGTGCACACACTTGTAAAACGAACTGGCTATCATCACAATCTTAGTGATTATATTTCTATTGCAAAAAAATGTACTTGTACGCCCTAGATACAGTGTGTCAAAAAAGTATTTAGTCAACCACCAATTGTGTAAGTTCTCCCACTTAAAAAGATGAGAGAGGCCTGTCATTTTTATCATAGGTACACTTCAACTATGACAGACAAAATGAGGGAAAAAAATCCAGAAAATCACATTGTATGATTTTTTATGAATTGATTTGCAAATTATGGTGGAAAATAAGTATTTGGTCACCTACAAACAAGCAGGATTTCTGGCTCTCACAGACCTGTAACTTCTTCTTTAAGAGGCTCCTCTGTCCTCCAATCGTTACCTGTATTAATGGCACCTGTTTGAACTTGTTATCAGTATAAAAGACACCTGTCCACAACCTCAAACAGTCACACTCCAAACTCCACTATGGCCAAGACCAAAGAGCTGTCAAAGGACACCAGAAACAAAATTGTAGACCTGCACCTGGCTGGGAAGACTGAATCTGCAATAGGTAAGCAGCTTGGTTTGAAGAAATCTGAAGAAACTGTGGGAGCAATTACTAGGAAATGGAAGACATACAAGACCACTGATAATCTCCCTCGATCTGGGGCTCCACGCAAGATCTCACCCCGTGGGGTCAAAATGATCACAAGAACGGTGAGCAAAAATCCCAGAACCACACGGGGGGACCTAGTGAATGACCTGCAGAGAGCTGGGACCAAAGTAACAAAGCCTACCATCAGTAACACACTATGCCGCCAGGGACTCAAATCCTGCAGTGCCAGACGTGTCCCCCTGCTTAAGCCAGTACATGTCCAGGCCCGTCTGAAGTTTGCTAGAGAGCATTTGGATGATCCAGAAGAATATTGGGAGAATGTCATATGGTCAGATGAAACCAAAATATAACTTTTTGGTAAAAACTCAACTCGTCGTGTTTGGAGGACAAAGAATGCTGAGTTGCATCCAAAGAACACCATACCTACTGTGAAGCATGGGGGTGGAAACATCATGCTTTGGGGCTGTTTTTCTGCAAAGGGACCAGGACGACTGATCCGTGTAAAGGAAAGAATGAATGGGGCCATGTATCGTGAGATTTTGAGTGAAAACCTCCTTCCATCAGCAAGGGCATTGAAGATGAAACGTGGCTGGGTCTTTCAGCATGACAATGATCCCAAACACACCGCCCGGGCAACGAAGGAGGGGCTTCGTAAGAAGCATTTCAAGGTCCTGGAGTGGCCTAGCCAGTCTCCAGATCTCAACCCCATAGAAAATCTTTGGAGGGAGTTGAAAGTCCGTGTTGCCCAGCAACAGCCCCAAAACATCACTGCTCTAGAGGAGATCTGCATGGAGGAATGGGCCAAAATACCAGGAAACAGTGTGTGAAAACCTTGTGAAGACTTACAGAAAACGTTTGACCTCTGTCATTGCCAACAAAGGGTATATAACAATGTATTGAGAAACTTTTATTATTGACCAAATACTTATTTTCAACCATAATTTGCAAATGTATTAAAAATCCTACAATGTGATTTTCTGGATTTTTTTCCCCCTCATTTTGTCTGTCATAGTTGAAGTGTACCTATGATGAAAATTCCAGGCCTCTCATCTTTTTAAGTGGGAGAACTTGCACAATTGGTGGCTGACTAAATACTTTTTTGCCCCACTGTATACATGCGTCCTGCTGTGTCTATCACAACGTCAGAAATTAAAGGAATAATATCTACACTGCAGCCACATCGAGAAGTGCGTTTACCATATGCCTGTCAGCTGTGCACACATGGTGTGAAATGAGCTGGCTATCATCACAATCTTAGCCATTATATTTCTATTGCAAAAATACTTGAAGGCCGACTGGCCGACAATATGCCTGCGTCTTCTTGTTCCATCCATATCAGAGTGATTGAATCATGTTCCCACCACCGGACAAGCGCGCTCTGTCTGTAAATAAAAGGCTTTTCAGTTACTCATCAAGTGTTTTTTTTTATAGAAGGACGATGCGTCTGTTGTGGTTCAGTGCAAATGAGTCTATAATCTTCTGGACATCCAGGGCCTTGGTTCTTTCTGCGTGTATGGACAGGCAGGCGAGGTTGTTGAGTCGAGAGTTTGCCCAGTATTTCATTCTGTATTTCATGATCCATGTACTTAGCGTTTCGAGTATCACCTGAGATTTTCTGTGCAACTGTTTTGTCGAATTTGCCTATGAACTGTAAAAGTTCAAGGAAGTTTCCCTGGTTGACAGCCATGTCGTTTTCTATGTCTCCTCTCTGTGAAAGTCCCTGGTATGGCAGTGTAACGCAATGACTCCACAACTGCTCTCATATACTCTCTGTGAAAGTCCCTGGTATGGCAGTGTAACGCAATGACTCCACAACTGCTCTCATATACTCTCTGTTCTCTGACTAGTTTAGAATGTCCGTCACTTAGAGTGTTGCATATTGTTGAGCCAGACTCTTTCTGAATAGTCCACTCATTCCACACTGTCACTTGAACAAACGTGTGGCCTTCTTCCAGTTCTGGTAGCCATCGTGGGTAAATGCCGCCTTCTCTCCACCACGGTTTCCTGGACGTTGCAAGTGGCCGCATGCAAAGCAGAAAGCACGGTCCTTTGAAATAGAATATTCCAACCATTTGTAATCCTCATACCATCTACGATTGAAGTAGCGATCCTGCTGTCTAACTTTTGTGGCTGGATAACGCCAAAGAAGAGGGCGCCTTGGTTCTTCAACAGGTGACTGGCTTAAATCAGAGTGGCTGTGCTAACAGTGCAGCTAATGGTGGCTGTGGAGCAGCTAGCAGCGATAAACTGCTCTGGTGCTCCCTCACGTCGTGGCTCACGAGTTTCTCTCGCCGACTCATCTTTCTTATCTTCCTCTTCTTCTTTGGCCCCCTCGGAGACAGGGTTTGGATTTTCAATTCCTACCCGCACTCTTCTCTTGATCAGAAAACGGTCCATTGCAACTGGGCGAGATGGGCAACTAGCTAGCTAGAAGTTAGCTCACATAACATAGCCTAATGTGCGCGAGCACACACACCAGACTCCCCTCCCACCACCACCACAAACACACACACACACGTCATAGGGTACACACCCATGCAGCCAGGGATCTGATTGGGAACAAAATGGCTGGTTATTAACTTTTTCATATTTCTTTATGTAAAAATGTAAAAATACTAAAACGTTTGAGGGGGCCTTACTGGGGCTACACAGATTTGTGACGGGGCTATAGACGCCCTAGCCCCGGTGTAGCGCCGTGCATGTCCCTGGCTGTCCTAATGTCCTGTCCTCACATCCCTGGCCGTCCTAATGTCCTGTCCTCACATCCCTGGACGTCCTAATGTCCTGTCCTCTCATCCCTGGCCCTCCTAATGTCCTGTCCTCACATCCCTGGCCCTCCTAATGTCCTGTCCTCACATCCCTGGCCCTCCTAATGTCTTGTCCTCACATCCCTGGCCGTCCTAATGTCCTGTCCTCACATCCCTGGCCCTCCTAATGTCCTGTCCTCACATCCCTGGCCGTCCTAATGTCCTGTCCTCACATCCCTGGCCGTCCTAATGTCCTATCCTCACATCCCTGGCCCTCCTAATGTCCTGTCCTCAGATCCTTGGCCCTCCTAATGTCCTGTCCTCACATCCCTGGCCCTCCTAATGTCCTGTCCTCACATCCCTGGCCGTCCTAATGTCCTGTCCTCACATCCCTGGCCCTCCTAATGTCCTGTCCTCAGATCCTTGGCCCTCCTAATGTCCTGTCCTCACATCCCTGGCCCTCTTAATGTTCTATCCTCACATCCCTGGCCCTCTTAATGTTCTATCCTCACATCCCTGGCCCTCCTAATGTCCTGTCCTCACATCCCTGGCCCTCCTAATTCCTGTCCTCACATCCCTGGCCCTCCTAATGTCGTGTCCACCCTCCCTCACTCCCTCTTCTGTTTCCTTTGGAGAGGTAAAGCAATTAAACTCAAATTCACCAACAACAACAAAGCCACTGTGGAACAGCATTCTACCCCAGCATTCTACCACAACTGTTTTCTCATTTCATTTGGGGATGCTGTTGTCCGGAGCCTGCTGGTTTTCTGTTCTTCCTGATAATGAATTACACCCACCTGGTGTCTTAGGTCTAAATCAGTCCCTGCTGAGAGGGGAACAATGAAAAAACGAAATGACTGGAACTGGCTTCGAGGTCCAGAGGTGAGTTTGAGGGTTCTGTAGTATTGATTAAAAGATTATTGTATACGGAACGATAATACAGAATTGCTTGCTCCCAGTTTCAAAAATAGATGTCTCCTACTCAGTGAGGAGCAGATTGAGGTTATAAAAGTATTGACTGAAACAGGAATGTTGTGAGGGCACAGACATTGAAATGTGTGAAATGCTGTGGCGGAGTTGTGTCATCTGAGCCCCTCTGTCATCTGAGCCACTATCTCTGAGTCAATAGTGTTGAAAGGGAGAGGGAAGAACAATCAGACACCAAAATATAATCAACATGTAATGACAACAGTACAATTTTAAAAGGTGCTTAACCAGCCAAAAGATATTAGGTGATTTAAAAGATAGACGGCTCCATTACCAGGTAATTGCATATATTACGTTTCAGAGCAGACATGTGTACAGGGACTCATTGGACTCCTGTTATTATGTTATATTAATAGTTGGCTTGATTTACCTCTTCCTAGATGAACTGTGCATAGTGCTTGGTATGTGTTGGTGTGTGCATTAGAGCGTATCTGTTTATATTGGATGCACATTTATATCTGTGAACATAGTTTGTCTAGCTCCTGTTTAAGAGTATGAGGCATTAGTAGTGCCACTCTGGCTGCCAGGTACTCAGGCTATGGTGCCCTACATGTCCACTGAGTCTGTATGCACATACCCCCTGCTAATTTCATGCTGCTCTGGTCTGCCTTCTCCTGCAGCTTAGAGGCAGAGAGTCCGTTATGCACCAGTACACTGAGTCTTACTTTTATCCCCCTTCACCAGAATACCTGTATGTGTTAGATTAGAGAGCAGAGACCCGTACAGTAGCGGGGAGGGGTTTAGGACCTAGGGTCTTATTGGTCGGTGAGGTGGCAATACAGGGTCTGAGAGTGAAGGTCATGATGACTAGTCTATGTTGTGATTGCAGCCCAGTTCTACATCCACAAGAGGAATGTATCAATAGTCATAGCAGCCTTCTTTAATTCCCTTGATTCTATAAGAGGTCAGATTTGGGATACCCGTCTTCTCTTGATTGTCCTGCCCGTCGCCCCCCCTGTTCACCACGGACCACTGCTCTGATCAGGCCTCGTCGGAGAGAATAAGCGTGGGAGAATGAAGGAGCAATAGAACAGCTCAAGATCAACAGTGAATGTAGGAAGGGAAACGAGCACATACTTGATATTGTGTAATTGAAAGGCCCTGTTTAGTGTTGCCTCCTGCTCTTCAGAATGACAACCTCCAGATGTCAGCTCCAGGGCTGCGGGGCTGACTGATGCCCCAGTGACATGCAGCCTGGCTGGGAGGAGAGAGCAGCCAGCTGGCCAGCCCGCTAGCTCTGGGCCTAGGGAGCTCCGGGTGGTTCTGGGACTGATTTCACACTCCAAGATCCCTGCTTGCGCGCGCACACACACACACACACACACACCTTTCTCACAGCACAAAGAGCCTGTTCCAGTTTCCCCTTTTTTCTTTCTAATTGTGGTGATGTTTGTCATTGTGCCAGCTTCGCAGGGCTATAATTTGCCATGCTGTTTGGAGTGTGAGTCACGTGGATACACTGCAGTGGTATCATCCATAGACAGGCTCTTTGCTCTGTTGTGGCTGCCTGGCACCGCGTTTAGAGGAATGTGGGAGTTTGCCAATGCAACAGCGATCAGATGCATCGACCCCATTATCAGCGGCCCTGATGTCCTGCATTCGTCAGCAGACTAAGGTTTTGATAATGATGGCGAGCAGCAGTACTGTGTGAGTTATTCAACAGATATCGGAGGTGCCGATAAGGACTTTATCAGGGAGGAAGCACATGGGGTAGAAAAAGAGGTTCTATGCAAGAGGCAGGGAAGCCTTGGAGCATCATGGGTACCATCCTTACTCATCCTCACATAGCAGCATCTTTACATATCAACTCCACCCTCTCTGCTTTCTATCAATATAGGATTTCACATTTTATTGGTCTTTTTTCTCTTCCCCCTATTTCCTTTCTCTTTGTTTATGTCAAACACACAAATTCACGCATGCACGCGCACACACTACTTCCACCTGCCACCCATGAAAGTAATGGCACGCTCGCATCTCGCACCACTGCCCCTGTGTTGGTACCTGTGAGTGTTGTGGATGAGCAGAGCTGAAGCGAGAGTTATCTTATCTGGGCACCACATCTGGTCCCCTATCCCTCACTCTCCCCCCTCTCCCCTCTCTCTCCTGCCGGGCTACCTTCATCACTGCTGCTATCAGGAGGCCTGCTGTAAAGCCCTGTAGTCAAATCCACTAAGCCGTGAAGAATTAAAACAAAGGGGGGGAAATATACAGTATGTTTGCTCAGGTTTAGCTTGCATCTGTCTCTCTGTCTGACAAACCGTATGTGTATGGATAAGCTGACCTGCCCGCCGGTGATTCAAGTTTGAGTTGGGTGTGTGCGTGTCCTCTGAGTAGGTTTAACAGAAGGATTTCTGCTTGGCTTCAAGTCTACAGCAGCATGCATGTCTCTGTTTGTGGGGAGCAGGAGAAACAGCAGGATCACTGGGTCACACAAACACTACCATCTCAGGCATGAGGACACAGCAACCCTCACTGGATAGATACCATATACACTTCCCAGAGGTCTACCAATGTATGCAGTATGTCTTATAAACACATAGGGACAGATTTACAATGTGTTTACACCAGTGTGCGATGTACCTGTTAACATGAGGAGATAAAACATGAAAGAAAAAATCCCCAAAATCAAATGAGGGATTAAGATTAGGTAAAGTGTATTGTATACTGAACAAAAATATGAACGCAACATGTAAAGTCTTGGTCCCATGTTTCATGATCTGAAATAAAAGATCCCAAAAAAAGATAATCCATCCGACGGGTGTGGCATATCAAGAATCTGATTAAACAGCATGGTCATTACACAGGTGCACCTTGTGCTGGGGACAGTAAAAGGCCACTCAAAAATGTGGAGTTTTTGTCACACAACACTGCCACAGATGTCTTAAGTTTTGTGGGAGCGTGCAATTTTTTTTAAATGTTACCTTTTTTTAAACTAGGCAAGTCAGAACAAATTCTTATTTACAATGATGGACTACCGGGGAACAGTGGGTTAACTGCCTTGTTCAAGGAGAGAACGACATATTTTTACCTTGTCAGCTCGGGGATTCGATTCAGCAATCTTTTTGTTACTGGTCCAACGCTCTAACCATTAGGCTACCTGCCGCCCCAATTGGCATGCTTACTGCAGGAATGTCCACCAAAGCTGTTGCCAGAGAATTTAATGTTACTTTCTCTACCATAAGCCGCCTCCAACGTCGTTTTAGAGAATTTGTTAGTACATCCAACTGACCTCACAACCGCAGACCAGGTGTAACCACGCCAGACATGGACCACCATATTCCAGCTTCTTCACATGTGGGATCATCTGAGAACTGCCACCCGGACAGCTGATGAAACTGTAGTATTTCTGTAGTATTTCTGTCTGTAATAAAGCTCTTTTGTGGTGGAAAACTCATTTTGATTGGCTGGGCCTGGCTCCCCAGTGCGTGTGCTTGGCCTTTGCCCTCCCAGCCCCAACCAGAACTGCTCCCTTCCGTGTATGCAAAATCCATAGATTAGGGCCTAATGAATTTAAATTGACTGATTTACTCCTATGATCTGTAACTGAGTAGAATCATTTAAATTGTTGCATGTTGCGTTTTATCATTTTTGTTCAGTATAATTAAAAACATGTTTATTTTATTCTCCTCTTTTGTCTAACAATATTTACATGCGTACATTTTTTTTTTTTTTTTTTTTTTTTTAACCTTTATTTAACTAGGCAAGTCAGTTAAGAACAAATTCTTATTTTCAATGACAGCCTAAGAACAGTGGGTTAACTGCCTGTTCAGGGCCAGAACGACAGATTTGTACCTTGTCAGCTCGGGGATTTGAACTTGCAACCTTTCGGTTACTAGTCCAACGCTCTAACCACTAGGCCTCATGCTCTGGGAAACTAGTCTTTGCTTATAATAGCAGTGAATCGCCAATGATCTCACACACTGCAGGATGACTGTTGGTCCTCCTAACATTCTGATCTTGCTGTTATTGAAGTGATATTTCATCAATCCATTTTCATTTGGAGTAAGGCCTCTTTCAGGGGGATATGTCACGGAATGCGTCACACGGAGCAGGATAGTTCTGAGACTCAGAAGGTCAAGTTGGAGACATCCAACTGTGATTTTTCAGACTGAGAAGATTTTTGCTGGATAAAGACATAGAAGTCAACCTCTGTGGACTGTGCAGAGGCAATTGGTAAGCTTTCTGCAGGACTAATACCTGAAATTCATGCTAAGGCTGGGTCCTCTTCGGTGATTTGCCAATTGCGTTAAGGTGAAGAGTCAAAATCATGGATTGTATTTAAATTGGACAATTTATTTATTTTCATTCATTGTTGTATTATCTTCAAGAAACAGTGAAAAGATGTTTTATTATGTTCCTTGTCACCTGACAAGGTTGATTTTCATGACGGATTAGTCACCTGTACTTTCAATACTCTACACTTTTAGAAGATGAACTAATAATTAATTGACACCAGTCCTTTCTATTGAGACTTTACATTGTGTAGTTGGCTCAAGTTATTGTTGAATACTGTAGGTCAGCCAATGTACAGTATGTGTTGATTTCTTGTCTTTTCAGATTGGAGTGGAGGATATGATTGCAAGGGCCTGGGACTCTAATCCCAGGGTTATCAAGTTTCCACGGAAACATCAAAGAAGCTCTTCTGCCAATGGTCTGAGACGACAGAAGCGAGACTGGGTCATCCCACCAATCAATGTGCCCGAAAACTCTAGAGGACCCTTCCCACAAATGCTTGTCAGAGTGAGTGACAGTTATCACACTTATCAAGAACTACTGATGTGCAGTTAAGTCGAAGTTGTCTTTTTGAAATGTTAAAAAGCTGCTGTATATATCCTATTCTCAGTTGGTAGTCGCTAATGCCTGTGTTGTAAACTAGAAATTAGTTAATCGTCAATTCTGATAATAACAACTCAAGCCCTGTTTTCACTCCCGCGGATCATAAGGCTTTTTACTTTTATTTGAGCCAAAGCCAAAGACATCTTCTAGCCAGACATCCCACGTTTGTCTAAGGGTCACTCACCTAGGCAACTGAAGAGAAGGGTAGAATAGATCTCGTACAATCATTATGAAGGGCTGAACAGAACACCACACTGGTAGTTTCTATCAAGGACCTTCAGCAGGTAAAGAGAATGATTTGAGTGGTGATGCAGCGCCACGTGATTGGTCTGGTACGCCTTAAAACTCTACACAGACAGAAATCCAGACACACAGACAAGAGGATACAGACAGATGGACACACACACAGCGCTGCTTCACCAGTTAACTGTCTTAGAAGTGACAAACCATCTCCATTCCTGTTGGCATTATATGGCAGCTCTGCCAGTGTGGTTAGTTATGTTAGCTCCATGGTTCCAGGATGCTCCTGGAAACTGTGTGCTGCCTCTGTTCAGACGTCCAGGCCAGAGATAGCTTTCTCTGGGCCACCACAGAGCTCCCTCACGCCCATTTGTATCGCGCGGCTTACACTCCCGGATTACTGAAATCGCCTTTCACCAACGAGTCGGCAAGAGGGCAGATTTTCCACCAAAGCAAAAAAACACTCATTCACTCACCCACACAAACACACAGACTACAGGAGCAGGGTGGATGAGGGGAGGCATAGGATTGTACCACCCTGCTGGAGAAATGAACACCCCTTCATCTCCTTTCATCTCCTTCATATTCAGCGTCAGATGGTTGGGTTTACTGACACCCCGGCGGTTCGTGTGGGTGTGTGTGTGTGTGCAAGCGCATGCTTCGGTTATAGCCTTTAGCTGTAGTAAAATAGTTATGTTCCTTAACCATGGGGGGTGTGTGCATCACATCTGTGGCCCAGTGCGGTATTAAATGCCCTCTTCTCCCTGCAACACCGCTTGGCTGACTGGGCCGTTCCATTGTGACAGCTAGCCAGTGAAGAGAGCAGAAGGGATTTAGTTCTTTATCTCTCGTCTTAGGGGGTTTTCACATATAGTCCTCTTTAAAATAACCGATCTCAGTCCTCTTTAAAGTGAACTCTGGGGTAAAAAAAATAACTCAGTTCCCTTTGTATTCACACTGCCCTTGCATTTGAATTAGGACTCAACTCTTTTGCCAGTTCACTATTTTGTGGTATGTGTCCTCTTTGCATTCACATTTCTATGTTTAGAAAGGATAAAGGATATTTTTCCAACATTCACTCAATGTACTCTGGGTTTTTACAAAGTACAGGGCAAGCCATTACATCAGAACAGCTAGATATACCTACACACTTAGTAAAAAATTGCAATCTAGAACCGAAAAGGTTCCCTTTTAAGAACCATTTTTGGTTCCAGGTCAAACCCCTTTGGTTCCAGGTAGAATGCTTTTAGGTTCCATGTAGAACCCTTTGCACAGAGGGTTCTATATGGAACCCAAAAGGGTTCAAACTGAATCCAAAAATGATTCTACCTGCAACCAAAAGGGTTCTCCTATGCGGAGCCTTTTGGAAACCTTTTTTCTGGAAGTGTACTTACATTTTGGAAGCTAATAGATTACATTTTGGAAGCTAATAGATTACATTTTGGAAGCTAATAGATTACATTTTGGAAGCTAATAGATTACATTTTGGAAGCTAATAGATTACATTTTGGAAGCTAATAGATTATATTTTGGAAGCTAATATATTGCATTTAGTTAAAGGATTTGACATAATAATTGTAATCAGAAGATACTATTAACATGTACGTCAATATTATTGGTAACAGAATAAATAGCAGAAGAAAAACTACAAATTAAATTGAATATTGTACTCCCAACGTAGGCTACTGCCCCTTTAAGACACAGGGTAGAAAATCTATTCTATGTTGTGATTCTCACCCAATATGTTGGTGTCTTCTCACACTATTCAAACCCCACTATCAAATAAACTGCTTATGAAGTGCTCTTAGCCTGTAGATCATATATTGCAAACAAATAATATGAACAAAAAATGAACACATATTTCTGTGCATGCTTGACAATCTCTAATCAATATCCCAAAAAGGTTTTTCTGCAAACCTGAACATTATCATCTTTTCTCTTTCGTGGGACCAATGTGAGGTTTAATGGAGGAGAAACGGTGTTGCAGTCCCCAAGCCTGGGGAGAGTTGGGTTCACATTGCCCTAAAAAGAGAACCGGACTGAGGAATTCAAGCGAACTGAACTCAAACCACTTCAGTTCGATTCGCTTTGGGGGCTCTTTTGAAGGGTCTGAGTTCCTTTGGAGTGTTCACACTGCACAAAAATTGGCTGAAAGAGGGACCAAGTGTGAAAACACCCTTAGAGGTGACCGAGAACAACCTCTGTGGCTACAGCAGCACACTGACAGCACACTGAGTCCCCCATACGTCCAGAGCTTTAGAAACTCTCCGACTATCTCTAGCTCTTTTATGAGGTGAGACAGTCCCAAACAGCCAGATTCACCAGGGTTCACAACTTAAAGTGATTCCCTGTTTTCATCTGAGAAACCTTCACCAGGTTGGCCAGTTTGATTTAGTTGAACACATGGAGAAGATTTATGTTTCCATCAACACATGTAAAATGAGGCCGCATGAGGCCAATGTGACTGAGTTATTGTTTGTGATTTGTTTAACCGCAATTACATCCAAAACAGAGTCTGGATAATAAACAATAAACACACAACATTCATGATCAGCCAGTTGGTTTCCAATTAGGGACTGTTCTCGGTTTTAAGTCCATTAGTCCATTAGTGCTGGCTTGGAGTGGAGGGAGTCTGATGTCCACTTGAATCATCTGATTTTACTGCTCTTTCCAGGGATGTCTGGCTCCGGCCATATCCTTATTATCCTCAGCTACCTCCACCACCACCACCCACCACCACCATCACCCATCACCACCACAACCCACCACCACCTTCACCACTCACCACCGCCATCACCACCATCACCCATGTCCTCCACCACCTTCACCACCCACCACTCACCACCACCATCACTCATCAACACCACAACCCACCACCACCATCACTACAACCCACTGCCACCCACAACAAACCACCACCACCCCTAACTCCGCCACCCACCACCACCACCCCCACCACCACCATTTGACCTAGATAGTTTGTGTGTATGCATTGATATGTAGGCTACATGTGCCTTTTCAAAAAAAATGACAGTTGAAGTCGGAAGTTTACTTACACCTTAGCCAAATACATTTAAACTCAGTTTTTCACAATTCCTGACATTTAATCCTAGTATAAATTCCCTGTCTTAGGTCAGTTAGGATCACCACTTTATTTTAAGAATGTGAAATGTCAGAATAATAGTAGAGAGGATTATTTATTTCAGCTTTTATTTCTTTCATCACATTCCCAGTGGATCAGAAGTTTACATACACTCAATTAGTATTTGGTAGCATTGCCTTTAAATTATGGTCAAACGTTTTGGGTAGCCTTCCACAACCTTCCCACAATAAGTTGGGTAAATTTTGGCCCATTCCTCCTGACAGAGCTGGTGTAACTGAGTCAGGTTTGTATAGGCCTCCTTGCTCACACGCCTTTTCAGTTCTGCCCACACATTTTCTATAGGATTAAGGTCAGGGCTTTGCGATGGCCACTCCAATACCTTGACTTTGTTGTCCTTAAGCCATTTTGCCACATTTTTTCCTCCAGACATAACGATGGTCATTATGGCCAAACAGTTCTATTTTTGTTTCGTCAGACCAGAGGACATTTCTCCAAAAACTACGATCTTTGTCCCCATGTGCAGTTGCAAACCGTAGTCTGGCTTTTTTATGGCGGTTTTGGAGCAGTGGCTACTTCCATGTTGAGCGGCCTTTCAGGTTATGTCGATATTGCTGTGGATATAGATACTTTTGTACCCGTTTCCTCCAGCATCTTCAGAAGGTCCTTTGCTGTTGTTCTGGGATTGATTTGCACTTTTCGCACCAAAGTATGTTCATCTCTAGGAGACAGAACGCATCTCTTTCCTGAGCAGTATGACGGCTGCGTGGTCCCAAGGTGTTTATACTTGCGTACTATTGTTTGTACAGATGAACGTGGTACCTTCAGGCATTTGGAAAATGCTCCCAAGGATGAACCACAGGTACACCTCCAATTGACTCAAATTATGTCAATTAGCCTATCAGAAGCTTCTAAAGCCATGATATCATTTTCTGGAATTTTCCAAGCTGTTTAAAGGCACAGTCAACTTAGTGTATGTAAACTTCTGACCCCCTGGAATTGTGATACAGTGAATTATAAGTGAAATAATTTGTCTGTAGACAATTGTTGGAAACATGACTTATTAAACACGTTTATAAGGGACATTACTGCATGACACATTGAGTAAACCCCTTCCCCTTATGAACAGAGAGGAAATTATCAGAGTGAAACTAACAGCCCCAGCATTCCTCTGCAGAGAGGTTTTATGTGCAATTCACTCATGATCAATCTCAAGAAGTGTTGCTTTGGTGGCAATGGTTTACCATTGTGGTAGAATGCAATATGCTTCCTATGCCTTCACTGTCAAATACGTTTTTGCTCATGACAGAGGGAAGAGGAGTAGAAATAGAGATTGAAAAACAGCTAGGCCTAAATAGATAGCAGATAGAGGGAGCAGAGAAATGAAAGGGAGAAAAGGGGACAGTTGAGATAGGAGGAGAGAGGGAGATATAAGCCATTTGAAGAGCATAGTAAATCTGTGAGGTGAGAGAGAGCAGCATTAGTTTCAGGCCATTTGTGGCAGTCGCATCTCAACTGTCTCCTCCAGCACCTAAGACTGGACCCAATGAGCCACATCTGATGGAAACCAGTCCAAACGGGGTAAGATGAGCCTCTCTGCTTCACTCTGTCCTCCCCACCAAACCTCACCACTGACTGCCAGTCAGACAGACACACCAACGAACAAAATCGTGATAAAAGAAGGGATGAAAATAGGAGGTAAGGTTGTAAAAACACAGTCCTTGGGCAAAGCAGAAGAATGGAATGAGAGGGCCTTTGATTGAAGTCCTGGTATGTGAAGGCGAACGCCCACTCTGAAGTGGGTTGGAGCTGTAATCTGGACTGTGTCCTTTGGAAATGTATTACATTCTTTTCACCACGTCAAGAACAATGAGGCAGACACCAATCAGACTAGGCTCATGTTGTTCCTTTACTGAAGACAACCAATGATGCATAATATGAGACCTCGCCTCAGGGTAGGTGTTATGGAGTTATCAAGTTCAGTGTCGGTGCTTGGGTAAAATCACTGAGGAAGCTCCAGAAAGCCAGTAAAAAAGCCATATTACAAATCAAATGTTTTTTGTCACATGTGCCGAATACCTTCATCCTGCTTGTAGACTAGTCGAACGTCAATGCCATCCTCCTCTCTTTCATGTTGGCAAAACGGGTCTATGGCTCTGTCATACAGTACACTTGTAGTTTTTGTTGTCATAGGCTACCTAGCTAAAATGTTTGCTAGCCTAACTTCCTCCCATGGGCAACAATGAACCAGCTACATTAGCTAGCTAGTTAATGTGAACCTACTAGGCTACATATTGAACTTCAATCGTCTCAGGCCAGTGGCACAACATATTCATTTATGGTTAGATCAGAATCGCCATCAAAATCCACAAGTCCAAATCCCCATCTCCATCCATGGCTTAGGAAAGGGACGATTTAGCAAGCTAGTTACTGCAGGACATCAACACAAGCTAGCTACTGCAGGACATCAACACAAGCTAGCTACTGCAGGACATCAACACAAGCTAGCTACTGCAGGACATCAACACAAGCTAGCTACTGCAGGACATCAACACAAGCTAGCTACCGCAGGACATCAACACAAGCTAGCTACCGCAGGACATCAACACAAGCTAGCTACCGCAGGACATCAACACAAGCTAGCTACCGCAGGACATCAACACAAGCTAGCTACCGCAGGACATCAACACAAGCTAGCTACCGCAGGACATCAACACAAGCTAGCGTCCGCAGGACATCAACACAAGCTAGCTACCGCAGGACATCAACACAAGCTAGCGTCCGCAGGACATCAACACAAGCTAGCTACCGCAGGACATCAACACAAGCTATCTACCGCAGGACATCAACACAAGCTAGCTACCGCAGGACATCAACACAAGCTAGCTACCGCAGGACATCAACACAAGCTAGCTACCGCAGGACATCAACACAAGCTAGCTGCTGCAGGACATCAACACAAGCTAGCTACCGCAGGACATCAACACAAGCTAGCTACCGCAGGACATCAACACAAGCTAGCTACCGCAGGACATCAACACAAGCTAGCTACCGCAGGACATCAACACAAGCTAGCTACTGCAGGACATCAACACAAGCTAGCTACCGCAGGACATCAACACAAGCTAGCTACTGCAGGACATCAAGGAAGTGATTTGAGTGGTCTGAAGCCAAATCCAAACTGGCCAAATGCTTGCTGGCACCAATCAATCAAATGCTACGGCGACAACATGTTGTACTCTTTTGGCCCAGACAGCAACAGATACCTGGGCTACACATACTGAGACATATCATACGAATTGCAGAAAACAAAAATGTACGTCTTTGCAGGACGTAACATATCATGAGAAATTGATGACCACCATTTCCAGGAACCCGTTTTGGCACTAAATTACACCCGGTTGTCTCTCGACTCAATAAACCTGGTGTTCAGTTCAGCAGCTGGAGTTGGTGTATGTGTGGGAGAGAATCATCTCTGTGGTAATGCTGTTTATTTAGAACCAGATAGGAACACTTTATTGGTTTATTAATACATTCATATTCCACTGTTATTTTAGTCTAGCATAATGTCTCTATGTTACCGCTAGTTTTTATTCAAAGCTTAACATTAAAATGCATTAGAAAACTTGTATAGGATGTGTGTGTGTGTGTGTGTGTGTGTGTGTGTCTGCTTTCGCCCGTACGTGTGTGTCCTAAGTGCTTGTGCCTGTATTTGCAGCATCCCAGTTGGACAATTAGAGGGTGACAGTCCCATTACTGCGGACCTAGCTGTACAAAGGCATTGCCTCCACTGACTGACAGAGAGCTCTGCCCCTCACTAAATAACTGTCAGCCTGCAGTCCTCAGCCTTGACCCCTCTGGCAGCCTCCCTCGGAGACACACAATGCCACTCCTGAGCCCTCATTGGCAGGCCTTGCACCTCCCACAGCCAAACCAAAAAATCCATTCAGCTCCTGGCTCCACCTGATTCGCCAGGCTTTGGCTGCCCACAGCTTGCCAATAGGGCGCTAATGTAGCCTTAGGGTGTTGGTGATTGGCCGGAGTGGAAGTGTTGGTGCATTCTGCAGGTCTCCCAGGAATAGGCTAGAGGAAGCGAATTGAGTCGTGGAAGTAGATTGGGCAATAGAAGGGAGGGAGGTTAGCAAGCAGCGGTGGAGGAAAACTGCAGCAGCAGCACAAACCCAACCTGCCCCACTCCTCCTCCCCTTCTTCCTCCTTCTCCCCCACCAAACAGCAGCAGCCACATCTTTACTCTAATTATACATAGTGTGTTTCCCTGTACGGCCGTCTCCTGGGATCTGCCTATTGTCCTTGTGTTAAGAAACCTCAGGGACCGGGAAGAAAGCAGCCATTTAACGAGTCATCTGTCTCCAGGGCCCTCTGTCTTTATGTTGTGGAGAGAGAAAAAAGCAGTGTTGCCCTCTGCCTCATCCATTCAGCCTGGAGAGCAAGGGAATGTGGCTGGCTTTATACTGCAGTCTGACCTGCAGGCAGAATGTGTGTCTGTTTCTACTCTATTCTTCCTGGATGGGGATGATTGTTAATGCAGAGAGGCCACTGGTCTATTTCAACAAAGTTCTTGCTGGCTTCTCTGATCTTTGATCTAAATTGGCCGGCTAATGTAATAATTGGGGTTGTTAGTCTGTTTTTAATTTCCATTCATATTTGTACTCTTTCTAATTATCCCCTCTACCCCACGTTCTGCACCTCTGTCAGGGTAATGGTATGTTTGTGTGCATGCGCTTGCGTGCATATGTGTGTCCGTGTGTGTTTGTGCCTGCGATACAATGGCCAAACCACCAATTTGTAGAATATTTCAGAGGAAGACCAGGTGTGGGAAAAAATGTATATGTCAAGAAATCTGTTTGCAACAAGGTTACTCTCAAGCTCAGAGCCTCTCGGTGAAGACATGAAGTCTCTCTGAAAGCATGTCTTTAATGTGATGGTGTTTGTATTGGGAAAGTGCTGCTGGCGCTGTAAAGGGTAAATGTAGCCTGTTTATGTGATATGGCTATGAGGTTGGAGATGTGTCTCTGAAGTTGTTTTCTCTCCTGTTACTTCACCTCTTTGTTTTCTTACCTAACACTATCTCCCTAGTGGTTAGTGTGTTGGGCCAGTAACCGAAATGTCACTGGTTTGATTACCAGAGCCGACAAGTAGAAAAACCTGTTGATGTGCCATTGAGCAAGGCACTAAACCCCAATTTGTTCCAGGGACGCCGTACTACTATGGCTGACCCTGTAAAACAACATATTTCACTGCACCTATCTGGTGTTTGTGACAATACATTTCTGTTGCTGTATTTTGGGGGTGTTTCTTCTCTTCTCTTACCCTAGATCAAAGCATCTCTTAGGGAGACAAGTTGAACACACAAAGAAGTCGACCTATGCATCATGTCCCCACATATCTTTCACATATTCTTCACATAACTTTTCACTGAGATAAAGTAATGGATATTTGGCCAATTATTGCAGTAGAGGATTAGGCCAAGTTGCTCTGTGGGATGTGAGGATTTAGCTCAATAGGACATTGTGTGTGGAGTAGAATGGAGTAGAATGCCTGAGTGTGAATGTCAATAGCAGACCAGGAATACCTCCTCGTCAGGTGGCTACTACTGCTCATTTATATTGATGGAGCTCCTCTCTGTGGTACCTGTTCAGGGAAGGATGGAGGGAAAGAGAGGGAGAGAGAGCGGGGGCAGAGAGGGAACAGAGGGGAGAGAGACGAGAGGGGGTAACGAAGGAGGGAGAGCAGAAACTAAAATCCATATTTCAGTGCCCTGGTACTGTGCTTTGTTCATTTCCCATTCAGCTTCCGATCCATAATAGAGTACCCTGTGTGCAGAGCCGCAGACACAGCTGTTCTTTATGGGATCAGGGATAACTGTGTGCGACTGTGGCTGTCAGTGGCTCTCACTTGAGAGATATTAAACCTGAGCTCAGTGCAGCTCCTTCTCCAGCCATACCTCCACTATGACTATTTAAAACAATATCTCAAGAATTCATTTTGTTTGCCAGTGGCACTAAACTGGCATGTTTTTATATGCTCGCATTCTTGCATGTAAGGTTGTTATTTTACTTTGTGTGAGGACGGAAAACTTTGAAGGCTGGCAAAACTTGAGCTTTGAATATCGCCCAGTTGGTATTTTATTTCAGTCTGTTCAGTCTCTCTCTCTCTCTCTCTCTCTCTCTTTCTCTTTCTCTTTCTCTTTCTCTTTCTCTCTCTCTCTCTCTCTCTCTCTCTCTCTCTCTCTCTCTCTCTCTCTCTCTCTCTCTCTCTCTCTCTCTCTCTCTCTCTCTCTCTCTCTCTCTCTCTCTCTCTCTCTCTCTCTCTCTCTCTCTCTCTCTCTCTCTCTCTCTCTCTCTCTCTCTCTCTCTCTCTCTCTCTCTCTCTCTCTCTCTCTCTCTCTCTCTCTCTCTCTCTCTCTCTCTCTCTCTCTCTCTCTCTCTCTCTCTCTCTCTCTCTCTCTCTCTCTCTCTCTCTCTCTCTCTCTCTCTCTCTCTCTCTCTCTCTCTCTCTCTCTCTCTCTCTCTCTCTCTCTCTCTCTCTCTCTCTCTCTCTCTCTCTCTCTTTGTCACTTTGTTTGTAATAAATGCCCTGTGCAAGAATCTGAATTTCTCTATCATCAAAACCAGAGATATCTTTTCTGTCAGCTCTTTGAAGACAGACAAGCATACAGCAGGAAAGATCACAGCAAGACAACACTTAAATTTAGGTGGAGTCAAACAAAGCATGTACTTTTGCCATTTCCCTGATGTTGAACAAAAGGAACAAAGAGGTTGAATGAAAAAAGGATGCATCATCAAAATGAAATGGCTTCGCACAAAACAGAGATGATTCAGGGATTCCTGTGCTTCTTTGGGATTTCATTTTTCTCGTACTCTATACTGTCTTTGAATATCACTTCAATCATGTAGCGACTTGTTATCAAAGACATTAGACGCCCCTATGAGGAAGTATCCATCCTGGTCACTGCCCTGTATGATCGCCTGTAGTGCCCCCTAAAGGAAAGCCTGTGAACAGCAATCTTATTCTCACTATTCAAACTGCTGACCCATCTATCTATGTTGCAAGTATTTTAGACATTGGTTTGTGTGTGCATGTGCATCTAAGAGAGAGACAGAGGGAAGTTGAGTGAATAAGGGGGAAAAGGGAAGGAGAGCGTTAACTTGCCAGTCAGACAGTGAGAATAAATGGTGGTGTCGCATATAATTCCCATTAAAGCCATGCAGATATTTGCAGAGAGCTCTTAATTAGGGGTGACAGTTGTGACGGCTGCAGTGTGACAGAGAGGTTCCCAGAAGGCTTAGTCTTCTCCTGTCTCCTGATTGGCTGGCATTGCCCGATCTGTCTGTCATCACCCCCTCTTACTATCCAACGCACGGTCACAACGTCTCAGGGCTGACACGGTAACTGTGCAACTAATAAACACCACTGTTTCTTATCCCTCTGACTCTCTCTACGTGTACTGTTGAGGTGCCACCTCAGACTAGTGCTACTTTATCTCTCTCCACGGTAGAGAGTGGTACAAAGCAGGGACCCTTTTAATGACAATGTTAGCTAGTAAGGGTTACAACATTCTCCCTTCTATTTACACTTTACACCAGGGTATCCCAAACTCGGTTCTGCCCCCCCCCCCCCCCCCCCCCCCAACCTTTATTTATTAACTAGGCAAGTCAGTTAAGAACAAAATTCTCATTTACAATGACGGCCTACAAAAATAAGGAGAGAGACGTCATAGAATGAAGGAATTTGAGCGGCCCGGCCTTCAACCATTTAAAAAATTATCATAATATATATCAAAGTGTGTAAACCTCAGATTACCATTTTATATATGACGTTAGCCTGTAGCACACCTCGCTGAATATATCTGTCCACAAGGTCTTTCTTTGTTGATTTATTTATTTCTGGGTTCTTGTGAATAATTTGAGGATGGAAAAATCCAATGTTGAACGAGAAAGAAATAAGATGACCAACATCAACTAAACATCAAATTACTCCCTATCAGTGTAGACATCAAATGGACAGGCGCAATCATAAACACTTGAATCAATTAAATGGGCCGACTGAAAGTTCCCACTCGTGAACTAATTAGAGGCACAGCAGCGCTAAATCAATGGAAATGTATTCCTTTAGATTCTGTCTGTGTTTTGCTGCTTCTCCCTCTCTTTCTCCCTGGAGAGTTAAACAGAATGCTAATTTCTCATCTGATTCTTCATCTGTCCACGGTTGACAGTAATTAAGGCAGTCACTCTTAAAGAACTACAAATGTGTCACTTATCAGATATCTGTTCTGTCAGACACAGAACCAACCCGTCCTTTACATCTTCTAGTCTATCCCGTCTAGGAGAGAGACGGAAGGATAGAAAAGCTGCCTTTCATCATTAGCACTCCATTCAAACAACTCAATTGAGCAGTCGTCACTCAGGGGAGTCCCAGGACTCTGAGATTCCGCACCTCTTCATTTATTCAATTTATCGATACAACGAGTGTTCGTTAAGAGACACTCGAAGAATGTGACATCTGGTCTCAGGTGGCCTTAAAGTGGAATTCTAAGCAGCTAGAAGCAGAGGCGATGTGCCATGTGAAAGCTTCCTTCCTCTTGGGTCTATTACACTTAACATGTCATCAACACAGCGTGGCTTTGATGTTCTGTGAAGAGACCGCATGCCTGGGTGTGGAATCTGTGGATGCGGATCCAAGGCGTGCGGAAATTTCAGATGTGTATTTTTCACATGGCGGCCTCCTGAACGATTCAACTGAAATTGTCATTTTGATGCACACGTTAGAGGCCGCAGAGTGAATCCTTTACCTGTCAAACATTTCAGTACACACAGACATGGGTGCCTACAGAGCTGCCTATTTTGTACACAGGGGGAAAATACTGTTGTATGTAGACATTCCCGCTCTGTTAAAGAATTCTGTACCTTTCCACAACTAGAATGTGTGTTTTACTAATATATTTGGCATTTTTGGGGATAGGGAAGAATATACAGCCTCTGCACATTGCTCAACTCTTAATAGAGGTGATATTATTACAAGGAAGCAGTATGTGTGAGCAATCTGTTATTCTACATATCCTCTCTCTGAAACGCATTTGAGATTGAAATTCCAGTGTTGCGTAGCCACATCCAGTCAGTGTGACAAGAGATGTGGGTCTGTGGGTGGAGAGGAATAAGTCTGATTAGATGGGGAGAGTAATCATCACAGAACAGCGCTTCCAGTCAGTCAGTCACACTGATCAGAGTTGCCTGAGTGCTTTGATAGATAACGGCTGCAATAAAAATGCCCTACTGCCCACACACGATCTCAGAAAGATGAAGTGTTACACACAACACATGTACAGGTAGCTGACAAAATAATGGAACCACTTGAGTAAATGTGGGATGCAAGGTATACTGAAAGCAGATGCTTCCACACAGGTGTGGTTGCTGAGTTACTAAGCAATTAACATCCCATCATGTATAAAAATGCCGGATGAGCATGAAAACAATGTAAACCCTATGCCAAATGTTGGAATTTCTATTGGAAGAATGGTGTCACATCCCTCCAATAGAGTTCCAGACACTTGTAGAATCTATGCCAAGGAGCATTGAAGATGTTCTGGTTCATGGTGGTCCAACGCCCTATTAAGACACTTTATGTTGGTGTTTCCTGTATTTTGGCAGTTACCTGTATATTAGCCATTATGTCTCCTATTGGAATTGATTGCAAATGAGAAAGATGACAATGGAAGCTCATGGAAAAGAGATTGCAGTGGCAGGTAGTGAGTGAATTTAAGATGGATGTGTAGGAAATTAAGAGAAGGGTATCATGTTCAAACAGAGAAATGTTTTATGCAAAAGCCAGTTGCCGGTCGTCGGATGAAGTAATTTCATTTTCACGCATGATTTCCAGCCCCGCAGACCAGGAAAATTGCATAGGAGAGAGAGAGAGAGGATTTATTTTTACAATTTGAATATGTGATTACTCCTCCCGACTTGTTACCGTGGAGATGGTTCAATCCCCTCAGAGACAAAAAAAATAAAAATCTCTAAACGTAAAAACACAAACAGTTTGCCCTAAAAAACACATATGCAAATTAAAAGAAAATTGTCTAAACTTTCCACCACTTAAAAGTAGATGAAATCTAATCTTCAATATGCCATCTCACCTGCGCTACACCTCTCAGAACCAATTATCACAAGCAGACAGATTTCTCTTTTGCACTTTAGTTCTAACTTGCACATTTACCAACTCTTCCTTTGAGTTCAGTCCTCAAAGGGCTTCTTTGTAACGAAGTGTTAGGCTGATCAGAGCAGATGCATGCCTCACCGTACATCTTCTTTAGTATCATACATTTCATCATATTCCCTGTCAAGTGCTCTTGACAGTTTTAGATTGTGACTCACTTGAATCTTCATGATCAACCTTGGAACCTTGAGGCTCTCATTCAACCTAAACTGTCGGATAAGTCAAAACAACACAGGGTGATATTCTATGTCGTGCTGCAGATGCTTTTATCCAATGTGACTTATAGTCGTGTGCAAACATTCTACGTATGGGTTGTTCCGGGAATCGATCCCACTACCCTGGCATTACAAGTAAAAGGCTCTACCAACTGAGCTACAAAGGACCACAAATATCACCCTGTACCATTTCTGAGCCGTGCTTGTCTCATACAACGTGTAATACATAGTGTTTATATCTCCCTCTGCCAGATCCGCTCAGACCAGGACCTGGAGAAAGGGATCCGCTACAGCATCACTGGAGCAGGGGCGGACCAGCCTCCCATTGACGTGTACAACATTGACCCTGTGCACGGCAAGATGTTTGTTACCAGACCCCTGGACAGAGAGGAGAGGGCCTCCTACCATGTGAGTTACATTGCTTGTTACTGTCCCTCCACACATCTGTCTGTCTGTCCGTCTGTCTGTGCAGGGTGGCAGTCGTAATTCACAGTGACACAGTAATGGCAGGCAAACATTACACAATTTTGCCACGAATTCATCACGTTTTTGCCACTGCAAAACAAATGTTCCAACAAATGTTCTATGAACTTGGGCTAGGATCAGTACGTCGGGACTCGTGTAGTTTGAGCGGGTCAAGGACGCACCGATGATGGCTGTTCCGTTCTCCAGACTCCTGTCGGATATCTGACATGTCCAATATTTAGATATTTTGGTAATGCATCTTGTATTATGAGCAGTGCTCCCCCACGTGATTGGGCAAGGACTGCTGCCAATAGCCAATGAGGGTTCAGCACGTTAGACCAAAACAATGATGGCGAAGAGGAAAGCGACAACAACACGCACCGTGTGGACCGAGGTGATGGACGACATATCGGTGGTGCTGTGGAGAGAACGCAGCTGCCTTTTCAATTGGCGAGTTCCTCTTTGAATATTTTAGACCATTCCATTGGTCCTTAATTGAAATCGCCACACACCTGGGGCACCGGGCCATGCAAAACAAACACCACCAATATTACATCCGCATCCTACCAGGACTCCTACCATGACAGAAATCAAAAAGATCATTTCATGTTATCATTATTATTTCATATTAAGTCCATATTCTGCGCCTCCGTCTCTTTTTTGATGTTTCGACACATAATAACGTAGACACTAATGAAGCAGCTCACAGTTTGCGTGCCGGCATTTCTTTCCTACAGCAACCAGGAAATGCAGTGCGGGATCAACTAGGGCCTCATCGTGTAATGTGAGCCCCCACTTCCTGGGGTTGATGATGGTCGGAATGAAAGATTTGGGACAAGGAAACCGCGGAATGTGAGCTGTTTTAGAAGTGGTGTAGTGTGTATTCTCAGCAAAAGACTGGGAATCACGAGTACTGCTGTCTCAGATTCCGAGTACTGCCCTTTACCAACACGGTCTCGTTTTGGGCCCGACTTTCCTTTCTGTGCGAAATGAAAGAAAGATTGCCTTGACAGTGCACAGATTTCTGCAGCCACTCAAGCTGTCAATTAGGCTAGATTGAGGTTTTTCAGCAGAGAGAGCGAGACGGCTTGGAAAAGGAGTGTGTTCGTCTTCCACTGCTAATGAACAGGCGGTGTTCTGGGTGTTCTGTTTGGGGATCACACACATTGTCTAGAGTTGCCTGTTTAACCCCATCAGACTGGAACATGTACCCCGTGAACTCTTACTGCACACTTCAGACATGCTCACAACATCTCATAACAATGGCCACTACCACATCAAAAAACACTTCACGTTCTGATAGGCCTACTGTAAACACGATTATATTACATGATTTGATTTACATTTTTGCTGGTTCCCAGTCCATACGGGGTTATTTATTTATTTAACTAGGCATGTCAGTTAAGAACAAAATCTTATTTACAATGACGGCCTACCGGGGAACAGTGGGTTAGCTGCCTTGTTCAGGGGCAGAACGACAGATTTTTATCTTGTCAACTCGGTGATTCCGTCTAGCAACCTTTTGGGCTACCTGCCAGTACCTGCTTAGTAAACCATCTCATAATTTTCTTTTTTTATTACTTTCTTTATTACAAACACTTAAAACACACAGTTCTCCATAACAGATTAGCAGCCAACTCTTAAGATCCTGTCAGTCAGTAAGTCCAAGGCCCTCCCTGCTTTTTGCAGCTCTCTCATCTCTCCTTGGCCTGACTCACTCATCTCTCAGGGTTCCTGTTGGTCCACTTAGTTCCAGATGAGGTCCTGTCTGTCATTACTCCTACAGTATCAGTCACTATTCCAGAGCCTATCGTCTGGTGGAGGTCTAACCTGGCCAGGCTGGCCCCGTGGTGTCTGGTCTCTTTATGAGGCTGGTGGATGTTAGTACACCTGCTGCTACACCTCTTGGCATGGGAGGGATCAATAAGTCATATAGGTCCTTGGGTTCTTGTTAAGTTCTAGTGGACTGGACTGGCAACTGTAAACAACTATAAACAACCCTGAGCTTGAGAGGAGCCTGGTGTTAGAGCCTGGTGTTAGAGCCTGGTGTTAGAGCCTGGTGTTAGAGCCTGGTGTTAGAGCCTGGTGTTAGAGCCTGGTGTTAGAGCCTGGTGTTAGAGCCTGGTGTTAGAGCCTGGTGTTATAGCCTGGTGTTATAGCCTGGTGTTATAGCCTGGTGTTAGAGCCTGGTGTTAGATACCTGGTGTTACCACTTGAGAGGAGCCTGGTGTTAGAGCCTGGTGTTAGATACCTGGTGTTTACCTGGTGTTAGCCTGGTGTTAGATACCTGGTGTTACCACTTGAGAGGAGCCTGGTGTTAGAGCCTGGTGTTAGATACCTGGTGTTACCACTTGAGAGGAGCCTGGTGTTAGAGCCTGGTGTTAGAACCTGGTGTTAGATACCTGGTGTTACCACTTGAGAGGAGCCTGGCGTTAGTGCCTGAGAGGAGCCTGGTGTTAGAGCCTGGTGTTAGATACCTGGTGTTACCACTTGAGAGGAGCCTGGCGTTAGTGCCTGAGAGGAGCCTGGTGTTAGATCCTGGTGTTAGAACCTAAGAGAATTCTGGTGTTACAGCTTGAGAGGAGCCTGGTGTTAGAGCCTGTTGTTAAAGCATGAGAGGAGCCTGGTGTTAGAACCTGGTGTTAGAGCCCGAGAGGAGCCTGGTGTTAGTGCCCGAGAGGAGCCTGGTGTTAGTGCCCGAGAGGAGCCTGGTGTTAGTGCCCGAGAGGAGCCTGGTGTTAGAGCCTGAGGAGCCTGGTGTTAGATCCTGGTGTTAGAGCCTGGTGTTAGAGCCTGAGAGGAGCCTGGTGTTGGAGCCTGGTGTGGAGCCTGGAGTTAAAGCCTGAGAGGAGCCTAATGTTAGAGCCTGGTGTTAAAGCGTGAGAGGAGCCTGGTGTTGGAGCCTAATGTTAGAGCCTGGTGTTAGAGACTGAGAGGAGCCTGGTGTTAGAGACTGAGAGGAGCCTGGCGTTAGTGCCTGAGAGGAGCCTGGTGTTAGAGCCTGGTGTTAGATACCTGGTGTTACCACTTGAGAGGAGCCTGGCGTTAGTGCCTGAGAGGAGCCTGGTGTTAGATCCTGGTGTTAGAACCTAAGATAATTATGGTGTTACAGCTTGAGAGGAGCCTGGTGTTAGAGCCTGTTGTTAAAGCATGAGAGGGGCCTGGTGTTAGAACCTGGTGTTAGAGCCCGAGAGGAGCCTGGTGTTAGTGCCCGAGAGGAGCCTGGTGTTAGTGCCCGAGAGGAGCCTGGTGTTAGTGCCCGAGAGGAGCCTGGTGTTAGAGCCTGAGGAGCCTGGTGTTAGATCCTGGTGTTAGAGCCTGAGAGGAGCCTGGTGTTGGAGCCTGGTGTTGGAGCCTGGTGTTGGAGCCTGGTGTGGAGCCTGGAGTTAAAGCCTGAGAGGAGCCTAATGTTAGAGCCTGGTGTTAAAGCGTGAGAGGAGCCTGGTGTTGGAGCCTAATGTTAGAGCCTGGTGTTAGAGACTGAGAGGAGCCTGGTGTTAGAGACTGAGAGGAGCCTGGTGTTAGAGACTGAGAGGAGCCTGGTGTTAGAGACTGAGAGGAGCCTGGTGTTAGAGACTGAGAAGAGCCTGGTGTTAGAACCTGAGAGGAGCCTAATGTTAGAGCCTGGTGTTAGAACCTGAGAGGAGCCTAATGTTAGAGTCTGGTGTTAGAACCTGAGAGGAGCCTAATGTTAGAGCCTGGTGTTAGAACCTGAGAAGAGCCTAATGTTAGAGCCTGGTGTTAGATCCTGAGAAGAGCCTGGTGTTAGAACCTGGTGTTAGAACATGGTGTTAGAGCCTGAAAGGACACTGATGTTAAAGTCTGAGAGGAGCCTAATGTTAGAGCCTGGTGTTAGAACCTGAGAGGAGCCTAATGTTAGAGCCTGGTGTTAGAGACTGAGAGGAGCCTGGTGTTAGAACCTGAGAGGAGCCTTGTGTTGGAGCCTGGTGTTGGAGCCTGGTGTTGGAGCCTGGTGTTGGAGCCTGGTGTTGGAGCCTGGTGTGGAGCCTGGAGTTAAAGCCTGAGAGGAGCCTAATGTTAGAGCCTGGTGTTAGAGACTGAGAGGAGCCTGGTGTTAGAGACTGAGAGGAGCCTGGTGTTAGAGACTGAGAAGAGCCTGGTGTTAGAACCTGAGAGGAGCCTAATGTTAGAGCCTGGTGTTAGAACCTGAGAGGAGCCTAATGTTAGAGCCTGGTGTTAGAACCTGAGAGGAGCCTAATGTTAGAGCCTGGTGTTAGAACCTGAGTGGAGCCTAGTGTTAGAGCCTGGCGTTAGAACCTGAGAAGAGCCTAATGTTAGAGCCTGGTGTTAGATCCTGAGAAGAGCCTGGTGTTAGAACCTGGTGTTAGAACATGGTGTCAGAGCCTGAAAGGACACTGATGTTAAAGTCTGAGAGGAGCCTAATGTTAGAGCCTGGTGTTAGAACCTGAGAGGAGCCTAGTGTTAGAGCCTGGTGTTAGAACCTGAGAAGAGCCTGGTGTTAGAACCTGAGAGGAGCCTAATGTTAGAGCCTGGTGTTAGAACCTGAGAGGAGCCTAATGTTAGAGCCTGGTGTTAGAACCTGAGAAGAGCCTAATGTTAGAGCCTGGTGTTAGAGCCTGACGTTAGAGCCTGATGTTAGAGTCTGAGAGGAGCCTGATGTTAAAGCCTGAGAGGAGCCTAATGTTAGAGCCTGGTGTTAAAGCCTGAGAGGAGCCTGGTGTTGGAGCCTGAGAGGAGCCTGGTGTTGGAGCCTGAGAGGAGCCTGGTGTTAGAGCCTGGTTTTAAGCCTGAGAGGAGCCTAATCTTAGAGCCTGGTGTTAGAGCCTGAAAGTAGCCTGAATGTTAAAGTCTGAGAGGAGCCTAATGTTAGAGCCTGGTGTTAGAACCTGAGAGGAGCCTAATGTTAGAGCCTGGTGTTAGAACCTGAGAGGAGCCTAATGTTAGAGCCTGGTGTTAGAACCTGAGAGGAGCCTAATGTTAGAGCCTGGCGTTAGAACCTGAGAAGAGCCTAATGTTAGAGCCTGGTGTTAGATCCTGAGAAGAGCCTGGTGTTAGAACCTGGTGTTAGAACATGGTGTTAGAGCCTGAAAGGACACTGATGTTAAAGTCTGAGAGGAGCCTAATGTTAGAGCCTGGTGTTAGAACCTGAGAGGAGCCTAATGTTAGAGCCTGGCGTTAGAACCTGAGAAGAGCCTAATGTTAGAGCCTGGTGTTAGATCCTGAGAAGAGCCTGGTGTTAGAACCTGGTGTTAGAACATGGTGTTAGAGCCTGAAAGGACACTGATGTTAAAGTCTGAGAGGAGCCTAATGTTAGAGCCTGGTGTTAGAACCTGAGAGGAGCCTAATGTTAGAGCCTGGTGTTAGAACCTGAGAGGAGCCTATTGTTAGAGTCTGGTGTTAGAACCTGAGAGGAGCCTAATGTTAGAGCCTGGTGTTAGAACCTGAGAAGAGCCTAATGTTAGAGCCTGGTGTTAGAGCCTGACGTTAGAGCCTGATGTTAGAGTCTGAGAGGAGCCTGATGTTAAAGCCTGAGAGGAGCCTAATGTTAGAGCCTGGTGTTAAAGCCTGAGAGGAGCCTGGTGTTGGAGCCTGAGAGGAGCCTGGTGTTGGAGCCTGAGAGGAGCCTGGTGTTAGAGCCTGGTTTTAAGCCTGAGAGGAGCCTAATCTTAGAGCCTGGTGTTAGAGCCTGAAAGTAGCCTGAATGTTAAAGTCTGAGAGGAGCCTGGTTTTAGGGCCTGAGAGGAGCCTGGTGTTAGAGACTGGTGTTAGCGCCTGGTGTTAGCGCCTGGTGTTAGCAACTGAGTGGAGCCTGATGTTGGAGCCTGGTGTTGGAGCCTGGTGTTGGAGCCTGGTGTTGGAGCCTAGTGTTGGAGCCTGAGAAGTTCCTTGTTTTAGTCACCTACCAGTTAAGAAAGAGAGAGCATCTTCACTCACAGTCAGTGTTAAGTCAATTAGCACTAGACTCTCACTTGTGAGTTACCTGTTGAGAACCTTCTCTGCTTTTGGGTTTTACTGCTCATGGTTGACGAAGATAACTTTATATTTACTGGTCTGTTCTTCAACAAGAAAGACATGACTGGTGTTTTTGACAGACTTCCACCAGATGAAGATGAACTCTGAGGTTAGCATGTGGGTGAAGTTGAATTTTTCTCCACAGACAGCTGTAGGGAGAGAGCAGCTGGGAGCCAGCCTGGAGATGTCTGTGCGTGCGTGCGTGTGTGCGTGTGTGTGTGTGTGTGTGTGATGAAGGATATATTGCTGGAAACTTTTACCAGTAAACTACCAGAATGTTGGTAACTTAGAAGTAAAAAAATTATACCATGACGTCTAGTGGCCTTTTGGGGTACATCAGATTATAAAAGGTGTCTAGTTTTATCTGGCCATCTGTGTGGCCTTAAAAATACTTATGGCTGCAGGGGCAGTATTGAGTAGCTTGGATGAAAGGTGACCAGAGTAAACGGCCTGCTCCTCAGTCCCAGTTGCTAATGTATGCATATTATTATTAGTATTGGATTGAAAACACGCTGAAGCTTCTAAAACTGTTTGAATTATGTCTGTGAGTATTACATAACTCCTATGGCAGGCAAAACCTGAGAAGAAATCCAAACAGGAAGTGAGAAATCTGAGGTTGGTCGATTTTCAACCCAGCCCCTATTGAATTCACAGTGGGATATGGATGAAGTTGCACGTCCTAGGGCTTCCACTAGATGTCAACCGTCTTTAGAAACTTGAATGAGGCTTCTACTGTGTTGTGAAGCTGAATGGGAGCTGAATGAGCCAGGTGTCTGGCAGAGAGCCAAGGGCTGGTCATGCGCAATTCACATGATAGCGACCTGCGTTCTCTACAGACAAAATAATTCTCCAGTTGGAACTTTATTGAAGATTTATGATAACAACATCCTAAAGATTGATTCTATACTTAGTTTATCAAGTTTCTTAAACCTGTAATATAACTTTTTGAAGTTTTCGTCCGACATTCAGATGGACCTGCACGAGAGTTTGGATTTGTGTACTAAACGCGATTTGTGTACTAAACGACATAAATAATGGACATTATCGAACAAATCAAGCATTTATTGTGGAACTAGGATTCCTGGGTGTGCATTCTGATGAATATCATCAAAGGTAAGGGAATATTTATAATGTGATTTCTGTTGACTCCAACATGTCGGATAATTTTATTTATTTTCTGAGCGCCGTCTCAGATTATTGCATGGTTTGCTTTTTGCGTAAAGTTATTTTTAAATCTGACATCGCGGTTGCATTAAGGAGAGGTATATCTATAATTCCATGTGTATAACTTGTATTTTCATCTACATTTATGATGAGTATTTCTGTTGAATTGATGTGGCTATGCAAAAGCACTGGATGTTTTTGGAACTAGGGAACGTAACACGCCAATGTAAACTCAGATTTTTTTATATAAATATGAAATTTATCAAACAAAACATACATGTATTGTGTAACATGAAGTCCTATAAGTGTCACCTGACGAAGATCATCTAAGGTTAGTGATTAATGTTATCTCTATTTGTGCTTTTTGTGACTCCTCTCTTTGGCTGGAAAAATGGCTGGGTTTTTCTGTGAGTTGGTGGTCACCTAACATAATCGTTTGTGGTGCTTTCTCTGTAAAGCCTATTTGAAATTGGACTAACAACAAGATTACCTTTAAAACGGTATAAGATACATGTATGTTTGAGGAATTTTAATTATGAGATTTCTGTTGTTTTGAATTTGGCGCCCTGCACTTTCACTGGCTGTTGTCATAACATCCCGTTAATTCTTAGGGCTACAATCCCATTAACACATGGAGACTATATAAAGAAATCAAATAAGATATATGTGTATATATATATATATATATATATATATATATATATATATATATATATATATATATATATATATATATATATATATATATATATATATATATATATATATACCCACAAATGCTGACGCTCCAGATACTCAACTTTAAACAGGACAACATTTTTCAGCTGTGCTAACATAGTTGCAAAAGGGATTTCTAATGATCTATTAGCCTTTTAAAATGATAAACTTGGATTAGCTAACACAACGTGCCATTGGAACACAGGAGTGATGGTTGCTGATAATGGGCCTCTGTACACCGATGTAGATATTCCATATAAAATCTGCCATTTCCAGCTACAATAGTCATTTACAACATTAACAATGTCTACACTGTATTTCTGATCAATTTGATGTTATTTTAACGGACAAAAAATGCGTTTTGCTTTCAAAAACAAGGACATTTCTAAAAGTGACCCCAAACTTTTGAACTGTAGTGTATATAATGATAAAGCTGTGAAACATGATCCTAAATATAAATCAGAAACTTAGTGAATACCATTGGTGTTTAATATGAGGGTTACCGTGTGAAATATCCTTCTTAGTCTTTACACACTTTCATTTATTTGACTACGTCAATTTGTCTTTGTTGTAAATGTTTTTGGCGACAAACTTTTGGCAGTTATGAAAACGTTTTGTGTTATTTAAAAAATAAAGCCATCGTTGATTAGATGGTTTTTTCATTAGTTAGGCTAGTTTCTCTTGAACCATTTGGTCTATCCACTAGAAACTCATGGTCAATGTAGACACGTATATCCAAAATTAATACTATATAGGTTTTTTTATTTTATTTATTGTTCAAGTATAAATTACCAAAGTTATCATAGATTGCCTTTGATTACCTGTTAGTTACCTAAATTACCAAAGATTCTGATAACTTTGGTAAATGACCAGTAGCTTTGCAACCCGGTAGCTGTGTGTGCGTATGTAACATGTTTCTACATGCGGGTTTATGTGTGTGTCTGGACAGACCCCATCAGTGGTGTGGGGGCTGTGCTTTGGCAAAGTGGGTGGGGTTATATCCTTCCTGTTTGGCCCTGTCCGGGGGTGTCCTCGGATGGGGCCACAGTGTCTCCTGACCCCTCCTGTCTCAGCCTCCAGTATTTATGCTGCAGTAGTTTATGTGTCGGGGGGCTAGGGTCAGTTTGTTATACCTGGAGTACTTCTCCTGTCCTATTCGGTGTCCTGTGAATTTAAGAGTGCTCTCTCTAATTCTCTCTTTCTCTCTCTCGGAGGACCTGAGCCCTAGGACCATGTCTCAGGACTACCTGACATGATGACTCCTTGCTGTCCCCAGTCCACCTGGCCGTGCTGCTGCTCCTGTTTCAACTGTTCTGCCTTATTATTATTCAACCATGCTGGTCATTTATGAACATTTGAACATCTTGGCCATGTTCTGTTATAATCTCCACCCGGCACAGCCAGAAGAGGACTGGCCCCCCCACATAGCCTGGTTCCTCTCTAGGTTTCTTCCTAGGTTTTGGCCTTTCTAGGGAGTTTTTCCTAGCCACCGTGCTTCTACACCTGCATTGCTTGCTGTTTGGGGTTTTAGGCTGGGTTTCTGTACAGCACTTTGAGATATCAGCTGATGTACGAAGGGCTATATAAATACATTTGATTTGATTTGATCAGTGGTTGCTGTGGTGGTTCTGGTAGAGTTGTTTCCCCGTGGTTGTGTTTTTCAGGCCCGCCCTCCAGCATGCTAATGACAGGACCAAAACCACACATTAGCAGTCCACACACACTGCTCACACACTCTTCACACACTCCTCCAGGCTCTCAGATCAAATTTCCATTGGCTCTGTCAGCCCCCACCCCACCCTTTGCCCACTCACCATGCAGAGCCCACAGCTGAGAAAACAGATTGGGCTTGTTTGTTTGTTTGTGTTTCTCTCTGTTTGTTTGTTGTGCTCTGGCCTATGGAAACTCATCGTCTGGGGGAATATTAAGTGGCTGAAGCAACAGGGTTTGAATGCGTTTATACAGTGTGAGTGTGTGTGTGGGTATGTGTGTCTAAGAGCAGAAGTCAGTGTGTGTGTGTGTGTGTGTGTGTGTGTGTGTTTCCACACTATACGCAAGCAACTCAGAAGCAAGATGAGTCATTTTTTCAGGAAGGCAGGTATCAATGCTGTAGCTTGAGGCTCCTCTGTACCATTCAGTCCTCGAATGAACATGGCCTCTTTCTGTGAATAGTAGAGATTCTATTAGTCCATGTTGTACTTAGTGTTATTAAAGGGTCCACTGCCCACATGTCTGTGAAGGTGTATGAGAACGACAACCTTAGACTCCCGGCTCTCGGTCTCTGTCCAGGTTTGTATGGTTTTATGTTTTTACAGAGCTATTGGGAGAGACAATGATGCTGTTCTTTGCCTTTCAAAGCTTCTCTCCAACATAATATTGTCTGGAGCTGTGAGACATCTTTAGTCAACATGAGTGTATTCAGACATGGGGTTGTTACAGCCGGGTTGGAGAAGAAGTCATAGCAGTGCATGTATTGATTGTCACTCTTTCCTCTTAGGGTCCCCCACTGTTTCTTTGTGATTCTCTCTGTGTTTCTGACTCATTACTGGTATTACACGAGGCATGCTCCTTCCATCTCTCTCGCTCTCCTTTTCTCACACTGTGATTCACAGGGAATTTTTGTGGATTGGCTTATCTGCTTATCTCAGTAAAAGACATTGTGGCCAATCAGTGGTGGTGTTGCACAAACCAACAAGGACAGTCATTTTCCCTAGGAGAACAAAAGCCAGACACCACATGAGTTGTTGAATAGAATAGAGTCTCTAGGTGTTCTCTGGGGCTCTTGCTGTGTCTGCTGAGCAGCACACACCTCAGGCTGTATCTGTGTTTGGACACAACACCTTATATTCTCTTTCTCTTATTGGCAATTATCAGCACAGGCACTCCAGCAGGCTCTCTCTGTCACGACAAATAAAAGACTGGAATTACTGCTTCAGTTGTGGAGCTTCCAATTAACAAACCTCTCACAACCAGCAATCAAAATCAAGGTTGCATGGCAGGAATTCAATGGTCAGAGATAGTGGATTTTCATGGACTCTCTAGTGTGCAATTACAGTAAACATACTTGTGAAAGAGATCTGCAATGGCAGAAATTCAGCCTGTATGCGTTGTCTGCTGTCATGTTTGTGTCAATTTGCCTTATGTGATGTTCCATGTCGATCAGTGCTGCGTTATGTATCGTCAAAGTTACTGTGGCGTTTACAGGACTTACACAATGCTTGTGTGGTTTCGTTGTGTTGTTTGCAGCTGCGGGCCCATGCTGTGGACATGAACGGGAACAAGGTGGAAAGCCCCATAGACCTGTACATCTACGTCATCGACATGAATGACAACCGGCCAGAGTTCCAGAACCAGGTGTACAACGGCTCTGTGGCTGAAGGCTCTAAACCAGGTACATTCACTATGACTGAATACAGCGTATTGCTGTGAACAGAAGCATGGTCATTTTAAAGGCAGAGGGAGCGACGTATCATGGTTGGAGGAACACTTGTTCTACCAGTCAGACATCGATGTTTGTTTACTTTGTGTTCAGACAATGTTCTGCTGCACAGTTTAATCTCAGGAGATTTCCGAAACAACGCAGGCGAGAGACAGAGAGAGGGAAAAGAGCACACACACACACACACACACACACACATACATTGCAACAATGGTCTCTCCTCAGTGGAGCGTGGATCTGTTGTCTGTTTTAGAACAAACTCTGCTAATTAACGAGAAGAACCAAACATATTTGAAAAGTCTGCCTTTTCAACTGACTGGTACTATCTTATAAAAACCTTTTATTTTTAGCATATGAGGACAAAGTGTGTGTTGGGGTTACAACACTGTCAATTGTGTTGGAGAAGAAAACGTAGGTCGCACAGCTTATTAGCTAATTATTCTGAAATTGTCTCACGTAGCTAGCTAGTGGAATGTGAACACAATGTCCCACTATTGTATGATGGAGTTAACACACTGACAAGTACTTTTACATAGACCATAGACCATAGACCTTTTCTCTCTCCCTTTTTCTGTCTATCTATTCCCCTCTATTGTATGCAATCATGAATTTTAAATGAGAGAGTGTGCCACTTAGCTATGGTTGCCTAATTGACTATTTAAGGAAATGTGAGTGGGGCCATTTTTCATCACTGGTGTATGTTCTGTGGGACGGTTTTACTTTTCTGGGCCATTTTAAGACGCAAAGAAGTTCAGCGCCATGTTTATCCAACGTATCACTTCAACTTTAAGCTGCTTTCTTTCGACTGGTAATGAGAATGGGCCTCCCCTCCCCGTAACTCTTTTGGTTCCATCAGACAGAATGTTCTTCTAGCCGCTCAGAGCAAAGGGAGATGTGTGACGTGCTCATCTCTAGTGTATCTAGAAGACTCTGATATCAATGTGTCTCTGAAGTATTACGGCTTATCCTCCATCTACTCTGGCTGCTATGTAAAAGCATTCAAAGAGACAGACCTGCGGGGAGTTGCCCTTATCGCTGTCGCCAGATGCGACATTGTGTATCAAATCAATCCATCAGTGAAAGTGGGTTTGAAATGTCACGCTCGCCATCCGCCACCACCGGCGTTCTTCCATCGGGAGACACAGAGACAAGCATGTCATTGCATTGGATCGGTCTTACATGCAAGTCATGATGCAATTACAGAATGAACTAATCCAATTGTTATTGTGATTCAGACGGGGAACAAATGTGATCTGACCCGTGTGGTGGGCATCCACGTGTCCTCATTAGGGTATTCTGGGAGCTTGCTGGACACTTCAAGTTATTGGATGGTTATTGTAAAAGGAGATGAAGAAGAACCCCCAAACACACACCACCACCACTCTCTCCTCGTGCACAAGAGATCACAGAGAAAACACTCACGTGATAGAGCCGGGGATGTAAAAGGATTTCTCTATTTTATTGTAGAATGAGGCCCTCCTTCCTCAGAGCGTAGTTCTATACTCTATCCCGCTTTCTCCCTCTGTAGCGGACAGACGGGAAGTAGTTCCTTTTCATGGCCCTTTTAGAGAGACACTCTGAAATGAGAGCAAAAGACAAATCCAGCGGCGTGCTTGATGAAAACCTGCTCGAGAGTGCTCAAGACCTCAGACTGGGGCGAAGGTTTACCTTCCAACAGGACAACAACCCTAAGCACACAGCCAAGACAACGCAGGAGTGGCTTTGGGACAAGTCTCTGAATGTCCTTGAGTAGGCCAGCCAGAGCCCGGACCTGAACCCGATTGAACATCTCTGGAGATACCTAAAAATAGCTGTGCAGCGACTCTCCCCATCCAACCTGACAGAGCTTGAGAGGATCTGTAGAGAACAATGGGAGAAACTCCCCAAATACAGGTGTGCCAAGCTTGTAGCGCCATACCCAAGAAGATTCGAGGCTGTCATCGCTGCTAAAGGGGCATCAACAAATTACTTAGTGAAGGCTCTGAATACTTATGTAAATGTGATATTTCAGTATTTTATTTATTTTTATACATTTCCAAAAAATATCTAAAAGCCTGTCTTTGCATTGTCATAATGGGGTATTTTGTGTAGATTCATCAGGGTGGGGAAACTATTTAATTTATTTTAGAATAGGGTTTGGCCAGTAGGGATATCCTTGTCTCATCGCGCACTAGCGACTCGTGTGGCGCGCTAACCAGGTCGACTGCGCGGGTTGGATCCGCGCTGTGTTAAGAAGCAGTGCGGCTTGGTTGGGTTGTGTTTCGGAGGACGCATGGCTTTCGACCTTCGTCTCTCCCGAGCCCGTACGGGAGTTGTAGCGATGAGACAAGATAGTAACTACCAACAATTGGATACCACGAAATTGGGGAGAAAAGGGGGTAAAATTCAACGAAAAGGGGGGGGGGGGGGGGGGGTGGGGGGGATAAGAATAAGGCTGTAACGTAACAAAATGTGAGAAAAGTCAAGGGGTCTGAATACTTTCCGAATGCGCCGTATATACAAAAGTAAATGGACACCCTTTCAAATGAGTGGATTCTGCCATTTCAGCCACACCCATTTCTGGGTGTATAAAATCAAGCAAACAGCCATGCAATGTCCATAGACAAACATTGGCAGTATAATGGGTTGTACTGAAGAGCTCAGTGACTTTCAACGTGGCACCGTCATAGGATACCACCTTTCCAACAAGTCAATTTGTCAAATTTTTGCCCTGTTAGAGCATCCCCAGGCAACTGTAAGTGCTGTTCTGGTGAAGTGGAAACATCTAGGCGCAACAACGGCTCAGCCGCAAAGTGCTAGGCCACACAAGCTCACAGAACAGGACCGCAGAGTGCTGTGCATGTAGCGCGTAAAAGTTGTCTGTAATGCTCAATACCGAGTTCCAAACTGACTCTGGAAGCAACGTCAGCACAAGAACTGTTCGTTGGGAGCTTCATTAAATGTGTTTCCATGGCCGAGCAGCCGCACACAAGCCTAGGAAGATCACCATGCGCAATGCCAAGCATTGGCTGGAGTGGTGGAAAGTTCGCTGCCATTGGACTCTGAATCAGTTATAACGCGGTCTCTGGAGTGATGAATCACGCTTCATCAGCTGGCAGTCCGACAGATGAATCTGCGTTTGGCCGATGCCAGGAAAACACTACCTGCCCCAATGCATAGTGCCAACTGTAAAGTTTGGTGGAGGATGAATAATGGTCTGGGGCTGTTTTTCATGGTTCGGACTAGGCCCCTTCGTTCCAGTGAAGGAAAATCTTAATGTTACAGCATACAATGACATTCTAAACAACTTTGTGGCAACAGTTTGGGGAAGGCCCTTTCCTGTTTCAGCATGACAATTCCCTGTGCACAAAGCGAGGTCCATACAGTAATGGTTTATCGAGATCGGTGTGGAAGAACTTGACCGGCCTGCACAGAGCCCTGACCTCATCAAACACCTTTGGGATGAATTGGGACGCCGACTGCGAGCCAGGCCTAATCGCCCAACATCAGTGCCAGACCTCACTAATGCTCTGGTGGCTGAATTGAAGCAAGTCCCTGCAGCAATATTCCAGCATCTACTGGAAAGCCTTCCCAGAAGAGTGGAGGCTGTTTATAGCATCAAAGGGGGACCAACTCTATATTAATGCCCATGATTTTGGAATGAGATGTGTCCACATACGTTTGTCCAAGTAGTGTATGAAATAGATTTCTTCTCCCTCAAGTCTGTTCTTCTCTAATAATTCCTTCAGCATGGGAAGTTGTGAAGACATGTGAAGAGACATTGCAGTAAATTGTTCTGACTGCCCATGCATTGAGGTGTGAGGTAATTTTCTGGCGGCTGGTTTTCATTGGTCCCTCCCGGGCATGGCAGGGTTGTGTTTGGTGGTGGGTGGAGCTGCAGTGTGGTCTGTTAAAAGCCCGGGGAGGGCCAGTAGTGCCATTAGAGCCAACTTTGTGTGACCGCAGTGATTTGTGTCCCCTTTATCACTCTGTCCCTAGACACACACACACAGAGTGACTGCCACATCCCTCTCCTTCTCACCTCTCCTCCTTGGCCTCATACTTCTCCTCCTGCCCTTCCACACAGTCTCTCACCCACTACTGCCTCCCCATATTAATATTGTACTCTACTTTACCTGTCCCTGTCTCAATGCCTGTTTTTAATCCTCCTCTTACCCTCCTTTTCTTGTCCTTTAGTCTTCCAACCCCTATCTCTCTCCCTCTTGCTACCCCTTTTAGTGCCCTTTCCAGCCTTGTCTTCTCTCTCCCTTCCCTTTCCATCCCCGGAAATACCTTGCCATGCTATCTTTCTGCATCTGTGCTTTAGATTAGATTATTAGATTAGATGAGTTTATTAATCACATGCACAGCGTCGCAGATGTAATCACAAGGACCGTGAAATTCTTATGCTCTGAGTGCAAAAAGTGCAGGTCAAAAAAGGGAAGTGAATGAGACAATAATACAAATATGAATAATACTTGTGTCCATCTCTCTCTTGTTCTGCCCCTTTTCCTCCACATCCTCCACTGGTGTGTATGGCTGCCAGGCTTCCCCCCAAAAAAATGACCAAGAAAAAAACATACACAATAATTGATCTTTCATCTCTCTGTGTATCATAAATGTCGTTCAATTCGTATGAGGCTGAATGTATCTCACCGGAGAAAGCAAACCAAGTGAACAACACACCACCCTCTGTCTCTGTATGTGTAGCCCATCTATCTGATGCTGTCTGGTCAAAAAGAGTATGACATTGTTGCCGCCCGTAGTATTGAATGAAAGGGAAGCCAGGGAGCATTTGGCTTCCCTTGATGAAAAAAAATAATAATAATAATAGCCAATCAGCGTTGAGCTAAACAGAACACAGCTGTGAATGGTCCTGGCAACCCCCAAAAAAAGTATCAAGGGAAGCCAGTGTGGATTTGCCTTCAAACCAGTCATATCACATTAGAAGCCAAACATCATTGACAGAAACGTTGCATCTCATTGTGTCGTTGTCCTCCGGTGGCTAGCTAGCTAGCTAAAATTGTCCCTTTCCTAAAGTAGCCATGGATGGAGATAGGGATTTGTACTTGTGGTTTTACTTAATTCTCCGTACTGGCCATTGATTCTAATGGTGATTCTGATCCAACCATAAATTCATACATTGTGCCCCTGGACTGAGACGATGGTTCAACAGTTCAACATGTAGCTAGATATAGTTGGCTGGCTAATGTTAAAAAGCTGGCCTGGCGCATCGTTGCCCACGAAAGGAAATTAAGCTAGCAAGCAAGCACTTTAACCAGGTAGCCTAGGACAAAAACAAAAAGCTTGTACTGTATGTCAGTCATAGACCATTCAGGCAACATGAAAGAGGAGGATGGCATTGGCATTTCTCTACAAGTAGGGTGAGTCAACATGTTTTTCTTGCATGCACACACCCACACACACACACACACACACACACACACGCACAGAGAGAAATCGGTACCATGGACAGATACATCATATTTACCTTATGTTGATTGGACTAAATTGTTTCTGGTATCTTTTAGTTGTCCCTGTATTAGGGCTCACAAGTGGCGAAACAGTCTAAGGCACTGCATCTCAATGCAAGAGTCCCTGGTTCGAATCCAGGCTTTATCACATCCGGCCGTGTTTCGCAGTCCCATAGGGCGGCGCACAATTTGCCCAGCGTCGTCTGGATTTGGCCGGGGTAGGCCGTCATTGTCAATAAGAATGTGTTCTTAACTGACTTGCCTAGTTAAATAAAGGTTCAATAAATGTTTTTGACTAAGCATTATGTGATTAGATAATGTTGACGTTGAAACAGTGCTGGAATAGCCTGTTTACTTTGCGACTTGCAGTGACTCCAAATCAATAGTTGTTTAGTAGTCCAAAAATGTGCTTGACCATGCTGTAGGTCCTATAACTGTTTGTTACAGGCTAAATGTTTTGTGGACCTCACTGGACAGATGTTGCTCTCTTACTCTCTTTTATGATGAAACAAAGGTGTGGTTGAATTTATCCTGCCACTGTGCCTTCTTATTGTCTCGGCCTTAAGCTTATATACAGTATCACGGTGTCAAGGCAAATTAACTAACAGGTTATAGAGCAAAAAATGCAATTATCACAACACAGGTTGTAATATATACAGTATATTTTTTTCCTTGCTTGGTTTCCCCAGTGATTTTACCCTCACACCGCTACTATAATCTGTAATTCATCTGTAATTGGAAGGCAGCCCAGCTAACACATAACGTTCTGAGAACCATATGTTTCTTAGAGCTCGTTGAGAGGGTGTTTGTCCTATGGTTATTCTGCATACAACCTTTCCACAACTTGGAAACATTAAGAAAATATTCCATAAAATCCACAAGAAATCATTAGAAACTTTCAAATCCTTTTTGGAAGATTGTTATTTTGTTCTCAGTGTCTGTTTGAACAGCTTTGAATGAGTAAAACAAATATGGCATGCTAGCTCAATTCTGGTGACGCAGTGGGCTAATTTAATGACTAGAGATCAGAAGATCGTAGGTTTGAATCTCACTGACGCCGTGAGATTTTCACTTCCATTCTCAGAACGTTTATAAAAAACATTCAGTTTTACTGGTCAGGAAGCGTATGGCTTCGTTCCCAGAACCAATGGGAAATCTAAAACGCACGTTCCCACAACTTCCAAGGAACCACATGTGTTAGCTGGGAGGTGTTGACCCCCAGCTCAGTAATGTTTAGTCAGTGGATGGAGCCCATCAGGGATCTCAACTTTCCGCTCTCTTTCCCATGTAACCAAATGGCCAACATGCCTGCCTTGCCTGCCACCAGTGAAATTTTCGGCTCCAGCGGTTTTGGTGGAAAAGCAATTAGGATTTAGAAGTCATTTTCAAATGAAAGAAGAATTAAACAGGCTCATAGGTTAACTCTTTCAGGCATGCCCACACTTTTAGACAAAGAGCACTCTTTAAGCTTATTAAGAAATCCCTCTTATTGAAATTAAAGGTGGCAGAGTTGACATATGATTCTCTACATTACTCCTCCCCCATCGGACTGAACATTTGATCAAATGTTGATGCTCTCCTCTGTAATAAGGGTCATTGTTTTTCTCCTCGCTCCCTTCCATGGCTCTCTCTTTCTCTCCCCATTCTTTTCTCTCCATGGGCAAAGTGACAACTCCTGCTTTGAAACTTAATGAAGTTTGAAATAGAATTCTCAGCCACAATTATTCTGTTGATTCTGGCTGTCACGGGAATTATGGTGCTATCTCTGCCCAATTATGAGAGCCAGCATAACAGACACCTGTAGCTGCGAGTACCCACTGTGTGTCTCTTCTCCTGTCTGTCTGAAATTCAACATGTTTCTACACTAGCTAATCCTATCTAATGCTATCCATACCCCTACTTCTGATCTACAGCAAAACTGACCCTAGATCAGCTCTAATGTCTCTCACTCCTCCCTGTTTTTCCTCCCATCTCTCTCTCTCTCTCTCTCTCTCTCTCTCTCTCTCTCTCTCTCTCTCTCTCTCTCTCTCTCTCTCTCTCTCTCTCTCTCTCTCTCTCTCTCTCTCTCTCTCTCTCTGGTTGCCTTCAGTGAAGAACAAACACCATTGTAAATACAACCCATATTTATGCTTATTTATTTTATCTTGTGTCCTTTAACCATTTGTACGTTGTTAAAACACTGTATATATATAATATGACATTTGTAATGTCTTTATTGTTTTGAAACTTCTGTATGTGTAATGCTTACTGTTAATTTCTCTCTCTGTCTCTCTCTCTCTCTCTCTGTCTCTCTCACTCGCTCTCTACCTACACTCCTCTCTGTCTCTCTCTCTCTGTGTCTCTCTCTCTCTCTGTCTCTCTCTCACTCTCTCTCTGTCTCTCTCTCACTCTCTCTCTCTCTGTCTCTCTCTCACTCTCTCTCTCTCGGTCTCTCTCTCTCTCTCTCTCTGTCTCTCTCACTCGCTCTCTAGCTACACTCCTCTCTGTCTCTGTCTATCAATCCCTATCTCTCTATATATGCTTCTCTCTTCTCCCCTTCCTCTCTCCCCCTGTCTCTTTCTCTTTGTTTCTACCTCCTTATACAGTACAACAACCCTGGCATGTGTGTTCTCCTGCCTCTCTCCCCCTAAGCTGACAAGACCCTAGATTTCCTGCTGCAGCAGTAGCAGTAGCAGCCTTTAAATGGCTGCCTGATGGAGAGTGACATTTTCCCTGAGCTGGGGAGAGGAACGAGGAGATCTCTCCCTTTTCCTGGACAGAGTGCTCCTAATTGCCTGGTCACATTTGTGAGCCTGGCTGACAAGCTCTTACAAATCAATAATTCTGCTAGGGGAGATGGGGGCACAGGCCTTTCACCCCCCATCCCCTCCACCTCTATGCACACGTACACAGGCACACACCACCCCCACCGCCAGCCTTAAATGGCTGTGTTTTTTACCCATGATTCCAAGACAAATAGGGAGAGAGCATCGGAGCATTAAGGGCAGCAGCCGTTCTGCTGAAGGCTGAAATAATGGATGGTGGAAATGGCAGAAGAGCCCATGCTGCTCATTACTAAATGGACTCTGTAGGGAGGAACTTTACCCTGCCTGCCTGCCTGCCAGCCTGCCAGCCTGGTATATACAGGGATGGGATGAATGGGGGCTTTTTCACAGAGTTTTTTTTCCTGCTTATTTTCCCTTAGCTGAAGACATAGATGCAGGGAATGGGTTTGAAATAAGTTTTGAAGTGTGTATACTGTGTACTGTATGTTAAATATGTGTTTGTGTATGATGATGGGACACATATGTTACATCTCTTGGTGTTGGTATGACTGTTCATGGCTTTTTCTTTGCCAGGAGGAGGTGTTTCCTGTGCTGTGTGATTCACATTGTGTTTCTGTAACTGTTGCTGGCTCTGCCTCCTCCCTGTTGGCAGGCACGTTAGTGATGCAGGTGACCGCCAACGACTCAGATGACGACACCACAGCCAATGGGATGGTGCGGTACCGGATCCTATCCCAGACCCCCCACATGCCAATCCCCAATATGTTCACCATCAACAGCGAGACGGGAGACATCTTCACGGTTGCCGCCGGCTTGGACAGGGAGGTCAGTTGCACAACAAGGTCACACTGTCTGTCAGGGGGCGCAGGTGGGGGGTAACAGTGGGGAGGAAGGGGCATTGACATCCTTTTGGATCGGTGTTCATGTCAGCATGTTACTGCACATCCACAGGGTTGCGGTATGTTTATGGTGTCTACTGTGTCACCTTACATCTCATGGCAGGGGTACCATGTCAAACTAAGTCATTATATTAAATATAGTCTGACACTGGGTGTTGTTCCAATTCCTATAGGTCACCACTCCTGTACACCAGTCAGTCACCTTCTGCCCTTAATAACGAACTCAGAATTCCCTCTCTCCCTAGACTAAACCTTAAACGTGATGAGCAAAATAGTCAGATAGGGTTGGGGTTGATTCAAATTCCAGTCTATTCAGGAACTGAATTGAATTATTCATGTGTAGAGACTTTTCATGTCCAATTCAGTTGACAGGAGTTGAAATGGAATCGACCCTGACCCTGCGAACAGCACTGCTAATGGCTATAAAATACCAACACGTGCTGGCCCTCCTTAAGGGGGTCATGGGAATGGATTTCACCTGGTTTATCCTCTACCCTCCTTGTGTCGCACTCCCGCAGGTGTTGTGCCCCCCCCCCCCCCCCCCCCCCCCCCCCTTCTTAGATCACTAATGAGGGAGGTCACGGTGGGTCAACTCTGTTCATCCCATAATGCATCAGTAAGCTGCCAGCAGAGTATTTTATAAGAAGCTGTTCTCACCCTCTTACAGTCAGCCTCTCAGACTCACACTCCTAACACTCCTCTGTGGCCTGACATTCAGAGGGAAACACGTCCGCCAGTCCTACTCCTAATGTTCCAAAGACACAAATTTATAACAGACTGTATCATTATGATATTATTAGTCTGGTGATTTTACTACAGACATAAAAGAACAAGTGCTGAGTCTAAGCCTTTGAGCTCTGGCAACACGAGTCAGTCTCATAACGTTTATATTCGCAGATTTCTCAATAGTCCCACTTGGCAATAGCTCCATCCTGACCATCCTGTGGAAACCAGACGGATTTTACCTATATTGGAAACAAAAGACTAGTATGGCAACCAGGTTTAGTTGTTTAATATCTGATTTGTGTGTGAATAATTGATGAACATAAACAATCACAATTACATCCAGGTTCTGTATGCATGTATGCATGCACTTTACTCATTCAAGTATGCATGTTATACAGTAAAGGGTTGACAGTAGAAATCATCTGCAGTTAATGCAGGGGCCTGTTTCACTGTCCCCTGGTCTCCCCCAAAGCTGAACGGATGGGAGTCAACCTCATTAATCTAGGTAGAGCAGCAACTCAAGCAGCCCTGTCCCACCTGCCTCTCTCCCTCTGATCATTCCCCTAAAACTGGGACACACCTGGGTGTTCACCCACCTACGCTCAAGGTCACACACATAAGTAGACTCTCAGGCATTAGCACACATGTATGCATGCACGCACCCGCACGCTCACACACACACGCGCACACACACACACTGCGATGTAGCAGCTAATCCTCTTCATCAGTTGCACTGGAGACTAAATGGAATATTCATGTGTTAATTAAGGGGTGAGTGAGCCTCTTCAGTGTGGAGAAGAGCAGGGGAACAGGAAGGGCACTTCAGTGTCACCCAGCCCTGAACACTCCTGAATGCCAATTACCCTGCCACTCACTGCATCCCTGACCTCACCTCTTCTGTGCCCTCGTGCCACTGCATGTTTCAGCACACTGGTTAACAAGCAGGGCTAAGCTGTCTCTGGGTCCCTCGTTCTCTGCCTGAGAAACAGAGGTACTGCACATAAACACGCCACTGTGTCTTTCTCTTGTGCTGGTGGCTAATGGGCAGCATTTGTTAGTCCTGGTCCTGAGTGTGTAGCGGTGAGGTACAGTATGAGGTAGCCTGCTGGGTGTCAGAGCTGCTGAGTGTAAGAGTCATGCTGTCCTGTACTGTGTGCCACAGATGGACTGGGCTGTCTCGGTGCTCTCTAGGCCTGGCTGGAGTGGCAGGTCCGTTGCTTTTCATTCCCCCAGGCTACTGCAGCCTCTCTGGAGCCTGGCTGTGCACGATGCTGGGCGGCGTGGCTGACTCGTGTCAGCTCCAGGTTGGACCATGTAAGCTCCGCTCTGCCTGATTAGGGCATTGATCTGACACTGTAGTCTGTGTTTCTGAGTGCCTAAAGACTGTCCACATGGGGGAGGAGAGGCTGGGCAGGGGATAATGCAGGGCACTGGGCATCTACAGGGGCTTGAATGTGCCAGCTCCAGGGGACTGAGTATTACTCCTTCAAGCTGGGGAAGTGGTTAACCATTATGGAGAAAAGTTTGTTTTTGACATATCTGGGGGGGGGGGCAAGTGTCTGTGCATATGGGTGTATCTGAGTGTTTGTGAGACAGTATTTCATGTGTCATGAGTATATCATACTGGTCTGGGTGTGTATGTATATTGTATGTCCATGTGTCTTTGTGTTTCATACAGTGTGTTTAGCAGGGGGGCTGTGCTCCATCTTCCTCAGAAAGCTGCAGTGAATGGGAGAGAGGGAGTCTCTCTGGGTTAAATGTGAGTCAGTGGCTGTTTGAGGTAGATTGTTAGTGACAGGGTAATCACTGTGGTCAGTACCAAACTGACAGGCCGGAACACAAACCACAGAGCAAATACGGAAAGTGCTAGTTCAGTGCTCATTCACGCTTGCTTTGTCTTCGTCACATGTTCAGTCTGCCTAGCACACAAAGCACAAACACACACAGCTCGAATTCAATGCATGCTCCATTAAAGGGATTCTACGGTACTTTTGTATATTTTTTTGCCAGTAGTGGTCCCCGAAAATTGCATAATAGACATACAGTGTGTGCAACACATCATTGCTGTCTCTCTCTCGCTGTGCTGTGGGTGCATCATGTGCATCTTGCTAGCTGTCACTCATATGGCGAGGCGCTGAAGCTCATTGGTTGAACTCAAATTGCTAGGGTGTTGGCCCACGTGGGGGAAAATGTCATGGGAAATGGCGCAGCACAGCTTCCAGAAAAACTGTTGCTTTCAAACTAGGGATTTTGTGGCTAATTGAGGTAAGACAGTAATTCTACTCATAGATTATGCTAGTATGAACTACACATTGACACATCCAGCCCAAAGTGGGAGGTTTAAAAAACTCTTAGTAGTATCCAAAGTTCTGGAGCATGTCTTTAATGTTTTGTAAGTAAAAAATGTACCTTGCATTTTTCCTATCAATGTCAGTAATGCCTTTCTATCTTTTTTGTAAATAAGATTTGAAAACAAACAACTCCAAACAGTGACTATTAGACAACCATTTCAGGATTTAATTTGACCTTTTTGGTTTAAAAGGAGTACTGGCAATAGAGTTCTGTTAGCCTGTAGCCTTTTGTGCTTTCTGTACTCTCTGGTCTCGTTCAGTTCCTGTGTAAAGGATCTCATTTTACCTCAGAGTTTGCAGCAGTGTTCTGTTCTTATGGCCCTAGATGCCTTTCAACCCTTCCCATTAAAGTCCAAGAGCTTAGACCCGTGGGAAAAGCGCTGCTTTTGTTCTGTTTGGTGAAAGAAGGCGGCGTATTTCCTTTCTTGAGTTGGGCTCTAATCTAACAGAGATACTTCTTTTCAAAGATCTATAGGACTCATTAGAGACACCATTAATGGCTTGTTAGGGCAGACACACGGACGGAAGAGGCTAGAAGAGTGTGTGTATGTGTGTGCTGGGTTAAACTTCTATCAACTGTCAGGTTTGGAACAAAGTGCTGCAGGACAGCATGTCTCATTCCCCCGACTGTGTCAGAGTGCCACCTGCTGTTGGGCTTAACACACCTTTCCATGCTTGATCAAAGACTATGCACGTCTGCTACTCAGAGTCAGGCTAGCCACAGGACAGCAACTATCCAGGACTACTGTTACCCTGATGTAGCTAAATGAAGGGTGTATCTACTGCAGTGCACGATGAGAAGAGATGGTATTGATCTTTCATTATGACTGTAATAAAGCGCAGCCCATATTGAGTTTTCATTAATAGAGCTGGTCTAGTTCAAATTAACATGTGGAGCGAGTCCTAATGACTCTGCAGAACTTTAAATGACTCTGGGTGAGTTTAAGTGTTTTAATAAGCCTTGCTGGATCAACTGACCTGACTATTAAGCACACTGCTCCTTGAGCAGAGAGCGAGAGAGACGGAGAGCGAGAGAGACGGAGAGCGAGAGAGACGGAGAGCGAGAGAGACGGAGAGCGAGTGAGACGGAGAGCGAGTGAGACGGAGAAAGAAAAATAGAAAGAGCACTGATCTTTCCCCAGCATTTTACTGGCCTCCATCAGGGTTCATTAGCCAGCCACCTGGGTTCCACCCTAAATGCGTCTGAGATTCAGGTCCTGACCCCAGAGCTGTTATAGGCCGTGTTATCAAGGTCAGCCGTGCAGAACTGGCCCAGGCATAGCAGATAGCAGTTCTGCTGAATGGTGAAAGGCTTGAAAAGAGGCCCTTTCAGCTGAACACAGGGTAACACTTTATTTGAATAGTCTATCTACAGAATATCAGTAACATTTCAAATCAAATGTATTTATAAAGCCCTTCTTACATCAGCTGATATCTCAAAGTGCTGTACAGAAACCCAACCCAGCCCAGCAAGCAATGCAGGTATAGGAGCACGGTGGCTAGGAAAAACTAGGCTAGGAAGAAACCTAGAGAGGAACCAGGCTGAGGTGTGGCCAGTCCTCTTCTGGCTGTGCCGGGTGGAGATTACAACAGAACATGGCCAAGATGCTCAAATGTTCATAGATGACCAGCAGGGTCAAATAATAATAATCACAGTCGTTGTAGAGGGTGCAACAGGTCAGCACCTCAGGAGTAAATGTCAGTTGGCTTTTCATAGCCGATCATTCAGAGTATCTCTACCGCTCCTGCTGTCTCTAGAGAGTTGAAAACAGCAGGTCTGGGACAGGTAGCTTGTCCGGTGAAGAGAGGGAGAGGGAGAAACCCTAGCACCCCCCCCCCCGGACACATAAATACTGGATGCTGAGACAGGAGGGGTCGGGAGACACTGTTGCAACATCTGACGATACCCCCGGACAGGGCCAAACAGGCAGGATATAACCCCACCGACTTTGCCAAAGTACAGCCCCCATATTGCTAGAGGGATATCTTCAACCACCAACTTACCATCCTGAGACAAGGCCGAGAATAGCCCACAGAGATCTCCGCCACGGCACAACCCAAAGGGGTGCGCCAACCTAGACAGGAAGATCACGTCAGTGACTCAACCCACTCAAGTGACGCATCCCTCCTAGGGACGGCATGAAAGAGCACCAGTAAGCCAGTGACTCAGCCCCTGTAATAGGGTTAGAGGCAGAGAATCCCAGTGGAGAGAGGGGAACCGGCCAGGCAGAGACAGCAAGGGTGGTTCGTTGCTCCAGTGCCTTTCCGTTCACCATCACACTCCTGGGCCAGACTACACTCAATCATATGACCTACTGAAGAGATGAGTCTTCAATAAAGACTTAAAGGTTGATCGAGTCTGCGTCTCTCACATGGGTAGGCAGACCATTCCATAAAACTCGAGCTCTATAGGAGAAAGCCCTGCCTCCAGCTGTTTGCTTAGAAATTCTAGGGACAGTTAGGAGGCCTGCGTCTTGTGACCATATCGTTCGTGTAGGTATGTACGGCAGGACCAAATCAGAAAGATAGGTAGGAGCAAGCCCATATTCTAAACCTAACCCTAGCCCTAACCTTAACCCTTATCCTAACCCTAAACTTAGCCCTTACCCTAACCCTTTTTCTAAACCTAACCCTAGCCCTAACCTTAACCCTTATCCTAACCCTAAACTTAGCCCTTACCCTAACCCTTTTTCTAAACCTAACCCTAGCCCTAACCTTAACCCTTATCCTATCCCTAAACTTAGCCCTTACCCTACCCTAGCCCTAACCTTAACTCTTACCATTATTCTAAACCTAACCATAGCCATTACCATAGCAAACAGTTGCTAATCAACAGATAGTTTGTTGATATTATGACCATCTGTAGAGCATCTACCGATGGAAAATCCAGACTATCCAAATATGGTGTGACCGAACATGGCAGTAGACTAGGCTGGGCTTCCCTCTCCTCTTCACACTGACTGACCTGTCCTTGACGTCCATTTTTGACACCAGCACAATAGGAGGTTTAGCCAAACGGATTAATGAGAGCAGAGAGGAGCGGCAACTCTGAGAGGCTTACAGGGAGAGACCAGGGGAGAGCCTGGGAGACTGGAGAGAGAGATGGACTGGCGAGAGGGGCGAAACTATCGCTGCACTGATGGACACAGTGAACTTTCAGCACCATGGACAGCAGCAAAGTGTCAATGAGTTTTGTTTTTGAGTCAAAATAATATATACTGTAATGCGGTGTGTGCAGTGTGTGTGCATCTGTGCGTGTTGTGAGAGGGAGGGAGGGAGAGATGAAAAGAGAGGAGAAGACAGTGTCTGCCGTATCTTCTCAGTGTGAATGCATGTTATACCGTCTGACGTCATGATTGACTGTTCTTTCAATGGTGGTCTGTACGACAGCACCGCCTCTAGCTATTCTCTCCCATCTAACTGGCCTAAATAATGTCCATTCACTCTCTTTAATATTTGCAGCATAGTGGTTCTTCTTAAAGGGATGGCACCTCCATTAGAGTGAGTGATGATGAGGGTTGCTCAGAGAGCTAAAAGCAGGGACTTGTAGGCTATAATGGATGAGCCTTTCACTCGCGCCCGTTGGTCCCTCACTTCCTAAGCCTTTGTGTGTGTGTGTGTGTGTGTGCGCGCGTGTGTTCATGAGTTTGCACATAAGTGTGTGTGTCAGGTTCAGAGCTATTTGTGCTAGTTATTCATTTGTTTGTTTGTCAGTCAGCCCACCTAGCTATAGTATGCTTACCCTCTATGACGTCTTATTTAACTAACGTGAATGTGGTGTGTCTTTCCAGAAAGTGTCCCAGTACACCATCATCGTCCAGGCCACGGACATGGAGGGGAACCTGAACTTTGGCCTGTCCAACACGGCCACCGCCCTCATCTCTGTGACCGACATCAACGACAACCCTCCCGAGCTGACCGCCAGGACGGTGAGTCTCCTCTCTCTGACCTCTACTGTAGGGCCACACATCTGTATTCATGACAGGATAACATCAGCTGATGGATATTCACCAGGGCAGTGCCCCAACTCTGTTGTAGATGCAGTCCATGTGTCTGATGCTATCTTAGAGAACAAGATTTCATGGCTCTTTGACAGGAGGTTAGAGAGCTGGACAGAGGAGCGGGACAGAGACATGTGGAGAGATAAACAGCAGGCGAGGACAAATAGGAGGACCAAAAACACGGAGAAGAAAGGGGTCAGAGGGAAACAGGGAGCTACTGCAGTAAAGGGAGAGTGTGTCGGAGCGACATATGGAGGGACAGAAAAAGAGGGATGAGAGAGAAAGATCATAGGCATGCTGTTTGGTGATGGGAGCAGCCCTCCCTCCACTCTTTCTGCCAGCAGCCTCTCTGGTGACCATGGTTTGTCTGCAGGCATCTGGCCCCAGTCCCATACACATCCGCACTGGAGGCAGCCTGACTTCTTCTGGCCCACTTTTGTGTGTGTGTGTGTGTGTGTGTGTGTGTGTGTGGGCGTGTGGGCGTGCATCACGAGGGAGGGGTAGTCTCTCCCTTCATTGGTCTTTCTTTCTCCCTCCCTCTCTCCTTTTTCTGTATGTCCATCCATCTGCAGAGGGAGGAGTGTGTCCACGTCACACGCTGCCTCCTCTGATGTGTGATCCATCTCTTGGTGGCACGGCGGTATCATCACTGCGTGTGCCAGGCAGGCAGCTGTGTAGTTCCAGCCGGTTGCTCTGATAAGAGGCCCCAGCTGTCAGAGACTAACCCACTGAACAACGCCTCTCCTCAGACTGCTCTGTCCTGTCTCTGTCACTCCCCTCTCACAGGGGAACACTCAAACCTCCACACAGCCACACTCCTCTCTCTTCTACTCTATGTCTCTACTCTCTCTACTGTTCAGTCTCTGTATGCTGTTTGCTGGTGTATCAGACATGGTGTTGGGCAGTGGTGGGAAAAGTACCCAATTGTCATACTTGAGTTAAGGTAAAGATACCTTAATATAAAATGACTCAAGTTAAAGTCACCAGGGTAAAATACTACTTGAGTGAAAGTCTAAAAGTACAGTTGAAGTCGGAAGTTTACATACACCTTAGCCAAATACATTTAAACTCAGTTTTTCACAATTCCTGAACATTTAAAACTAGTAGAAATTCCCTGTCTTAGGTCAGTTAGGATCACCACTTTATTTTAAGAATGTGAAATGTCAGAATAATAGTGCAGAGAATTATTTATTTCAGCTTTTATTTCTTTCATCACATTCCCAGTGGGTCAGAAGTTTACATACACTCAATTTGTATTTGGTAGCTTTGCCTTTCAATTGTTGAACTTGGGTCAAACGTGTTGGGTAGCCTTCCACAACCTTCCCACAATAAGTTGAGGGAATTTTGCCCCATTCCTCCTGACAGAGCTGGTGTAACTGAGTCAGGTTTGTAGGCCTCCTTGCCCGCACACGCTTTTTCAGTTCTGCCCATACATTTTCTATATGATTGAGGTCAGGGCTTTGTGATGGCCACTCCAATACCTTGACTTTGTTGTCCTTAAGCCATTTTGCCACAACTTTGGAAGTATGCTTGGGGTCATTGTCCATTTGGAAGACCCATTTGCAACCAAGCTTTAACTTTCTGACTGATGTCTTGAGATGTTGCTTCAATATATCCACATGATTTTAAATTTCTTATGATGCCATCTATTTTGTGAAGTGCACCAGTCCCTCCTGCAGCAAAGCACCCCCACAACATGATGCTGCCACCTTCGTGCTTCACGGTTGGGATGGTGTTCTTCGGCTTGCAGTCCTATTTTTGTTTCATCAGACCAGGGGACCAGAAGACTCCAAAAAGTACGATCTTTGTCCCCATGTGCAGTTGCAAACTGTAGTCTGGCTTTTTTATGGCGGTTTTGGAGCAGTGGCTTCTTCTTTGCTGAGCGGCCTTTCAGGTTATGTCGATATAGGACTTGTTTTATTGTGGATATAGATACTTTTGTACCTGTTTCCTCCAGCGTCTTCACAAGGTCCTTTGCTGCTTTTCTGGGATTGATTTCACACCACAGTACGTGGTGACAACGTCTCCTTCCTGAGAGGTATGAGGTATGACGGCTGCGTGGTCCCAAGGTGTTTATACTTGCGCACTATTGTTTGTACTGATGAACGTGGTACTTTCAGGCATTTGGAAATTGCTCCCAAGGATGAACCAGACTTGTGGAAGTCTACAATATTTTTTCTGAGGTCTTGGCTGATTTCTTTTGGTTTTCCCATGATGTCAAGCAAAGAGGCACTGAGTTTGAAGGTAGGCCTTGACATATCTCCACAGGTACACCTCCAATTGACTCAAAATGTCAATTAGCCTATCAGAAGCTTCTAAAGCCATGACATAATTTTCAGGAATTTGTCCAAGCTGTTTAAAGGCACAGTCAACTTAGTGTATGTAAACTTCTGACCAACTGGAAGTGTGATATAGTGAATTATAAGTTAAATAATCTGTCTGTAAACAATTGTTGGAAAAATGACTTGTGTCATGCACAAAGTAGATGCCCTATCCGACTTCCCAAAACAATAGTTTGTTAACAAGAAATTTGTGGAGTGGTTGAAAAATGAGTTTTAATGACTCCAGTGTATGTAGTATGTGTATGTAAACTTCCGACTTCAACTGTATGTGGTTTTAAATGTAAAAGTATAAATAATTTCAAATTCCTTTTAACAAGCAAACCAGACGGCACAATTTGTCTTTTTCTTTTATTTACGGATAGCCAGGGGCACACTCCAACACTTAGACATCATTTACAAATGAAGCATTTGTGTTTAGTCAACCAGATCAGAGGCAGTAGGATCTTTTATTGATACATGTGTGAATTGGACCATTTTCCTGTCCTGCTAAGCATTCAAATGTAAGAGTTGCTTTTAAGGGCATTTTTATTTCCACTTCTTGCTAACATTATTGTTGTTGTTATTATCAACCAAAACGATGCTTCTATTGGGACCAATAAAATAGTACTTTTGGTTGTCAGGGAAAAGGTATGGAGTAAAAGAGTACAATATTGTCTTCCGGAATTTAGTGAAGTAAAAGTCAAATTTGACAAAAAAATATAAATAGTACTTGAATGTATTTTTACTTAAATACTTTAAGGTACTGGTGTGGAGGGAGAGAGTTGAGTATCCTCACTGCCTCACTTAGTTTAGAACCATGTGGCATTGCAGGAGAGATAATGAATTACACCAGCTATAGAACAACCAGGATGACAATGAGGGAGAAAAGAAAAGCTCTGGCAACATGGTTTAGAACACATGGTTTGGAACACAAGAGTCAAACTACGTGTTCCAATAGTAACAGATGGATGGGCCTCTGTTGTGGAGGGACAGTGGTTGTGGTGGTGCAGAGGACAGGAGAGGGAGGAAGAGATGATGAATGGGGAAAGGAGAGGACATGTTAGTCATATTGAGGCAGCTGTCTTAGTATCTTACTGCTGTGTATTCGACACACACACACACACACACACACACACACACATACAGCTTTACCCGCAGGCACACACATACACATTTTCCTATAAGATTTCAGTATTATCCAGTTTCTCCGTTGCTTTGTTTGTCAATTCCTTTTCTTCTCTTCCCACACAGCAAACTCCACTCGGAGCAGTTCAGTAATTATTTGTGTATGACAGACGCAGGAAAGCATGTGCATCTCTCAACGGGAGATGGAGAGAAAACATAAGCACACTAATTAAGTAAAATTGCTTGCAGGGGTATAAACCAAGCAGATATATTGCTTCTAATTTTTTTTTAAATTAAAAAAGCCAAATGTTTTATTCATTTGAGAACATGGGCATGAATATGAGAGTGTGATGTTCGTCGTTATGTGGAAAACAAAAAGACAATGGTACTTGCCACAACTCATTAGGCTGCATTCAGCGACTGTATAATCTCACTCTCCTAGGGTTATGGTAATGAGATCTAATCAAGTGCATCACACTCAAACTAAACTCTATACTCCTGCCGACGTTTTCAATTCACGTCCACATTGATCGGTGTTTGGAGCAGTAGTCTGTAGTTTCATATGTTTAAATATCAGCCCGCTGGATTCCAGTAGGCCTTAATAGCATGCTATTCCTGGTCTACCTGAAGAGCGTCTGTGTGTGGCAGACTAGTTGTCTCTCATACATTGTCGAGTTTTGCTGAGGCTTGTTACTGAAGAACAGTCAGGGGCATACAGATGTAGGATCTTAATTTGGCCTACGTAAATTGTCACAGCAAAATAATCCTGAAGCAACAGGATTTGAACGTTTAGTCCATAATGTTCCTTGGACGTTGGTTAGGCTATTAGTTGGCCAAAAGTAGGCTACATGAAAAGTGCCATACGGTTAATATAACCATGTGTTAGTGTGTGTTTTCAGTGAATTTATGTCAATCACAAAGGTCATCTGCATTTCCTGCGGTGCAGGAAAATTCTCGGCTACAGTAGAGTGATCAAATTAAGATGCTATATCTGTTGGCACAGCAGACTTCATTAGCTGTTAGTGATAGTAGATGCGCCACTGCATGTGGCACTAGTGTGACATGTAAAAGGCTGAAATGATGTGGGTTGCCAATGCCTGGGGCTCCATCACCATCACAAAGAGGATATAATAACACCCGTAATACTGATTCAACTGTTCACCCTTCTACTCAGAGAGAAACATTGTGAGAGTTATTTTTAAGGGCATTTTTATTTCCACTTCTTGCTAACATTATTGCCCTTTTGTTGTGGTTGTTGTTGTTGTTGTTGTTCTCAACCAAGACTATGCTTCTATTGAGAACAGTCAAATATCCCGTAGAGCCATATTGAGTTGTGGAGCTGATTCTCTCGTCGTGAGAAAGGGAAAACAGAATGCAGTGCTATCTAAAACGCTGCATCATCACAAGGCTCAATTCTTATATTATTCCGTTAGTCTCAATTTCATCTCCAATTAGGTGGTTAGTAGCAGTTCAGTGGGATGAATTCCCAGTGAGGATCTGGATCTGAATCCTCTTGACTTTCAAAGTCAAACGTTGATGCATTAATGAAATTGGAGTTTACCATATCATTCTGAATTGAACCTGTCCTCGGTCATTTTTCAATCAGAACCCATTGCTGGGCACTCCAGCTCCCTAGCCAGTAACGAGCATAGGCTCCCATCAGGCTCTCTTGTTTGTCTCTGGCTGCTTATCAGACGGACTACCTGTTACTTTCAAGGGTGGGGACATCTTCCCAGAGCCCTATATCCAGTTAGAACTGTTCCATAAGGTTTTTTTTTTTTAAATCTCCCAACGTTGCCGTACAAGCTTGGAAGGTTTTTTTTCCTGTCTGTGTTGAAGCTCGGAGTGAAAATAAAATAGAGGAGCCGACACACCACAGAGAATGTGCATATTTAATTTGTTCTGTGCTTATCGGCGTGGCGATGCTGCAGGGGACAGGGGCTGGGGAGGAGGAGGAGAGGGGGGTTTGGATGCAGCCCCAGCGCCATGATGAAGCCATTAGAGTGAACAGCAGCTGGCAGACACACACCATAAACCAGTTAACGCATCACAAGAGGAAACAGGGATTACTGTCTGACAATAAAAGCTGTGGTGTGTGTGTGTGTGTATTGTGTGTATTGTGTGTGTGTGTGTGTGTCTCTTGAATATGAAAGAGACCGCTGCAGAATGTGTTCACTTTGTTTGGACTAAATTCCTGTACAGTAGGTTTTTGTGTATGCCGCTTTTGCTCTGACTATACCTCTGAGTTTTCTGTATCATTGAGTGAGACTGAATAGTTTTAGATTGGAATATAATGAAGATCATTACCCAAAGATGGTTCGTGCCATCCATTTAATTACAGTACTTATTTCATTTCTTAATTGCTAAATGTGCAGCATTCGATGTAAATGGATAAACACTTCATTGAACAAATCCATCGGTTTGTATAAAGACTTCCACACATTGACATTCAGCAGTATAAGGAAAGGCATTACTATTATAAAAACGCTGTCTCTATTATCTAAAGTCATAGAAATATCTCACTTTCTCTCACTACCTCCCTCCGTCCCTCCCTCCTCTCTCTCCTTCCTTCCTTCCTTCCTTCCCTCCCTCCTCTCTCTCCTTCCCTCCGTCCCTCCCTCCTCTCTCTCCTTCCCTCCGTCCGTCCCTCCCTCCTCTCTCTCCTTCCCTCCATCCCTCCCTCCTCTCTCTCCTTCCTTCCTTAACTCCCTCCTCTCTCTCCTTCTTTCCTTCCTTCCCTCCCTCCTCTCTCTCCTTCCCTCCATCCCTCCCTCCTCTCTCCTTCCCTCCATCCCTCCCTCCTCTCTCTCCTTCCTTCCTTCCTTCCCTCCTCTCTCTCCTTCCTTCCGTCCCTCCCTCCTCTCTCTCCTTCCCTCCATCCCTACCTCCTCTCTCTCCTTCCTTCCTTCCTTCCCTCCTCTCTCTCCTTCCTTCCTTCCTTCCTTCCTTCCTTCCTTCCTTCCTTCCTTCCTTCCTTCCTTCCTTCCTTCCTTCCTTCCATGCTCTCTCTCCTTCTTTCCATCCCTCCCTCCCTCCTCTCTCCTTCCTTCCCTCCCTCCTCTCTCTCCTTCCTTCCTTCCCTCCCTCCTCTCTCTCCTTCCTTCCTTCCTTCCTTCCCTCCCTCCTCTCTCTCCTTCCTTCCCTTCCTCCCGCTCTCTCTAGTTTTCGGGGGAGGTCCCAGAGAACAGGGTGAATGTGGTGGTGGCCAATCTGACAGTGATTGACAGGGATCAGCCTCACAGCCCCAACTGGGCTGCCCAGTACCGCATCGCCAGTGGAGACCCCCAGGGTCACTTCCTCATCCGCACCAACCCTGTCAACAATGACGGCATGGTCACTGTGGTCAAGGTAGGGAACTACTTTACTGTTTAAATAAAAAACTCCAAGTGCTAAATTATGATTAACTTTTGTTCCATATTGATATGGGTGCATTTGAGTTATTTCATTTCTCTTTCCTTTCTCTTTCATCTTTCTCTCTCTGTCTCCCTCCCTCCCTCCCTCCCTATATATCTTTCTCCCCACCCCTCTCTCCCTGCAGCCAGTGGACTATGAGCAGAACAGGGCCTTCATGCTGACGGTGATAGTCTCTAACAAGGCCCCTCTGGCCAGTGGGATCCAGTCTTCTCTCCAGTCTTCAGCGGGGGTCACCATCTCCGTACAGGATGTCAACGAACCCCCTGTCTTCCCTTCCAACCCCAAGTCCATCCGTTTCGAGGAGGGTGTCCCTGCAGGCACCACACTCACCGTGTTTGCTGCCCAAGACCCTGACCTCTTCATCCATCAGACTGTCCGGTATGTTAGGAACTACAGACTGTTAGGAACTACAGGCTTAATTTCAGATAGACGCTGATTGTATTTTGCATGGATTTGCGTTCTTAACTGACCTGCTCCCAAAACCAGTCCATTTAATTTCCCTGTTGCCTAACAACGAAAGAGGAAAGGTTACATCGTAACTGGACTGCTGAACTGTGTCCAGCTACTCTTTCCCCCTCTCCCACATACTCACTGGGTCAAAGGTCATTGAGCCACCCCATCCACTCCATCTCCAGATTCAGCACCAATCAATTCCGCTCTCAGTTCAGTCGGACACCCGTTAAAGAATCGATGCAGTGCAGGCAAACAAATAAACTCTAAAAACAGAAGTTCTTCGCATAAATGGATTTACTCAAACTTAGTCTTTCACTGTTGTTTTGTCTTCTGAGAGCCACAGAACTCCTCTTTCTCTCTCGCTAGCCTCTCTCTCACTCCTTTCACTCTCTGTCACTTTTTTCTCCTTCATTGATGGGAATTCAGCCCTTTCGTCTTCTCCAGAGATGTCGTGGCAGCCGACAGGCAGCTCATGTTTGGACAGCCTGATCACCACTGGCTGATTCACTTTAGTGACCTTGCCGACATATGACGTGAGGTGCTGCAGTCTGTGTGTGTACCAGAAGACTGCTCTTCCTTCCCTGTCACTCCTCCCCCTGCTTTCTCATGTGGAGGGGGAAGAAGAGCGGTGGAGAGGGGAGAGGAGAAGAGAGGGGGTAGACAGGGTCTGATTTGCCAGCTGGTTTTACTGTCAGACTTGGGGGAAGTGGTAGCGTGCATGGGTGGATCGTAGAACTACACCACAAGCTGTGTGCCCTTCTCCATGTGCCAGCCTTTGCCAGCTGGGTGTCAGAGAGAGGCGTGAGTGCCCCCGGGCTGCCACCGTGGCATGGAGAGAGAGATGACAGAGCCTCTCACAACAACTAGAGACCTCTGTTTCACCTGCCAAGGGACATCAAATCCAAACTGACACCCAAGTCTGTTGGCGTGACGTTCTGACTCTCATTTTCTTGTTATTTTGTCTTCTAATCTGTTGATTTCTCCACGATGAAACGCCACATCGATACCTCAATGTATTTCTCAGTCTTTTACCTCCCTCCGTCCCTTGGAATCTAAATGTGGCAGAGTGTTTCATTAAGAGGAGATAGATTTAGCTGCTTAGCTGCCATTATCTCCCACACATCTCATTGGCACTCGCTAACTTGTGTCATCCTCCAGCGAGTTCTCTAATTAGACCTATTCTCATCATCATCAGCAGCAGCATCAAACCTCCTCTCACCAGACATCTGATCTCTGATCTCTGTCACTCTCTCGCTCTATATATATATATATATATATATATATATTTACACATATACTGTGTATCCATCTCTCCACACAGTGACAGACACATTTTAACTGAGTAATCACGTTGATTTACATTGTTTTATTGAGAAGAATATACATTGAGTACACAAACTTAGGAACACCTTAAGTTGCATTCGCGTGTCAGTGTTGCCTGCATGAAGGTTAGGTCCTTTACCTGTAATTAACCTCTCCACTCTCCACTTCAATACACATTTGTTTCCTTTCTGCAAATTGCATTTCATTTGGATCAGTTTACTCTTGTCAACTGTTTACATGACAGAACCAAGCTGCAAGAAGACCATTCTGTTTCCTGATGCAGGGGAGATGGTTGCGAAGGGGACCCTATCTGGAGGTTAAGATTAAACACAGGATATTCGCTGATTCCACTTGTATGATATATTAAGGCGTTATTACCAATGTTCCCTCTACTCTGCGTGCGTGTGGGGGTGTGTTGTAGCCCCAAGACTGCCTTGCAGCTCCCCGGGACTGCCGCGCAGAGCGCAGAACCACCACTCAACTTTCTAGATTTTTCCCTGTTAGTTAGCAACACTATCAATGTTTCCCTTTACTGTGGCAATTGTGATCGAATTAACGCAACATTAGCCACTTTCAATGCAACATACAGTACCGTAACAAAACCAACTATGCAAAGAGATTTTGTTGTAGGCAGAACACATTGGAGTAGGATTCTATTGTGCATGACTCAGCCCATACTCTACACAGACCGGTGAGGCATAACCAATCAGAGCTGCAGTAGGCCTATACGCAAATAGCCGTTGCCATATATGGATCTGTGCCATTTACTTTGAACTTGGACTGTGTTTACAGCTGTGGTCGTGAGTAGATGCGCTTGTATTGAGATCAAAGCAAGAGCTGCATGTGGCCGCGTGTGCACATGTTGTTCATACCCTTTGCTAGTTAGTGAGTTATTAGCCCAGTTATAGATCATTTGTAGTTAGCTATCGGGGAGGGATTGCTTCCTACAAGAACACAAAACATACATTTCTAGATGTTTAAAACTTATTTAAAAAAGCCAGAGCTTTTTAAAGAGATTTTTTTTTGTCTTAAAGGAGCAGTGTTGTATTTTGAGACAGGCTTGAATAAGCCAAGTAGCCAATAGGCAGAGGTTAGTATAATTTGTCAGATTTTCTGTAATATTGATATGGGAATAATAATGCATTTTATTTTGTAAAGTGGTTTCTTGCATCACACAACAACATTTTCAGTCACCTCCTTGTCTGAAGGACAAGTGGATTAACAGGTTAATGTCAAGACTTGCATGTTTGTTTCAAAAGTCTCATGGAATGTTGGCGTACATTGAACACCACACATTGGCTGCTACTGCAGGCTGAACGATAGAACCGCTTTTTCCATGTTAACATGTTATAGGATGCATTTTTTCAACAAAAAAATTATGGTGGCCAATCTGGTAGGCCTATATTGTGATCAAATAGTCACAGTAGTTTACTTGGCCACTGTTCAAACTGTAAGTTAAAGCGGGTACAGCCTCAGTTTTCACAGTGAACTTGTGCTGGAAGTTGCACAAAATTTTCCCAACATTCAAGTTTGCTCTCAGCAGACCTGAAATTTGCTTAGTGTCGAAATAATTAGATGTAACATTGGTCATCACTATGCGATATGTTGTAACAGTTTCTACTGTGTGTCTCCAGGTACTCAAAGCTGTCTGACCCAGCTAACTGGCTGAGGATCAACAGGACCAACGGTCAGATCACCACCATGGCCGTGCTGGACAGGGAGTCCATGTATGTCAGGAACAACATCTATGAGGCCACCTTCCTGGCTGCCGACAATGGTAAGTCTGGTAAGTGAGTGAGTGAAGTGAGTGAAGTGAGTGTAGTGAGTGTGTGTGTATTGCCTGCGCAATGCATCCCATGTGTACTGTGGAGAGAAGTGAAATATCTGTCTAAATGTGCCACAGGTGTGTGCTTTCAAAGCTGTTGTAGCGATCGGTGAAGTACTCTAAAACCATTCGACCCAAACCATTACAAATAGAGGTGTGTGTGCTCTCTGTGTTTGAGAGGGAGGGCCCAGGTGGTGTTGTACCTCAGAGATATGAAGGATTGGATTGCGGGAATGAGGTGGGTTGCTCTCGAGCATGCAGAGTTTCGGCCAACAAGCTGTTGACGGCCTATTGATTTCAAACACCAGTCGACACTGGGATATATTCTACTTTGATTGAGTTTTGCTTTTATTTATTCTGCTCCACCAAGGAGGGAGCTCAACAAAGCGCCAAGCCAATCATTACAGACAAGCAGTCGATTGGGGTGCTCTGCTGTGCTGAGGCAGTAGAGCTTCACATACTGGCGCTGTAACTCGTGCATTGTGTTACTCTCTAATAGGAGAAACAGTTGGATCTCCTCAGTGTGATGAGCTTGGTTGAACTCCATTCATGCAGACAGTGCCGCATCCGTTACTTAGCAGAAAATAGACTGGTAATCAGTCAGCTATACAAGACTGTTAGTCTGTTGGCCACGGACTGTAGGTCAGGGTTGTTATAGTGTCAGAGTCTGACTGTACTTTAGGATGTGTTTGTTGTCATAGTATATCGTAGGTTAAGGTATGTTTCTCCTCATTTTAACAACAGCCACCGTGTGCTGTGGGAGGGAGATATGTGGTGCTTTCCAGTAAAGTCATTTTCATGTGTCCTTTGAGAGTGCTGGGCTCTGGACTCACACAGAGTGGAATATTTATGTGCCGTTTCATTTGTTATGGCTGTCATCACTGGGAGCATTCACAACAAATGTATGCTGTATTCTTCCATCACTCTCAAACCCTCCCTCAATATTCTCTCAGCTCCTTCATTTCCCTCTGTCCCTTTTCTGTATTCCATTTTTATGATATTTCCTCCCTTCAGGTGGAAGTGTTTTTAGGTACTCTATACGCATGAAGTTACCCTCTTCTCCTCAGATTGATTACATTTGTCTCTCCCTTCTCACCCCTCTCTATTTCTCTCCTCCCGCCTCACTCACCCCTCCCCTATCTGTCTCTCTTTTTCCTCTTCCTCTCTCTTCCGCCACCCCCTTCACCCTCTCTCAGGCTCTCCCCCTGCCAGTGGGACAGGCACTCTACAGATACATCTGATAGATGTGAATGACAATGCTCCAGTGCTGTTGCCCAAGGAGGCCCAGGTGTGTGAACGGGCCAGCCCCCGCTCCAGGGTCAACATCACAGCCTCCGACGCCGACGCTGACCCTCACGTGGGGCCTTTTGTGTTCGAGCTGCCCTCCTACCCCCCTAGCGTCCGACGCAACTGGACCGCCTCCCGCATAAGCGGTAAGACACGGCTAGCCTGGGTGACTATTGAGAGATCTCCACCAGAGGTGTAACGTGTCAGAATTTAAATACTGAAGCCCCTTCTCCACACAGTCCCAGTATAATGCTTTCTGTTGATTTATATTGTCTAATGTGTGTGTGCGGATGCTCGCTTCCTGTGTGTTTGATGCTGGTGACAGATGACAATGGTGTGGTCTCAGGCTGATGGACTGTGGTATAATGGAGGTCTTACAGTAAATTACACTATTCTCCCAGAATGGCTCTGTCTCATGTTGACGTTTGAGCTGTGTGCTTTGTGACAGATCACATCCATTCATCTCTCTGCACTGATAGACAAGATGCCACCCCTACAGATTAATCTATGACACTATTTATTTTAACAATCCAATACTACAGAGGGCTATGTTTTCCGCTATGCCACGGTGAGGTCTAGGGGATCCATTTGGCATTCCCTTTCTTTACACAAAATATGCCTCTTAAATAGAAAAGAACTCGACTCTGAAGTCAAGAGATAACTGCATGTTATGGTAAATACAAGATCAAGAAATGGAGACAAGCAAACACAGTGAAACAACGCGACCGTGGACCAAGTAGCTGACGACTCGACTTAAGTGAATTTAGAGACACTACTAACAGAAATTTGCACCGGCAATGGCAAACTGTCCAAGAAGATGAAGAAAATATCAGATGATTTCAAAAACTCTAAGCTGATATGACTTTACTGGCCAACGTGTGGCGAAGGCCGAAACCGGATGAGCCCTGGAGAAAATCATAATTATGGGACTTAATGAAACAGGACGGAGGACTTCAGATGCCGTTCAAGTCTTTGTTTTGTATATTTCCCCCGAAAACAACCGAAATGAATTCAGAATTCCTGGAAAAGGTAATACCACAACTACTGGACCAGGAGAACTTCACAAGGGCTCCCACAATTGAACGAGCACATCGAACAGGCGGCCCGAGAGAGGACACGAGCAGCAAACCAAGGGGCATCATCACAAAGTTCCTTAACTATAGGGTCAAAGATAAAGTTGTACGGCTGACCAAGCCAAAAAGTGGAGTAGTCGGACCTTTATCAACGCCGACATGAGCAGAGACTTCTACATGAAAAGCTGAGAATTTGACCCTATAAAGAAAAGCTATGGGAAAAACAATTACCCCGCACATCTACGGGTAAGACGGAAGGAAAGAGACAGACATCACACTGAAATCAGCAAAATAAGCTACCTGATTCCTGGATAACCTGGACAAGGAGAACAGTGGATATGGCAATGAATGAAATGTATAGACTACAGGACAGCCTCTAAAACAGACGATGTATGACAGATGGGGCACTGGACTATTGAACTTTTTAGGCTACTGAAATGAGGTGAACGATGGACTTTTACACCCCACCACATCAAAGACACAAAAGAGAACAGTATGAGTTGTTAAGGCCTTCCCTCACATGCCTATTGGAAAGAAAAGCACAGCAACCGCTCAGGCCATCTGTATAAATGAATAACACTTTTATGACTATTGACTACGCAGCATGAATGGCAAACCATTAATTGGTAGGCTGTAGCCATGAACTATTTGTTTAAATAAGGAACAGACAAGTGAACAAGGCAACATGATGATTGGTGTGATCTGGACACTTATTTTTGAACGGTTCCCAGCCGATAGGCTATAAAAGCCTGGGTGGGTGGGAAGAAATGAAATGTCCCGTATGTGGGGGGGGGGGGGGGGGGGGAGGCTGGGAGAGATGAAATATCATACAGCCGAAGACACTGAAATTGTAAGCACACAATACTTTTATTTCCGTTGCATTCTATCCCTTCCTTCTTTTTAACACGTTTAATGTACTTTCGCCCGAATTTAGGCATCATAACGGGGAAGTTGATGTGCGAATTGGAAAATGTCTTACCAATGTGGGCAACATGATATCATCACGTGCCGATTATCCTTTTCTTTTCTCTTTTCCCATAGAAAGTGCATTGAATAATGTTCATGAATTGGTTGAATGAATGTTGAAGAAACATGGGACAATTGCCGAGTTTATAAAAGAGAGTGACAAACACGCAGGCTATGTGCACCAAGCCCACAATTATGCACCTTTCAATCATTATTTCCAGCTCTTTGTTGGACAATTATATCAAAATGAATTCATTAACTGAATCCCAAGGTGGAATGTACAAGAAATGTAGCTAGGCCAACTGAACATGTAGCTGATAAACTCTGAAACAACACGTGAACAAATGGCACTTGCTTTGCCTCTACCAGTGCCCAGAGCTCTGTACCCCGGTGGGTCAAGACAAGTGAGCCCCACATGTGGATGTGTACAGTACAACGGAACTGTAGGCTACTCCGGTGGTTATAGGCCTGCATTTGTTGGCATTTATTTAATTGGAGTTGAACACATTTTTCTATTTAATATACTATAATGATGCCTAATGCCTAAATCCTCTAATTCATTTTATTCTCAATTAACAGAGTGATGGCAAGTGGTTTTTATGTTGTTTTTCTCTTGTTATTGACCTTGCGAGGGATAACTTAGTCCTTTGCTTTGGAAAAGCAGAGGTATACCAGAAGAAATGATGTATACTTTGGACGGGTCTCATCTCTCTCAGAAGGTAGAACCAGCCTTAGACAGGACTCCTTAATAGTAAACACTATATTTGTTTCACAAACACAAATTACAGTGCATTCGGAAAGTATTCAGACCCCTTGACTTTTTCCACATTTTGTTACTTTAGAGTATTATTCTAAAATGGATCAATTGTCACACAATACCCCATAATAACAGAGCAAAAACAGGTTATTAGAACTTTTTGCAAATATATTGAAAATAAAAACTGAAATGTTAAATTTACATCAGTATTCAGACCCTTTAGTCAGTACTTTGTTGACATCATTGAGTCAATTGGAGGTGTACCTGCAGATGTATTTCAAGGCCTACCTTCAAACTGTGCCTCTTTGCTTGACATCATGGGAAAATCAAACTAAATCAGCATTGTAGACCTCCACAAGTCTGGTTCATCCTTGGGAGCAATTTCCAAACGCCTGAAGGTACCACGTTCATCTGTACAAACAATAGTACGCAAGTATAAACACCATGGGACCACGTAGCCGTCATACCGCTCAGGAAGGAGACACATTCTGTCTCTGAGAGATGAACGTACTTTGGTGCGAAAAGTGCAAATCAATCCCAGAAGAACAGCAAAGGACCTTGTGACGATGCTGGAATAAACAGGTATCCACAGTAAAACGAGTCCTATATCGACATAACCTGAAAGGCCGCACAGCAAGGAAGAAACCTCTGCTCCAAAACTACCATAAAAAACCCAGACTACGGTTTGCAACTGCACATGGGGACAAAGATCGTACTTTTGGAGAAATGTCCTCTGGTCTGATGAAACAAAAATATAACTGTTTGGCTATAATGACCATCGTCATGTTTGGAGGAAACAGGGGGAGGCCTGCAAATTGAAGAACACCATCCCAACCGTGAAACACGGGGGTGGCAGCATCATGTTGTGGGGGTGCTTTGCTGCAGGAGGGACTGGTGCACTTCACAAAATAGATGGCATCATGAGGCAGGAAAATTATGTGGATATATTGAAGCAACATCTCAAGACATCAGTCAGGAAGTTAAAGCTTGGTCGCAAATGGGTCTTCCAAATGGACAATGACCTTCCAATGGACATACTTCCAAAGTTGTGGCAAAATCGCTTGAGGACAACAAAGTCAAGGTATTGGAGTGGCCATCGCAAAGCCCTGACCTCAATCCCATAGAAAATTTGTGGGCAGAACTGAAAAAGTGTGCGAGCAAGGAGGCCTACAGACTTGACTCAGTTACACCAGCTCTGTCAGGAGGAATGGGCCAAAATTCACCCAACTTATTGTGAGAAGCTTGTGGAAGGCTACCCGAAACGTTTGACCCAAGTTAAACCATTTAAAGGCAATGCTACCAAATACTAATTGAGTGTATGTAAACTTCTGACCCACTGGGAATGTGATGACAGAAATAAAAGCTGAAATAAATAATTCTCTCTACTATTATTCTGACATTTCACATTCTTAAAATAACGTGGTGATCCTAACTGACCTAAGACAGGGAATTTTTACCAGGATTAAATGTCAGGAGTTGTGAAAAACTGAGTTTAAAGTTTAAATGTATTTGGCTATGGTGTATGTAAACTTCCGACTTCAACTGTATGTAAATAAGGTATTTCTGGGTTGTTGTTTTTTTTATACATCTATAAATATTTCTAATGACCTGTTTAAACTTTGTCATTATGGGGTATTGTGTGTAGATAGATGAGGAAATAATACAATAAGAAATAATTTTATTTACGCTATAACGTAAAAGAAAATGGACTTGTAATACTGACGCAGTGGTTGGGAGCTGAACACGCAGTGGTTGGGAGCTGAACACGCAGTGGTTGGGAGCTGAACACGCAGTGGTTGGGAGCTGAACACGCAGTGGTTGGGAGCTGAACACGCAGTGGTTGGGAGCTGAACACGCAGTGGTTGGGAGCTGAACACGCAGTGGTTGGGAGCTGAACACGCAGTGGTTGGGAGCTGAACACGCAGTGACCCAGACTCCTCTACTATCGTAGATTACACCTACAGACTGAAATGTATATATATATATATAATATATATATATATTTTTTTATAATGATCATGATAATAATATATACAGTACCAATCAAAAGTTTGCACACACCTACTCATTCAAGGATTTTTCTCAATTGTTATTGCTATTTTACTATTTTCTACATTATGTAATAATAGTGAAGACATCAAAACTATGAAACAACACATATGGAATCATGTAGTGACCAAAAAAGTTTTAAACAAATCAAAATGTATTTAAGGTTATAGATTATTCAAAGTGGCCACCCTTTCCCTTGACAGCTTTTCACACACTTGACATTCTCTCAACCAGCTTCATGAGGTAGTCACGTGGAATGAATTTCAATACACAATCAAAATAAATAAACTTTTCTTAAGTTAATTTGTGGAATTTCTTTCCTTCTTAATGCTTTTGAGCCAATCAGTTTTGTTGTGACAAGGTATGGGGGGGGGGGGGGGGAGAGAAACAACAGTCCATCGTTACTTTAAGACATGAAGGTCAGTCAATACGGAAAATTTATTTCTTCAAGTGCACTCGCAAATACCATCAAACGCTTTGATGAAACTGGCTCTCATGAGGACCGCCACAGGAAAGGAAGAAACAGAGTTACCTCGGCTGCAGAGGATAAGTTCATTAGAGATACCAGCCTCAGAAATTGCAGCCCAAATAAATGCTTCACAGAGTTCAAGTAACACACATCGGAACATCAACTGTTCAGAGGAGACTGTATGAATTAGGCCTTCCTGGTCGAATTGCTGCACAGGAACCACAACTAAAGGACAACAATAAGAAGAAGAGACTTGCTTGGGCCAAGAAACACGAGCAATGGACATTAGACCGGTGGAAATTTGTCCTTTGGTCTGGAGTCCAAATGTGAGATTTTTGGTCCCAACCCCTGTGTCTTTGTGAGATATGGTGTGGGGGAACAGATGATCTCCGCATGTGTATTTCCCACCGTGGAGCATGTAGGAGGAGGTGTTATGGTGTCGGGGTGCCTTGCTAGTGACACTGTCTGTGATTTATGTAGAATTCAAGGCACACTTAACCAGCATGTGTACCACAACATTCTGCTGCGATACGCCATCCCATCTGGTTTGGGCTTAGTCCCACTATCATTTGTTTTTCAACAGGACAATGACCCAACACTCCTCCAGCCTGTGTAAGGGCTATTTTACCAAGGAGAGTGATGTAGTGCTGCATCAGATGACCTGGCCTCCACAATCCCCCGCCCTCAACCAAATTGAGATGGTTTGAGATGAGTCGGACCGCAGAGTGAAGGAAAAGCAGCCAACAAGTGCTCAGCATATGTGGGAACTCCTTCAAGACTGTTGGAAAAGCATTCCAGGTGAAGCTGGTAGAGAGAAGGGTAGAGGGTGGCTATTTGAAGATTCCCAATTATATTTTGATTTGTTTAACACTTTTTTTGTTTACTAAATGAGTCCATGTGTTTTATTTCATAGTTTTGATGTCTTCACTATTAATCTACAATGTAGAAAATAGTTCAATTAAAGAAAAACCCTGAATGAGCAGGTGTTTTAAAAACTTAGCCTGTTTTTAAGAAATGTTATTTAAATGTTATATATTAAAAAAACGTTTAATTTAGTACTAGTTGGGCAATGGACATTTTTAAACACTGAGCAAAAATATAAACATAATATGCAACAATTTTACTGAGTTAGAGTTCATTTAAGGAAATCAGTCAATTTAAATCAATTCATTAGGCCTTAATCTATGGATTTCACATGACTGGGACTACAGATATGTATCTGTTGGTCACAGACACCTTTTTTTTTTAAAAGGTAGGGGCGTGCTGCTGTTGTGAGGCCGATTGGACATACTGCCAAATTCTCTAAAATAATGTTGGAGGCTGCTTATGGTGGAGAACAACCTTTTATTGTTCCCAGCACAATGTGCACCTGTGTAATGATCATGCTGTTTAATCTGCTTCTTTATATGCCACACCTGTCAGTTGGATGGATTATCTTGGCAAAGGAGAAATGCTCACTAACAGGAATGTGAATACATTTCTGAGCAAAGTTTGAGAGATAGAACATTTGTGTATAGAACATTTTTGGGATATTTTATTTCAGCTCATGAAACATGATATAAACACATATATTGCGTTTATATTTTGTTTCAGTAGATAAATATTGTCCTTCGTAACACACCTTACTTACTTAAAATAGGGCATTTGTGGTTGACTAGAGCTCTCCCGAGAGGTGCAGTGGTCTAAGGCACTACATCTCAGTGCAAGAGACATTACTACAGTCACTGGTTCGAATCCAGGCTGTATCACATCTGGCCGTCATTGGGAGTCCCATAGAGCAGTGCACAATTGGACCGGGTTTGGCCGGTGTAGGCCGTCATTGTAAATAATAATTTGTTCTTAACTGACTTGCCTAGTTAAATAATGGTAAAAAAAAATGTATCTGGCCAAGACTATATAAATACAGTATCATGTGTGGGGAAATCAAGCCAGAAAAGAAAGTGCATTGTTTAACCTATAACCTGTTAGTTAATTTGCCTTGCCACCTTGATATAGGCCTAAGGCTGAGACAATAAAAATACACAGTGGCATCATAAATTCAACCACACCTTTGTTTCATCACAAAACCGGAGAGCAACATCTGTCCAGTGGAGTCCACAAAGCATATTGCAAATAACGAACAGTTGCTGGTCAATCAAGTTTATGTTTCTGACATTTTCGGACTACTAAACAACTGTTGATTTAGAACCACAGAGTTACAGCAAGTCACAAAGAAAAGAGGAGCTGGCTCCAATATTCCAGCACCATTTCAACTTCAACATTTCAACATCATTAAATCACCTATGCTTAGTCTAATACAGTGTGCACTAAAATATATATATTTTTAAACAATTTATTCCAATCAACTTAATTAAGCTAAATATGATTTGGCTGTAACTGGTACTGATTTCTGTGCTAAGTAGAAAAAAACATGTTGACTCACCCTACTTGTTGAAAAATGCCAATGCCATCCTCCTTTCTTTCATGCCTACTACATATTGAACTTCAGGCCAGGGACACAATGAATTAATTCATGATTAGATCAGAATCACTGTCATAATCATTGGCTAGTACGGAGAATGCAGTTAAACCGCAAGTCCAAATCCCTAGCTAACCACCGGAGGACAACAACACAACGAGATGCAACAATTAAAGTATTTTTCTGTCAATAACGTTTAGCTTTTGATGTGATGTGATTGGTATGAAGCCAAATCCAAACTGGCTTTCCTTTACACTTTTTTTTGGACCACCATGACCATTCACAGTTGAGCACACTCAGTGTAGCTCAACGTGGATTGGCAATAATTTAGAGATGGGCTACACATACAAAGAAAGAGGGGCGCTATTTTGCTTGCTCAGATGCTTTCTCTGATGAGATACATTCAGCCACTTGCGAATTGAGGGAAAATTATGAAACACAGAGATAAGAAAGATAAATTTTTTCTTTCTTTCTTGATCAATATTTTGGGGTAAACGTGGCTTACCTTGGCATCCATGAATACACACCACTGTATTGTCAATTGTCAAAGACTCCAGCCACCCAAGTCATAGACTTCTCACACGGCAAGCTGTACCAGAGCGCCAAGTCTAGGTCCAAAAGGCTCCTTAAAAGCTTCTACCCCCAAGCCATAAGACGGCTGAACAAATAATCAAATGGCTACTCAAACCATTTGCATTGACCCCTCTTGTTTTTTTTACACTGCCACTGTGTGCGGGTGGTGGGAGGCGGGGGGTGGGACACAATGCAGATAGCCCGGTTAGCCAATATGCGGGAGCATTGGTTGGTCGGCCCAATTGAGGTAATATGTACATGAACGTATAGTTAAAGTGACTATGCATATATGATAAACAGAGAGTAGCAGCAGCGTAAAAAGAAGGGTTGGGGGGGGGCACACAATGCAAATAGTCCGGGTAGCCATTTGATTACCTGTTCAGGAGTCTTATGGCTTGGGGGTAAAAACTGTTGAGAAGCCTTTTTGTCCAAGACTTGGCACTCCGGTACCGCTTGCCATGTGGTAATAGAGAGAACAGTCTATGACTGGGGTGGCTGGGGTATTTGACCATTTTTAGGGCCTTCCTCTGACACTGCCTGGTGTAGAGGTCCTGGATGGCAGGCAGCTTAGCCCCAGTGATGTACTGGCCCGTACGCACTACCCTCTGTAGTGCCTTGCGGTCAGAGGCCGAGCAATTGCCGTACCAGGCAGTCGATGATGCAGCTGTAGAACCTTTTGAGGATCTCAGGATCCATGCCAAATCTTTTTAGTTTCCTGAGGGGGAATAGGCTTCATCCATAGCATTCAAACCCCAGGTAGCATAACAATGGATCCTTCTGAAATCCACTCAGTCTTTAAAACATTTGATCACAAACTGTATCAATCCTAAAGCAAAAATTCAAATTAGGATATAGACAATTTCCTTAATAAGCCAATTTTACCAATTATAAGTGTATCAGAGAAAATGAATATGGGTGAATTGTTGGAGTCCATCAATAATCTAAAAAATAGGACATCTAATGATGAATTCCCAGTGAAATATATTGACACTTCCGTTCCAAATGACTGAAACCTATATTACTTATGCTCACAGCAGATCTAGAGAAAAACATACTTCCCCAGTCTCTGTTTGGCTACAATCGCCCTATTTAAACAGAAAGATAAGGATCCATTGTCATGCGGATCTGTCTGCATATTATCACTCATGAATGTGGATCACAAAATCATTGCTAAAGTATTGGCTTTTCGCATAGAAACAGGAACAGGATTTCTTCAGACAACCTCCAATAATTCATCATACCAAGAACTTGAACGCTCCAAAAGTGGCAGTATCAATAGATGCTGATAAAGCAATCGATAGGGTGGAATGGGCATATTTGGTGACTGTCTTTAAAAAAAAGTTTGATTTTGATCTGTTATTTATTTCCTGGATTGAGCTAGTGCAAATCCCCCAAAGCATCTATATGAACAAATTGACAGATCTATGCATCATTTCTGTTATCAAGAGGGACAAGACAGGGATGCCCTTTGTCTAGTTATTTATTTTCTTTAGTCACAGAACCCTTAGCATCAGTAATTAGAACTCATGGCTCAATCTGGGGCATAGAGATTGGTGGAGATCAACGTGTAATGTCATTGTATGCGGATTACATTTGACTTTATCTGTCTTTTCTTTTACTGCTGTTGGACACATATGGTGCTCTATTTAAAGTGAATTGGGAAAAAAACTGGAATAATGCCCATTTCTAATTATACTTCTCAAGCTTAGAAAGTACATTTAAGTGGAAATAGACAAAGACACATATGTAATACCTGGGTGTACTGATGCCATGCAATCTGGAGGAGGCATATAAAATCAATTACTTTCCTTTAATAGATAAGATTGAATTCAATGTTCAGAGATGGGAGATCTCTCCCAATATCTATGTTACATGTAGGTAGAGTGGATAAACACAATAAAAATGTATATTTTACCAAGATTGATGTATTTATTCCATACCCTGACAGTTTCAATTTCATCCAACCTTTTTAATAAATGAAATGGCCTGGGGGTCTTGGACTACCTCATATGAACATGTATTACTGTGCTACACATCTTGCATTCACTTAAACAATGGACAGCAGACTATCCTGGTGCATGGAGGAGTGTTGTCACAAAAATGTAGTACCTTATGATTATTTAAGATCATTCATAGGACCGTAATGTAATGTCACATTTTGGTTGGAGATGCAGAAAGCTCAAAGGAACCGTTTTATTGCACATGCTGTGGTCCTGTGATAAACTGACACCATTGTGGGATCATGTATGTGCTGTCATTTCATTGTGTCTAGGAATTTATATCCATTTCTGTCTGTTGGGAAATGTAAAGATTGGTGATCAATATCAGATAAAGTTTTGTAATCTAGGTCTAATTGCTGCAAAGAAAATGTATAGCCATGAATTATAAACCTCATATTCACCCTCAATAAGAAACTGGAGGACTGAACTACCTGTCTACATATTGTTGGATTTTGTATATTATAAAGCGAAATAAAAACCAGATTTGTTTGACGAAATTTGGAAACCATATGTTGATCACCTCGGGGAATGTGTTGTATAGTGTGCGTTTTGTTTTTTTGTTTTTGTGTTGTGAGGTGCTGTGGAAAAACATATATTTTTTTTAAAACTGATACTCTTGATTTAGGTTGAATGAGATATCCTGTGCTGTAGCTGTGTGTGTATTGAGCTACAGTAACTGCCTGTGTATTATTCAGTATGCATTTGCATGTATTGTATCTCTGCAGTACTGCTCACATAGATGACTACAGTAAAACCCCAGAATGGTCAACTGTTTATATTTTACACCACTGCTATTGGATACTGGAAGCCTCACGCAGTGACGGGACATTGTGTCTGTGTGATTATGTGCAGGTGACTATGCCCAGCTGAGACTGAGGATTCCCTACCTGGATGCAGGGGTGTATGATGTTCCCATCATAGTGTCGGACTCTGGGAACCCGCCCCTCTCTAACAGGTCTATGATAAAGGTCAAGGTGTGTCCGTGTGACGACAACGGAGACTGTACTACCACCGGAGCTGTAGCTGCCGCTGGACTGGGGACCGGAGCGATCATAGCCATACTCATCTGTATCATCATACTGCTTAGTGAGTATAATACACACTTATACACACACACACACACCTGTGCTGTAGGTGTCATTGACTGTGTCAACCTACTACTCCCAGCCCTCCTCTGTCTACCCTGCTGATGTGCTGTGTGTGTTGCAGCAATGGTACTGGTGTTTGTGATGTGGATGAAGCGGAGGGAGAAGGAGCGTCAGGCCAAGCCCCTGTTGATTGACCCAGAGGACGACGTCAGAGACAACATCCTGAAATACGATGAGGAGGGAGGAGGAGAGGAGGACCAGGTCAGTGATATACACATGCACTAGGACTTCGTTTAACAACGCAGCCATACTTATAGCCTGATGACCACACCGAGGATGATGAAGGCAATGATGATGATGACGACAACGATGATGAAGATGTAATGTTTAAAAATACTGTGATTGGACTCAGACACTTTCTTCGCCATTCTTACACACCGAGTCCCCTTCCTTGTCTGGTGTTGCAGGACTATGACCTAAGCCAATTGCAGCAGCCCGAGGCTCTGGATCACATCATCTGTAAACCAACGGGGGTGCGCAGGGTGGACGAGAGGCCTGTCATCGCTGAGTCCCAGTATCCCATCAGACCTAGCCTGCCTCATCCCGGAGATATTGGAGACTTCATCAACGACGTATGTTAACTATTAGACATTGTTCATCTCAAAAGATCATACAAGTGTGTTAATGTTCACGTCCCTGTACTTAACAGTGATATCTTTTCAAAAGTTTTCAAACACAGTAGCAAGGCACAGTAGAAGTATTTTGCCTTCCTCTCCTCAGTGTTAACTAACCCTCTATCTGTTTCTCTGTCAGGGTCTGAGGGCAGCAGACAACGACCCCACAGCCCCGCCCTATGACTCCCTGCTGGTGTTTGACTATGAGGGCAGCGGCTCCACGGCCGGCTCTGTCAGCTCCCTCAACTCCTCAAGCTCAGGGGACCAGGACTACGACTACCTCAACGACTGGGGCCCCCGCTTCAAGAAGCTGGCTGACCTCTACGGCGGAGGAGACGACGACTGAGAAAGGGGTGGGGTACGGAGGGGGTCCGGGGGGAGGGTTTGGGGTTGGGGTCAGATGCTCCTCGAAACCACAGGCAGGGCCCAAGCAGTACCACATTAGATATTTCCATAGTAGACCAGTGAGGACAGAACGGACGTTAGAGACTGTTCTAGAACACGGCCTGTGACCTCACCAGGTTCTGCTGCTACTCTATTCTGGCTTTTTTTAGTGGCAAGTTTTTAGTGTGTTTTGTTTCTCACTCTACTGAATTTCAAGCTATCTGGGGACACAAGGCGCTTCTGAGAAACAGGAGTGATGACGCTCGTTTGGCTTGGATGGTAAAAAGGAACAGGACAAACCCGTCTCTTTTTGGCTTAACGCTGAACAGTGTACAGAAAGACACTTTCTCTCTCAACTTGAATTTCATTAGAACAGAAGCACTGTCGTTTTATAAAGTGCCTTTTGTGGTGTGTTTTGTATTGAACTCCTGCTATCTCAGGGTTGTTTGCCATTGGAGTGGTTTCGAGCGGCACACTCCCTTGTAACCTCCATGCCCCCAACCTTCATATGGCTCCCTCTCCTCTTCTCTCTGGTGTAGAAAGAACTACTGTACCCAGCAGCAACACAGAGAAGTGAACCTCACAACGAGGGCTGGCTGCAGGTTAAGATCAGTTGAACTCTGACCTTTTGGAGCATTTTGGGGAAGTACTACTAAAGCAACCCTCTGTCAGTGAGACCTGATACACACTAGGGTGATCGAAGACTTTCCCAAGCGTCATCCGGTCAACACAACAACACACTGACATTGGGTGTGTGAGTGTATGTGGTTGTTTTTATAAATGTGGGGGTTTTCTAACAAACAGAGAATGCCTGCCTTTCCTCTGTGAACTCAGTCTAGGAGCATTTACGTTTGGACGCTTGCCTGCCCTGTACGGTTTTGTGTTGCTTTCCACACTGTAAAACTTATATAGGCATGATCTGAGTAGTGAGACAGTATGAGAGAGTACGACTTTAAATGGCTTGGAAAGAAGGCACTGAAAAAGAAGCGTTATAAGGATTTTTTTGCCTTGAACATTCCCATTTTTTAGGTCAACAAAACTATTAAAAGGTGCATGATTTTTTTTCCAAACTGTTTTATTCAACGCACTTGTTCTTATGTGGTGAGAATGTAAAAAAAAATAGTACGCTGAAAATATACGAATATACTCTGTAAAAAGACATTCAAAAAAGAAAATGCTGTAAGATACCTATTTTTTGAAGTATTAACAACCAAAAGGTTGATGCTCTTCAATGGGCTGAATGACATTTTGGCCCGGCCATTTTCAATGTGTGCGTGTGTTTCTTTTCTAATTTTGGTCAAGATGCTGTATGTAGGTTTCTTTCAGTTGATCTTTTTCACACACAAAAAAATATTGTTGGTTCTTTTTTAAGAATTAAGAAAGCTTTGTTATAGTTCAGTTTTTTTAATATGTCAAATGCAGCCCTCCCTCTTCTCATGTGTCTTTGACGCATTCCTGTCGGCCTCTGAAGTTGGAACTGTTCAAGGGTTAAACAGCCATGCCTGCTGATAGTTGTTCTATTATTCAGTGTATCTGAATTATTTTCTTCATTGATCTGGATATGTGCTTTAGAAAATAAATGAGACATGTTTTAAAAATGTGGCACCTTACTTATTTCTACCCTGTTCAACCATCAGTGTTCTTCACTCCCAACTTTCTGAGATTACACCCTCCTGGAATATACTCTTGATGCTATTTTTATCTTAAACTTGGCCATTGGTTATTTTGCACCCTCGCTGAATGACTGACTGTACTATTCTCTGTTTGTGTTTTTGCTGGATGTCAAGGCCTGGCGGTTCTAACTCCCTGTACACTGCAGAGCTGGGTCACAACGTGTATTTGTGTCCATCCCTGTGATTTCAATTAGTCAGCTGAGGCCCCAAAAAGCGGCGGGGGAATGGAAGGATTTTCATCCTCCCCGGCTGTGTGTCTATCAATTAGCCACGCCATTAATCCCCAGGACCTAATCTCATTAGATAGAGAGCCTTTAATGAGACACCCAGAGAGACAAATTATATATATATATATATATATATATATTATTTTTTAAACCTGTTTTAGACCCAGGTCCACTCAGACCCAACCCTGGAGAGAGAGAGCGAGAAATTGAATAAGGATTTCCTTCCATTCATACGGTGAAGCACAGCAACCATACTAACAAGAAGATTCCATCACCTGTGAATGGCATTGCTTTTGCACAAGTAACTATTAAAAAGTAATAATTGTCTTCAGATGATGATGCAAATGGAGAGTTACTTCGGTTTCTTCAAGGGTTAGGCTACTTTGATATATTGGCAAACAGTTCCTGTGGCCCTGTCCTGCACACTTTGAGTCCCACAATCACACCGGCGTAATTTAGTGCTTCCAACCCCTTAAACAGTGTGTGTTTGAGCTACAGACTTCTTTTTTTGTATTGGGTTTGTCTATTTGTGTTCTTCTGCTTCAGCTGATACCAACCATTAGTATGTGTGATTAACAGGGGATGAGCTAGAGCGGATTGTGAGATAAGGGCGGATCCCGAAAACGTTTCTTCTCACAAAAATGTCTGTAAAATCCATACGGTTTGAGCTACATACTATTATGAGCCCACTATGAATAGCGGAGACTCTCACAAATGTGCATGTTTTTGCTCAATGTTTTGTTCGAGGACGTTCACAAGTCAAACAAGTCATTACAAAGTAAGGTTTCTTCTCCATAGAATATCATAGGAAATCCCAGGACATAGTGTCTACAATGCTGACGTAGTTTCTGTCACAAACACCACACAGTTGTCACTAAGTAGTTGGATATTCATTTTCTACTGAGCAAACCATTTCTGTACTTACAGCATTCTTATAAATTCATTTTCTATTTGGTTTTTGCTCGACATTTGTGACTCGTTTCAAGAAAATAGGTGTATGTCGCAGATCACTACTTCACAGGAGAGCCATTTTTTTATAAAAATGCATGTGACCTTTCATGTGCCTTAATAAAAAACTAGTATGGCGTATGTAAATACTAATACAATTGTTAAATTACGAGCCTAGTTGGTTTAGCCACAGAAAAGTCAGCAACCTTCCCCCTAGCCATGATTGGCTGAGATAATGAGTGGGCTGGACATGCCGAGAGATGAGTTTGGATTGGTCTGCCATATAGCATGCTTCTGTCTGTTTGAGCTGGTCAGTATGTGTAGGAACTCCTGTCTAACGCAGTTTTATAAAAATGTATCGCGTAGTAAAACTGGATAAGTGTTGCTCTCCACTTTCTGGAGGACCGAGTTTTGAAATCAGTGGAATTTGAGTAGCATAGCTAAGGAGATGGAGAAAACACCAGTCTCTGGATTACATCTCCATCTAAGGGCAACCATGGCATCCGTGACAGGGAGATGCATCCACCCTTGATGTATATGTGTAAGATAGTCTAGCTAGCTACATTTTCAGATATTACAAGTTTATAATTTTGACAGAAAGTGGTTTCATTTCAAGTTAAAGTGTACTGGTAGCTAGCTAACGTTGGCTGGCTCGCTAGCTAACGTTACATGTATGATCTTATTATTCGTATCGCAGAGCCATTTGCTTTGCTAGTTTTAGTCTAATGTTAGCTAGCTAACATTGAACCTGGTTGGTTAGCTACCTTCATGCAGGGTAGTAACATCATGAGTTGAGATGATGGTAAATTGTTTACCTAGCTAGCTAGCTACATGTCTTAACAAAAGACTCCACTATGCAAGTAACCATTTCAGGTTTGTTCGTAAATTCAGTCTGGCCATCTACTCCGATTTCAGAGCACTTTCATCTGAGTGTGCCAGAGTGCAGAATAACTGATGAATTTACGAATGCTCAACACCCGTTGAATATGGCCGGTGTCAGCGAACGCCGTGAAAAAAACGTAATGAAATTGCTGCCAGCAGCACAGTTAGTCACCAACGCTAGGGCCAGAGTTTCGGTGGGGGCTGAAGCTTAAGAGGGTGTGAACGATGCTGAATGGGTGTGGGCAAAGAGCTCTCCAGTAGGTGTACCAAAAATTCAAAGGCCATTTTCTCGAAAGTGAGGTTACAAGTTTGTCAACTTTCAAAGCAGAATTACTTTCCCATTGTTCCTCAAATGTAGTGTATGATATACCATGTTGTAGCTCTGTGTGTCTGCTTTTATCCAATGTAAAAAAAACACTTTCAAATTTTGCTACATCAGACCAAATCAAGGCAGTCGGTCACATTTGTCAATAAAACTCATGAATGCCACTGTTAATGTTAAATTGTTTTGTGTTCTACCTTTTGCCCTAGTTGTCCTAAAAATAAAATGGTAAAACACTTAATTGTGAGGCTAAATATAAGGGCTAGACATGCAGATAAATTAATGTAGTGAAAGAAATCGGATTTTTTTGTTGGGAGTCCCTAGGACTGATAAGGTTTAAAGAGTTAAAGAGAGAGTAAAGCAAACTTGATGTGGCTTATTGATCAATTGTGTATAAGCTACTGAGCAGTAGTTTAGCAGCTGGCCATCGGCCAGCGCCTTATGTGTTGTAAATAAAGTTTTCCTTTTCAAATGCGCTCAGCCCAGCTCTTTAATTTCCTCCCCATAAAGGCCTCGTCTCTTGGGCCGGCAGAGGGAACAATCCATTCTGAGAAAGACCTGGACCGCTGGGTGTTGGTGGTGCCCTGGTAACTGACTGTTTACAATTTAGTGCTGATGGGGCTGCTCCTGTCACTTGTATACCGGGTCTGTTGTGCTGACACAGTGGGGCACTCCTGCTATTTTAAGATCAGGTCGTGAATGAGATCAAGGCTGCGATTCAATCAGATTAAGCGTTAACCGACAATAGCAGACACCCGCATAGCTGGTGTTTTGGTGGTGTCGACGGTGTAACTGCATTAAGAGCTGTCAAATTGGTGAGCGGCCGCTCATGTGTTTATCACGAAGCTACACCCCTCCCACTCGTGTTAGAAGTTCGGAACGAGAAAGTGTAGGCTGTATATAGCCTATCGAAAGCCTATAGCCTATCGAATGGAGCAGAGACCAGATGGGTCTCAACTCTGTATTTTATGTAAATAACATCTTTCAGATATTAGTTTACCCATCACATACCAAACTACCATAGACTTTGCAAACTTTCCACCAGAATGTGCTTGTGTATCTGTTAGTAGGTCTATCTCTGCAAAGTACCACTGCGTTGCACTAAAACACCTTGTTGAATAACTGACTTGCAGCATCTACCCTTCCCAATGTGGTGTTAGTGCCTTATCTGGTCCTGTCAGAGTGTGGTGATTGTGAGCAAGCCCACTTTGAAGGGTTTAGAAGCCTTCATCCATGGCTAATGCAGACTGGGGTGTAGAGTATGGCTCATCTGAGAGACTCCTGCTCTGTCTGCTATTTCCATTCAACCCCATGTCCATTCATCCAGTATCAGTACAGGCATGCAGACCAGGGCTTCACATGAACAATCAATTGGAAGCAGAGTGATTAGTATAAATAAGTCATCAGCCACCATGTGTACTAGCATTAACTGTGTATGTGTAAAGATATCACAGTAACATGATGAAGAGTAATGACAAACCTAACTGACTATGTACCTGCTGAACCCGTTTCCTCGACGCATTGTGGTGTCTGTCGACAAATGTCGAATAAAGGTACATCGTTTTTAAAGGGATGGCTTAAGATAAATGTACTGAAAACCCTAGTGAATGGAAAGTCCATGAGAAAATCCGTTGGCTATCAAGTAGAAGGGATTTCGGCTGTTACTTTTATTCAGTGCGCGAAAGGTAGCCACACCTGTAGAACACATTACGCGCTTGCAGTAGGTTAGTCTGAATACCAACTACTGAGAAGTGCGCAGGAAAGGTGTACTTTTCCTAAGTCTGAATCGGCCCCCAGGTGATGAGCCTGAGAGACACTGCCTAAGGGACTAGTCAGCTGCATGACACTGATGTGTGTGTGTGTGTGAGTGTGTGTGCGTGTGTATGGCCTGCAGCAGTGGGATGGTCTGAATGAGGCCCATTAAAGAGGCCAACAGGCTATTAACCCCAAATTCAATACTTCACAGGTTCAGCCACAGTTATGAACCCATTCCGGCGGCAGTCATAAACACTGGGCTCATTTCCAGGCCAGAGCAGACCGCTTCACTCGACCCCAATACTCATTAACCCACTCTGGAACAGTAAAAGACATGAACGAGAAAAGACCCCAATAAGTTAGCGTAAATAAAGAACAAGGGCTCTATTCAATATGCATCGTGGAAGTTAAGCGCTAATTGAAATTTAAAGGCAATGTTTGGCGTTGGCGGAGGCAGCGTTCACGGTAAACGCTGTATATGTCGGCTCAATCAGAAATGACCTTTACATTTCTATAGCAAAGTCTGTAACGGTTAGGCGATACAGATTGAATAGAGCCCTAGGTGATTTTCCTCTTCATGGAGATCAAGACCAGCTGCTAGATGATTTCTGACTTGTTACTTCAAACGGTAAAGACTCCGCTTAACCTCCCCCTGACCTCTGGTCCTCTAGGACTGAGCCTCCTCTTGATTTGAACCATGGTTAACCTTTAACCATCATGAAGTCAGATAGTTACATACACTTAGGTTGGAGGCATTAAAACTAGTTTTTCAACCACTCCACAAATTTCTTGTTAACAAACTATAGTTTTGGCAAGTCAGTTAGGACATCTACTTTGTGCATTACACAAGTCATTTTTCCAAAATTGTTTACAGACAGATTATTTGACCTATAATTCACTATATCACACTTCCAAGCGGTCAGAAGTTTACATACACTAGGTTGACTGTGCCTTTAAACAGCTTGGAGAATTCCAGAAAATTATGTCATGGCGTTAGAAGCTACTGATAGGCAAATTGACATAATTTCAGTCAATTGGAGGTGTACCTGTGGATGTATTTCAAGGCCTACCTTCAAACTCAGTGCCTCTTTGCTTGACATCATGGGAAAATCAAACTAAATCAGCCAAGTCCTCAGGAAAAAATTGTAGACCTCCACAAGTCTGGTTCATCCTTGGGAGCAATTTCCAAACGCCTGAGGGTACCACGTTCATCTCTGCAAACAATAATACGCAAGTATAAACACCATGGGACCACGCAGCCGCCATACCGCTCAGGAAGGAGATGTGTTCTGTCTCCTAGAGATTAATGTACTTTGGTGCGAAAAGTGCAAATCAATCCCAGAACAACAGCAAAGGACCTTGTGAAGATGCTGGAGAAAACAGGTACAAAAGTATCTATATCCACAGTAAAACGAGTCATATACTGATATAACCTGAAAGGCCGTTCAGCAGGGAAGAAGCCACTGCTCCAAAACAGCCATAAAAAAAGCCAGACTACGGTTTGCAATTGCACATGGGGACAAAGATAATACTTTTTGGAGAAATGTCCTCTGGTCTGATGAAACAAAAATAGAACTGTTTGGCCATAATGACCATTATGTTTGGAGGAAAAAGGGGGAAGCTTGCAAGCCGAAGAACACCATCCCAACAGTGAAGCACGGGGGTGGCAGCATCATGTTGTGGGGGTGCTTTGCTGCAGGAGGGACTGGTGCACTTCACAAAATAGATGGCAACATGAGGCAGGAAAATTATGTGGATATATTGAAGCAACATCTCAAGACATCAGTTAAAGCTTGGTCGCAAATGGGTCTTCCAAATGGACAATGACCCCAAGCATACTTCCAAAGTTGTGGCAAAATGGCTTAAGGACAACAAAGTCAAGGTATTGGAGTGGCCATCACAAAGCCCTGACCTCAATCCCATAGAACATTTGTGGGCAGAACTGAAAAAGTGTGCGAGCAAGGAGGCCTACAAACCTGACTCAAGCTCTGTCCGGAAGAATGGGCCAAAATTGGAAAGCTACTTGAAATGTTTGACCAAGTTAAACAATTTTAAGGCAATGCTACCAAATACTAATTGAGTGTATGTAAACTTCTGACCCACTAGGAATGTGATGAAAGAAATAAAAGCTGAATTAAATAATTCTCTCTACTATTATTGTGACATTTCACATTCTTAAAATAAAGTGGTGATTCTAACTACCCTAAAACCGGGACTTTTTACGAGGATTAACTGTCAGGAATTGTGAAAAACTGAGTATAAATGTATTTGGCTGAGGTGTATGTAAACTTCCGACTTCAACTGCGCACTGAATAAAAGTAAGTAAACCGCTGAAAACCCTCCCACTTGCTGGCCAACAGATTTTCTCATGGAGTTTTCATTCACTGGGGTTTTCAGTACATTTATCTTAAGCCATCCCTTTAAATACGATGTACCTTTCATTCGAATTTTGCGACATACTAGAATACATAGAGAAAACGGGTTCAGAATATAGGACTCAATAAGAAAAAGCCATCTAAGTATATGCATATTCATCTCTGTTTCAGCACCAACTGGTAGATTTTAGGGTTAGGAAAGTATGAATCATAAAAAAACAGGGTTGAAGGGCCTTTACGCACTAAATATATTGACTAATCAAAAATACAGTGGTATATATACAATATACAAGTTCAGTCCATGAAACATTGGAAGGTGAAGTATGTGTAAAATAGTCCTACAAATGTTCCCTAATTCTCACTAATCATGGAACTGTATGCCAACGGTCCAGTCGTTGTGAAACTGGCTACATGTGGTCTGAATTCCATAATGATTCAAATAGGCTACATGTCCCAAATTAACATTAGCCTTATATGATCCACTAATGCTAGCAACCCTCAGGAACAACTACATGTGCGTGACAGAGGAATGAAAGATAAACAATTAAGGAAACTAACACTTAATTGACATTTATGAATATATGTGGGTATTACTGACCGTGGCTCCCGATGGTGGCTAATATTTAACATGATACAAATTGTAAAATAAAACTGAGAAAAGCCTGGCCATTTAATTAAAACGTCCTACAGAAGATGCCTATATTTTGGGTCTCCAAATTAAACCCCCGCAAATGATGAGGGCATACAATAATAATAATTCTAAATAAAGGCACAGCTATTTATAGCTTACTTCGCTGTTGAAAATGGGCCGCAATACATGTCGATATGATTTTCTGTTGACTTCCATATGACCAGTTTCACATTCGTCACCAGGGATCAGAAGGAAAAATAAATTACAACCCCCTTTTCCAAACAGATTACTCATTTATCTAGCTCTTATAAATAGCTCATATCTATTTATAAATTACAGGTCATGGAGAGTGCTGTTATTTCTATTGGAGAAAAAAATGATGTAGATGCTTTTTCCACTTGGAACCAAGAGGTTCCTCTGGCGTAACGGTGGTGGAATTATTAGGTAAATAAATCAAGGTTAGAATAGACACACCCTCTGCCACACCTTCATTTCTTTGATCTCCACCTCAGAGGCATAACTTGCTGGCACTGGCAATTTCACCATGCTTAAATTCAAGGTCAGAATACGGGTAGAGAGATAAGTGCATGAAAAGGGAATAAAGTTCCATTTAGGAACGCATAACTCAGGTCTGAATTTCCATGCTGGAGAACAGCAGTATGACATCAATTAAAATGTAACAAATAAGAGATGGAAACTAACATGTTATATGACACCTGTCACAGGAGACAGAGTGATGTCACTTCTCCCCCTGGAAGGCTCAAAGTGTTTACCCACCACCTCTAGGTGCACTCGCTGAGATGTCGCTAGGCAACCACAGTCATCGTTCTGCTTCTGACACTCAAGTGGGAGCTTATGTGGACTTAACTCTTGAAAGAGCAGCCATGTCGTGCAGTAGAGGGGGAATTACCAGGGAAAATATTGGATTGGGCCGAAGCACAAAGGGCAGGTGAGCCTGACACACCAGAGCTGTATTCAGATGCCCTGTCTTTCTGGCACGAAGGACGCAACTAACGCTAGCCTCGTCTATACCTGGAGCTAACATGCGACCTTTGTCCTGATCTCGTCCACATTCTCATTGTGCCCACGTGGAAGTTATGGATACTGTAAACATCACTATTCAATGAAAATCTAGCAAAATGCACAGCAAGGGCCTCCATGATATTATGCTTTTGAGTGACACACAGTGAGCACTAACCCTGCCCTCAGGCTGTTTTAGATTGGAGATTGAACTGAGTAAACCACTGTTTGAGTTGAGAGGACAAGGGATTCATCAAATCAGAGCGCCATGTAGGCCTACATTTCATAATGAAGTCCATATTGAGAAGATCTTGCTCTGCTGAGGTTAGCTGAAAACATGTACCCGTCAATAGCACCAGGTCTACTGCCATCTTTGTGGAGATCGACAGCATGACCACTGAACAGAGTGGAAATGGAAATAGAATAGATTAGTATTGAAAGCAGCAACTCTCCATTATATGAATTGTTCTGCATGTTGAAGCTGGTCACAATCAGTGTAACATCAGGCCTATGTCCCAACAGGCATGCAGAATGGTGCTATTGTCCCACAGTTAGCATCTGATGTAGCATCTGTTTCCAATACGTCCGGCACACTGTGCAGCCCATTCCCTGTCTTTTGATGATAATAGTGGACGACTGAACCGAGCCGGCCCGACATAGAACAGAGGACAGACGGTTAGCAGACGGACACAGTGGCCTAGCTGATGATGATGCACCCAACGTGTTTGGTGTGCTGCTGCTGTATGTTCACGTGGAGATGTCTGTCTGTCTGTTCTGTTGAGAATAGAGCTAGGGGACAGATGTTGATGATGATGACAGATGTTGGGTGTGCATTTGCTAGTAGACAGCGCCACCGTGTGCATGTCCATTATGGTGGCAAATTTGCAAGATTACGTTATAATACTGTTATTGCATCAAATGGTTGTTTTATTTAACAGAATAGAGTATTCAAAACTATTGTGTGTGTGTGTGTGTGTGTGTGTTCTGCTGAGGATGGGCCTCTGGGAGATAACATTGACAAGAGATTTATGATGTCTTTTGGGTGATAAAACCTAAAGAGCATTTCAGAGCATGAGTTAATGTTTCTGTTCTATACCGTACCAGGGAGAGATGGTTCCAGTTTGGAGTCGGGAGGGCCAGACACTGGTCTCTACACAATGAAAACTGTTGACACAGCAGATACTGTCTGCTATGTATTTAAAGGTATCTTTCATACAAATCTTAACCTTGTGACCCATTCTATATATCTGTTGTTCGTCATGTAGGTTGAAAGGGGTGATGGTGCCAGGTTTCCTCCAGACGTGATCCTTGGCATTAAAGCCATATAGTTCAATATTTGTTTTATCAGACCAGAGAATCTTGTTTCTCATGGTCTGAGAGTCTTTAGATGCCTTTTAGCAAACTCCAGGCGGGCTGTCATGTGCCTTTTACTGAGGAGTGGCTTCCGTCTGGCCACTCTACCATAAAGGCCTGATTGGTGGAGTGCTTCAGAGATGGTTGTCCTTTGGGAAGTTTCTCCCATTTCCAGAGGAACTCCGGAGCTCTGTCAGAGTGACAATGGGGTTCTTGGTCACCTCCCTGACCCAATGCCCTTCTCCCCCTATTGCTCAGTTTGGGCAGGCGGCCAGCTCTAGGAAGTGTCTTGGTGGTTTCAAACTTCTTCCATTTAAGAATGATGGAAGCCACTGTGTTCTTGGGGACCTTCAATACTGCAGACATTTTTTGGTAACCTTCCCTAGATCTGTGCCTCGACACAATCCTGCTTTGACTACAATCCTACTCAACTGTGGGACCTTATATACACAGGCGTGTGCCTTTCCAAATCATGTGCAATCCATTGAATATACCACAGGTGGACTCCAATCAAGTTGTAGAAACATCTTAAGGATGATCAATGGAAACAGGATGCACCTGAGGGTCTGAATACTTATGCAAATAAGGCATTTCCATTTTTTTATTTGAAAAAACCCAGTCTTTGCTTTGTCATTATGGGGTTTGGGGTGTAGATTGATGAGGAAATGTTTTTATTTAATGCATTTTAGAATAAGGCTTCAACGTAACAAAATGTGGAAAAAGGGGAAGGGGTCTGAATACTTTCCAAATGCATTGTACATAGGTATTATATGTACATAGGCAGGGAGCTCCTGTACATTTTGTAAATATTTGTATAATTAATACATTTTTATGGCATTTCTGTTTTTAGGATGAACAGTTAATGTCATCAGAGTCCTCCATGGAGTTTAAAGACTAAAGCTGGCAAGTAATTTGTTCGTTTGGCTCGCTATCTAATGTCAGCTGGCTAGCTGGCAATTGTTTTGATTCAAATGCCAGTCATGTGTCCAGAGGTTGAGGATGGAGAGAAGACCAAAATAAATATGGCTGAGGTGTGCAGTGATGAGGATTGTAAGGAGGACTGAGTTACAAGGCTACTCTTGAATTATTATTGAAATGTGGTGTGCTTTCAGGTGCCACGTGACTGCTGTAGCTTCACCCAAGTCGGTGCTTCATTTTGGTAGTAGTGAAGGACTAGCTAGGTTTACCTACTGTGGAGTCCACAAACGGTGGTGCATGAGTTCCAACTTCATCCAAGTCCTACTACAGTATGGAGAAGCCACACAGACAGCGAGCCACCTTGGTCCTTGATGACACCATGCTGCCTGCTTGCCCCGAGACTTGCTCCAGAGACCGTATTTGCTTGCTTTCCCCCTTTGACCACCTCCCTCCAATGATCACTCAAGCCATGAACATTCCAACCTTCTTATGACCTTCTTATGACCTTCCATCTCATGTTTTTGATTTCTAAAATGCTTGTCTTTTTGTGTTGCTAAAGTGCTTTTAGATTCTTTATGTAATGAATAGCACTATAAAAAGTTGAATAAATGATTATGATTACTTCAATGGCAATGTCCATGCAAAAACAGGATCACTTTGGGTTCACAGAATGTGTAATTTTGCCTATTAAACACAAAACGTTGTTCAAATTGAGAATTAGGGGGGGGGGGGGGGGGTTTGCAAAAACATTAGTGTGTAGTTCCAGTAGTTTGCTGCACCGCTACATGGCAAAAAATGTATTAAACTACTGAAAACACACCCAATAATTTAATTCAACTACCACCAAGCTACTGCAAACCGTAGTTTAATTCATGGTTGAACTACATGTAGTTATTATGTCAATTGTATTTCTATGGTTGAATTTGCATTGAATCAAATGAATCAGAACCAATCATTTGCCGGGTTGCTGCTGATCAGTGATGTAGCATTGCCCTCTAGTGCATGAATCTGGATCTTAAGATATTTTTATTTTATTTATTTATTTAAACTTTATTTAACGAGGCAAGTCAGTTAAGAACAAATTCTTATTTACAATGACGGCCTACCAAAAGACCTCTTGTGGGGACTGGGGCCTGGGATCATTTTTTAAATAAAAAAATACTAAATATAGGACAAAACACATCACAACAAGAGAGACAACACAGCACAACAAAGCGAGACCTAAGACAACATAGCAAGGCAGAAACAAATGACAACACAGCATGGTAGCAACACAACATGGTAGCAGCACAAAACATGGTACAAACATTATTGGGCACAGACAACAGCACAAAGGTCAAGAAGGTAGAGACAACAATACATCACACAAAGCAGCCACAACTGTCAGTAAGAGTGTCCATGATTGAGTCTTTCAATGAAGAGATTGAGATAAAACTGTCCAGTTTGAGTGTTTGTTGCAGCTCGTTCCAGTCGCTAGCTGCAGCAAACCGAAAAGAGGAGCGACCCAGGGATGTGTGCGCTTTGGGGACCTTTAGCAGAATGTGACTGGCAGAACGGGTGTTGTATGTGGAGGATGAGGCTGCAGTAGATATCTCAGATAGGGGGAGTGAGGCCTAAGAGGGTTTTATAAATAAGCATAAGCCAGTGTGTCTTGAGACGGGTATACAGAGACGACCAGTTTACAGAGGAGTATAGAGTGCAGTGATGTGTCCTATAAGGACCATTGGTGGCAAACCTGAAGGCCGAATAGTAAAGAACATCTAGCCGCTCGAGAGCACCCTTACATGCCGATCTATAAATGATGTCTTTGTAATCTAGCATGGGTACGATAGTCATCTGAATCAGGGTTAGTTTGGCAGCTGGGGTGAAAGAGGGATTACGATAGAGGAAACCAAATCTAGATTTAACTTTAGCCTGCAGCTTTGGTATGTGCCGAGAGAAGGACAGTGTACCGTCTAGACATACTCCCCAGTACTTGTATAAGGTATGGCAGATATGGCAAGGAATACATATTTTTTCCCACTTTCATTGAAGGGGTTTATTCTCTTCCAATTCTAAACAAAACCATTGCAGTTAAACACTTTAGGTAAAATATTTACATATGAACAAGTGTCTGTGCAAAATGTACTCAAACTAAGGGAGACATGCTATGCTTCCAATCCCCCCCCCCCCCCCCCCCCCCCCCTCTTACTTTTATTTCTTTGTAAGAGACAAATATGAAAAGGTATCGAACAATCTGCATCTAAAATCAAAGTGATCTGGAAAAAAAATACAGAGCTCTAGCTAGGGCTGTCCAATGAGGCATCGGAACAGAAGCACCGATTATTGGGCAGATAGGAAAGCTTTAAAAAACATAACATCCTCGTTCACACTAATATTAAATATCATCAGAATCTCACTAGAAAAAGGTACAACGTTTGCATGTTTTGAGGTTTAGAATAGAACATTATCCCCACTAATAAGTTATTTGAGAAAAGGGTAGTAGAATACATGCAGTCCTTAAAAGACGTCCTCGTGATTGAACTTTTCCTGTTGAACAGCGATATCCCATTAGTATAAATGCAGTAAAAGTACACACGTTAAAGGGTATTAAAAAAAGTTCAGTAAAATAGTGTTGTTTAGACACGACTGCACACTTAAAAGGAGTTGCTCTGATGGTGACTTTGATGTCATCGGCCTCTGTCCTGAGCAATAGAAAAAAAAAACAAAAAAAAAGCCACCCCCCCCTCACTTGACCCATGTCATGAGGATACCTGGACCACCTATTGAGATGTGCCTTTTGTTAAGTAAATCAGGTGTTAAATCAATTCAAGAGAAGCTCAAACAAAAAACTGAAGAGACAAAAATCTACTGCGTCAGATTTCAGCAGGAGTCAGAGTCACTGCGGTGCTGTTTAAGATCAGATACAAATATACGGCTTATTTTGTCAGGAAGGAAACTCAGTAGACAAGTGGTTCCAAACCTTTTTTGGTTACTGAACCACCAACTGAATTTTGCTCTGCCTTAAGTACCCCTGAAGTACCCCCTCATGTGCATTTGACCAGTAGGCCTATGGTCTCATGAGTCGTCTCAAGTACCCCCTGTGGATAGACCAAGCACCCCCAGGGGTCCTAGTACCTCTGGTTGGGAACCACTGCAGTAGACAAGCAGAAAGAGGCCAATAGAATAACTATCACAAAACAAAGATATTGTTCTTAACATCCATTAGAAACACAGCTGATTCATTCTTTAAAACATGGTTTCATATAAACAGACTTGTAAAATGACTTGGAATGTGTACAACTGTCATTTGCAACTACAAAATGGCCTTCCAAGTAAAATGTATAATAATATAATGCAAATATTTACTTCTTTACACTTTAATTACAACGGAATTCTAAAAATTAAAAAAAAAGTAAATAAAACATTTATAAAAACCTAGAACATGTGAGAGTCCCAGGAATGCTCTGGGGGAAGGTGGAGTGTAGAGGGAGCAGTTAGGCATAGAACTAGATGGAGAACAAAAGGACAACCAGAGTACACAGTGGAGACAAACGTTCCATTCATTTTGGTCAGATCCATTCACTGTGACCTGGAGAAGCATGATATCCATTTATCACTGTCCCATCCCTCTTATCCAATTCTAGGGTAGATACCTTTTTGTCTGGGCTCTCTATTTGAGGGAGTTGCTATAGTGGATGCGAGAGTGACAGCTCTCCGGTCTGTCTCTATGGGGTGTATTTTTAAGGAAGCTTCTGTCGATGAAGTGGGAGTGACTGGTCTCTCTCTCATTCTCCAGACAGAAGAGCATGTCCCTGGGGTCGACAGGAGTGATGCTCTGGCGGGTAAATTGTCTGGACGCTCCAGAACTAGCTCTACCAGACGCAGAGGGACATGACCCAGAGCCCTGAGAGAGGGCGACAGTCAGAGAACAATAGAGGTAGTTTGAGGGGGGAAAGAGACAAAGGGGCAGAGAGGTGAGAGGGCGAAATTGAAATAAAAACAAAGCAAGACAAAGAGATTGTGTAAGGCTGCAAGTAAGTGAGCGAGCGAGAATGAAAGACAGCTAATAATGTGAATTAAATACAGAAAGAAACATCACACTGTGAGGAAAGGAGGATACCATGTTCTCAGCTCCAGCGGCTGCAGCCTCCATTTCCCTCATCTTCCTGGGGCCGACAATTGCCAGTGCCATCAGGTTAGCTTCCTTCGATCTCAACTGAAACAGCTCCTGCATCTGGAGAAACACGTGTGAGATACACACACACACCCCTATTATGGACACTCCAGAGACACACAGTATTTTGTTATGCCAAATTCTCTTATCTCTAACCTCTTTGGCTTTCTGTTTCAACCGCAGCTGCTCAGGGTCTTCCTGACGAGATCGAGACTGAAAGGACACCCAACAGAAAAGAGATCAGAGTGGATCAAGTGGGTCTCCAGAATAAAGTCATTCATTCTCACTTCTCCCCACTAGTGGCCCTGAAAGTCAAATATAAAAAGGGAGTGATAGTGGAATTGGTCTGTGCTTCTGATACAATTCCAGTACCTTTGCTGCCTTTCATCAGAATCTCACTCTCATAACTTGTTTTTTTGCTCTGACATTCACTGTCAACTGTGGGAACTTAACATGTGTGTGCCTTTCATGTCCAATCAATTGAATTTGCCACAGGTGGACTCCAATCAAATTGTAGAAACATCAAGGATGATCAATGGAAACAGGATGCACCTGAGCTCAATTTCGAGTCACATAAAGGGTCTGAATACTTATAGAAATAAGGTATCTGTTAATTTTTTATTTAAAAAAAAAGCTGTTTTAGCTTTGTCATTATTGTGTGTAGGGCCATGTGAAAAGCATAGAGACAGTGCAAAAATACAAATAAAATACAAGGGTCAACTCAGATATTCCATGCAGCCATTTTGTTAGCTATTTAGTAGTCTTGTGGCTTGGGGATAGAAGCTGTTCGGGAGTCTGTTGGAGTCAGATGATGCACCAGTACCGCTTACCATGCGGAAGCAGAGAGAACAGTCTATGGCTTGGGTGGCTGGAGTCTTTCATTATTTTCTGGGCCTTCCTTTCACACCGCCTGATGTAGCGATCCTGGATGGCAGGGAGCTCGGCCCCAGTGATGTACTGGGCTGTCCCCAGTACCCCTCTGTAGTAGCATGCGATCGAGGGCGGTGCTATTGTCATACCAAGCAAGGATGCAGCCAGTCAAGATGCTCTCAATAGAAGAGCTGTACAACTTAGAGGATTTGATTAGGGCAGGTTCCCAAACTGGCGGCCCATGGGCCAAAGGTGATTTGATTTATTTTGTGTGTGTGTGTTTGAGGGACTGTAAAAACACCAGCAAATCAGCTCCAAGTGATTTTAATTTTGGTAATCTGTTCCAAAGTATTCCCACACATAACAGAGATACATGTGATCGTATACAAAATGTAAAGTTTTACATTTTTGTTTTAGTCAAATATTACATATGTTTGGGCTTCTTGCTGTCATTTTGCAGTCTACAAATGATTTGTTATGTTCCGGCCCCCTGACCATCCACTCAATGGATAAAAAAAAAAGAGATTGCATCATCAAACTAGCCACTTTAGAAATTAATCCATGAAAAATAAACTCCATGATCGCCATCTAGCTGCTATTATGTTTCAAGAGGATGTGGGCAAGAAGTGAATACAGCAGGGATGAGGCAGTGATGAGCCAATGCTCCGTGAGAAAAAAGTGTTCTGATTGTATAACATTTTAAAATCCAATTGCAGGGAGAACATCTATCCCATCGTCACAGATGGAGAGAGATTATCAGCATTCTGTAGATATACTTTTTATTTCTCAGCTCTCAATTTTCAGCTCAGCAGCAACTATTTTACAAACTAGATATTTTATATGGCTATGATCCTTTATTTATGTCACTTGTTAAATCCACTTCAAATAAGTGGAGAAGAACTTCAATCAGCGTAGATGAAGGGGAGTAGACAGGTTAAAGAAGGATTTTTAAGCCTTGGGACAACTGAGACATGGATTGTGTATGTGTGCCATTCAGAGATTTAAGTGCCTTTAAACGGGGTATGGCACCTACCGCCATACCCCGTTTAAAGGCACTTAAATCTCTGAATGGCACACATACACAATCCATGTCTCAGTTGTCCCAAGGCTTAAAAATCCTTCTTTAACCTGTCTACTCCCCTTCATCTACGCTGATCAACTGCTGTTTTCAGCTCTAGCCATAAGTTATGGATGTGATTGAGATCTGGACTCGTTGCTGGCGTTTCTTCTTAAACCATTCCAGGTTGCTTTTGATGTATGTTTGGGGTTGTCCTGCTGGAAGATCCATAACCTTCAACAGAGACACCATTTTTGGACGCCGAGTTGAACATTGCATTCCAAAATACCTTGATAATCTGCTGATTGCATGATGTCTGGCACACATTTAAGGCCCCCCAGTACCAGAGGCAGCAAAGCAACCCCACAACATTATCGAACCTCTCCCATATTTGACTGTAGGGAGGGTGTTATTTTCTTTGAATGCTTCACTTGGTCATTGGCAAACATAGGAAGACCCCACTGCTGAAGGAAACACAAGAGACTGATTTAACTTAAACCCACATAAACAAGCCTAAATCATGGGGGAAATGTTCTGTGGACCAATGAAACAAAATGCCTATCATTGGCAATACAGATCAGTGCTGCGTTTACTTTCAACCAAATGAATAATTCATTGAAAATAACACCCTCCCTACGATCAAAGATGCAGAGGTTTGATAATGCTGCAGGGTTACTTTGATGCCTCTGGTACTTGAAAGTGCACAAGACATGAAATCAGCAGATGATCTGGTGTTTTGGAGTCCAATGTTCAACTCAGTATCCAAAAACTGAGTCTCCATTGAAGGTTGTGGGTCTTACAGAAGGACAACTCCGAACACACATCAAAAAGCACCCATAAATAGTTCAAGAAGAGATGCTGGACTGTTCTGGTGTGACCAGCGAAGAGTCCAGACCTGAATCCCATTCAAAACCTATGGCAAGAGCTGAAAACAGCAGTTAGTTGGAGCAGTTTGCTGCTGAAAATTGGGTAAAACCTCAAGTAGAAAGGTGCAGCAAGCTCATTGATGGCTACAAGAAGCTTTAGTCTGCAGTCATCTTGGCCAAAGCCTGTGCAACCAAGTACTAGCTCCAGGGTGCCAATAATTTTGTCCATGCCAAGTCATTTTCTAAATTAAAATTGTGAACTTAATTTTACAAAAACAAAATTGGTTCTGCAATGTTGAATATTCAATAAGGTGTGATGACGTTTTTTTGAAATGCAAACTTATTTCAGAAGAAATATATGGAATTATTTAAGAAAAGTGACAGGATGTTCATATATTTGTCCAGCACTGTATGGAAAGCAGGGAGGGTCCTCTGGAGTGCAGAAAGACACAGACAGAAAGGCAGACATTAGAAACAGTGCAGTAATATGGTAATTGGTTAGAATGGTTAGAGAGTTTGGTGAGAGCAAACTGGTGGTGGTGCTGAAGACTGGGTCATGACTTGGTTTTGTTTATTGATTGGTGCGCAGAAGGATTCCTAACCTTGAGGAAAGACACAAGGTAAAGCTGAGGTGAGAAGTTTAGCTCTCTGCATAACCTGCTGGTGAAGTCCTCGGCTTCAATTTTCCCCTCCTGTTGGAAAAAGACAAACACCATCAGAGTTCCTAAGAAATAGCCAAATATACAGTATCAGTCAAAAGTTTGGACACACCTACTCATTCAAGGGTTTTTATTTATTTTTACTATTTTATACATTGTAGAATAATAAAGAAGACATAAAAAAACTATGAAATAAGACATATGGAATCATGTAGTAACCAAAAGTGTTAAAAAAATCAAAATACATTTTAAATTTCAGATAAGTTTTAGTAGCCAACCTTTTCCTTGATGGCAGCTTTGCACACTCTTGGCATTCTCTCAACCAGCTTCATGAGGTAGTAACCTGGAATGCATTTCAATTAACAGGTGTGCCTTGTTAAAAGTTAATTTGTGGAATTTCAAGCCTTCTTAATGCGTTTTTGGCAATCAGTTGTATTGTGACAAGGTAGGGTTGGTATACAGAATATAGCCCTATTTGGTAAAAGATCAAGTCCATATTATGGCAAGAATAGCTCAAATAAGCAAAGAGAAACGACAGTCCATCATTACTTTAAGACATTAAGTCAATACGAAAAATTACAAAAACGTTGAAAGTTTCATCAAGTGCAGTCGCTAAAACCATAAAGCACTATGATAAAACTGGTTCTCATGAGGACCGCCACAGGAATAGAAGACCCAGAGTTTCCTCTGCTGCAGAGGATACGTTCATTAAAGAAAATGCAGTCCAAATAAATGCTTCAGAGTTCAAGTAACCGACATATCAACTTCAACTGTTCAGAGGAGACTGCAAAGAAACCACTACTAAAAGGACACCAATAATAAGAAGAGACTTGCTTGGGCCAAGAAACACGAGCAATGGTCATTTGTCCATTAGTCTGGAGTCCAAATTTGAGATTTTTGGTTCCGACCGCTGTCTTTGTGAGACACGGTGTGAGTGAACGGATGATCTACGCATGTGTAATTCCCACCGTAAGGCATGGAGGACGTGGTGTTATGGTGCTTTGCTGGTGGCACAGATTTATTTAGAATTTAAGGCACACTACAGCGATACACCATCTCATCTGGTTTGGGCTTAGTGGGACTATCATTTGTTTTTCAACAGGACAATGACCCAACACCCCTCCAGCCTGTGTAAGGGCTATTTTACCAAGGAGAGTGATGAGTGCTGCATCAGATAACCTGGCCGCCACAATACCCCGACCACAACCAAATTGAGATGGTTTGAGATGAGTCGGACCTCAGGGTGAAGGAAAAGCAGCCAACAAGTCCTCAGCATATGTGGGAACTCCTTCAAGACTGTTGGAAAAGCATTCCAGGTGAAGCTGTTTGAGAGAATGCCAAGTGTGCAAAGCTGTCATCAAGGCAAAGGGTGGCTATTTGAATTATCTCAAATATATTTTGATTTGCTTAATACCTCTTATGAATCAAATCCCGTTAACAGGATAGATTTGACAACATCTGGTGAAATTGCAGAGTGCAAAATTCAAATTACAGAAATTGTCTCTCATAATTAACACAACAGCCATTGGAAACAGTGGTAGGCTGAAAAAAAGTGCATTTTTTAAATATTTTATTTTACCCCGTTTTCTCCCCAATTTTGTGGTATCCAATTGTTTAGTAGCTACTATCTTGTCTCATCGCTACAACTCCCGTACGGGCTCGGGAGAGACGAAGGTTGAAAGTCATGAGTCCTCCGATACACAACCCAACCGCGGCAGGGTAGCCTAGTGGTTAGAGCGTTGGACCAGTAACCGGAAAGTTTTAACCCATTGTTCCTAGGCCGTCATTGAAAATAAGAATTTGTTTGTCCTCAGGGTTTCGCCTGCCATATCAGTTCTGTTATACTCACAGACATTATTTTAACAGTTGTAGAAACTTTAGAGTGTTTTCTATCCAAATCATATGCACATCCTAGATTCTGGGCCTGAGTAACAGGCAGTTTACTTTGGGCACGCTTTTCATCCAGACCTCAAAATACTACCCCCTATCCCAAAGAGGTTTTAACACTTATTTGGTTACTACATGATTCAATGTGTTATTTCATAGTTATGATGTCTTCACTATTATTCTACAATATAGAAAATAGTACAAATAAAGAAAACCCATGAATGAGTAAGTTGTCTAAAACTTGACTAGTGTATATAAACATAGCAAAAAAAGAAAACGTCCTCTCACTGTCAAATGTGTTTATTTTCAGCAAACTTAACATGTGTAAATGCGTTTAAGCCAATCACACAATTGTGTTGTCACAAGGTAGGGGGGGGTATACAGAAGATCCCCCTTTTCTCCCCTGTAACTATTCCGCAGGTCATTGCTGTAAATGAGAACGTGTTCTCAGTCAACTTACCTGGTAAAATAACAGTCAAATAAAATTAAAAAGTACAAATAAAAAATATTTGTATGAATATAACAAGATTCAACAACTAAGACAAACTGAACAAGTTCCACAGACATGTTGACTAACAGAAATGGAAAATCAAAAGGAGGGGGGGGGCCCTTGCCCTCACCCTCAGATCCAACAGGTCCCAGACGTGCTCACTGGGATTGAGATCTAGGCTCTTCGCTGGCCATGGCAGAACACTGACATTCCTGTCTTGCAGGAAATCATGCACAGAACGAGCAGTATGGCTGGTGGCATTGTCATGCTGGAGGGTCATGTCAGGATGAGCCTGCAGGAAGGGTACCACGAGGGAGGATGTCTTCCCTGTTATGCACAGCATTGAGATGGCCTGCAATGACAACAAGCTCAGTCCGATGATGCTGTGACACACCGCCCCAGACCATGACGGACCCTCCACCTCCAAATTGATCCAGCTCCAGAGTACAGGCCTCGGTGTAACGCTCATTCCTTCAAGGATAAACGCAAATCCAACCATCACCACTGGCGAGACCAAACTGGAACTCTTCAGTGAAGAGCACTTTTTGCCAGTCCTGTCTGGTCCAGCGACGGTGGGTTTGTTCCCATAGGCGACGTTGTTGCCAGTGATGTCTGGTGAGGACCTGCCTTACAACTGGCCTACAAGCCCTCAGTCCAGCCTCTCTCAGCCTATTGCGGACAGTCTGAGCACTGATGGAGGGATTGTGCGTTCCTGGTGTAACTTGGGCAGTTGTTGTTTCCATCCTGGACCTGTCCCGCAGGTGTGATGCTTGGATGTACCGGTCCTGTGCAATTGTTGTTACAGGTGGTCTGCCACTGCGAGGACGATCAGCTGTCCATCCTGTCTCCCTATCGCGCTGTCTTAGGCGTCTCACAGTACGGACATTGTGATTTATTGCCCTGGCCACATCTGCAGTCCTCATGCCTCCTTGCAGCATGCCTAAGGCAAGTTCACACAGAATGAGCAGGGACCCTGGGAATCTTCTTTTGGTGTTTTTCAGAGACAGTAAAGGCCTCTTTAGTGTCCTAAGTTTTCATAACTGTGACCTTAATTGCCTACTATCTGTAAGCTGTTAGTGTCTTAATGAACATGCACCTGTGGAACGGTCTTAATTGTTTATGGTTCATTGAACAAGCATGGGAAACAATGTTTAAACCCTTTACAATGAAGATCTGTGAAGTTATTTGGATTTTTACAAATTATCTTTGAAAGATAGGGTCCTGAAAAAGGGCCGTTAGTTTTTTTGCTGGGTTTATTTGAACAATATTATGTTTTTGTAAACTATTTAATATCAAAGACAAAAAAATGTAACGTACCTGGGGGGAGCTGGATGTTCTGAAAGTTGGGCTGATTCAGGAATGGTTGGGGGAGCCTAGGGGCCAACACCTGTGGCGTGATAGCTTGAATCCCTCACCGCCCATTGTTCAATAGCGGAGTTTGCATGCCCATGCCCGGCGCAATTGTGAAAGCTTGACCCGCAACATTGAAGGCCAAAGTCAATCCCGTATTAGTGCTCCCATTCAACGCTATATCCGATCCCCCTGTTTGCTCTGCTGGACATTAGCATTAGCTGCCCCCTGTCCCGGAACTGTGTTTAGCAACTGTCTGGGTTCCCGTGACCTGAGCTCGGACTCAAAAGACCCCACAAGATCACAAACTACTTTCTCGTCCAGCAGATCGGAGCCTGCCGCCATTATCACACTACAGTGAGCTTTGGAACGTCGAAAGTGACGCGCGCATGCGCAAAATACATAGACTGTCCAAAATGAATGAGCGACTGGGTTGGAACGTCACCCCACAGGGAGTCCGGAATGCAGTGCGATTGTTGTTTCCTGAAAATAAAGGGCGGAACAAATGGCTCCGACTATCATGACAAGGATGTACTGGGTGGAACTACAGTTGAATAAAGAGAGATCTGGAAATGGTGGAATGAACTGGATAGTACAAATTGTATTTAGCGTTTTTCCATTCATATTCTAGGTTTGCTCTATGCTACCGTATATATTCGATTATGAAATGATGGTTAGCGACAGAATTCGGACCATACATTTATGCAAATTCCCCGTTGTTGCGGATCTGAGTCTCGAGCTTCAACAGCTTCCGCTGTTTTTGCTCAGGAAGTTTGGAACTACACTTTAGAAATGCATTTGAGGGCGCCGCGGCCAAAACTTCTCTGCCAACAACATTTTAGAATGCTGTCAAAACCACACGGGGACTGTCAACATATAGGAGGAACAAGTTGTGTTCGGTGTGAAATAAATGTATGGGATTGATCAATGATAAACTATTTACATAATGTTCTGTATTTGATGGCATAGGCTTGTAGCCTATCCTTTTTTTCAGATTGGCCTACTGCCGAAAAAAAACCCGTTTACAGACAATGGAGAAAATGTGCTAAATGTATTCCTCAAATAAAACATATATTAATACAACAAGTGAAACAAATAAAAGCACAAATACTATGACAATAGGGCCAGTTTCCCATACAAATTATTTTTGCCCACAAATAGACTATTTAGACATTTTTAGAAAAATGCACACAAAATAAATGTAACAGATTGGGTTGGTTTCTGCATGAACGACTGAAAAAATCTGACATTGCATAGTGCATCGGACACTTGACGCATGATGCCCCTTCAATGATAGGCCTATGCAATATGGATAGCCTACACGTGTAGGTCAATCGAGAAATCAGTTTCGAGTTGTCAGAAAACGTTTCGGCTATTGCCTAAATCCAACTAATGCATTGCTCTATTAAAAGGGACTTGTTGCAGTGATACGATACTCATTTCATTTATCTCAAACAGCAGGCGTGGCTAATGGAGGCTTGTCGCCAAATGGTTTTGTAATATAACGCACCTGTTTTCACAGATTGTGCACCTGCAGATACATTATAAATTCGAGTTTGGTGTCAGCCTTGGGGGAATGCGGAAACAACGATGGCTTGTTTTGAGAATTCGAAATAAGATATTACTGTAACAGCAACAATGAGCACCGGAACACCTTATATTGGAAGTAAAATAAGTCTAATCTCCAAGGCCGGGATTCGTTATGAGGGCGTTTTGTATACAATCGACACGGATAACGCAACAGTGGCTTTGGCAAAGGGTGAGCTTTCCCTCAATTGAGGAGTTTCAGCATTAGGTTTAGCCCCGAATTTTGATGCTCCACGTTTGGAATGAACTACTCTGGCACGCTGCGTTTGGACCTACAGGTCCTACATGCCTTGGGTAACAATCCTGCTTCCAAAGGTACATTGTATTTTTTTCCCCCCCACAGTTAAATCATTCGGGACAGAACGACGGCCTACAGACAGACCAGTGCCACCCAAAGATGACATTTATGAATACATAATTTTCAGAGGGAGTGACATCAAGGACATAACGGTGTGTGAGCCGCTTAAACCACACCATGGTTTACCTCAGGACCCTGCCATTGTACAGGTAGGAGACGAGGGCTAGTACATTAACTCTGCAAGAAAAAACATCACAGAATTGGCTTCCATGTATTTGATGAAGCGCACAGCCATCATAAGACCTAAGCATTTGTTTTTGTTTTTTTCCATTTTGTAGTCATCCATTGGGAGCTCCCTGTCCACATACCCATCCCAGGCCCCATACAGTCCCTACCGGAGTATGGTGCCTTCCTACAACCAACTGGCTGCCAGCTCTCTACTCAACCAGCAGTATGCTGCTTCCCTGGGTCTAGGTGAGTGAAATGGTCTTGGAGTCCCTTGTAAACACACAGCCACCTTCATGATGTACTGTATTTCAAGATTGTTTTAATAGCCCCTAAACTGCTGAGGCCCTTATGATTAACTGTTATATAGCACCTTTTCTTGAACTTGTCTCCATGTAGTGTTATCTCAAGAATTCTGGGAAACATCCATGTCTTAACCTCTTTCTCCATGTATTCCGTGGCCTTCCTTAGGAGCGGGACTTCACAGCCTTCCAGCAAGACGAGGCCCGATGGTAGAGCAGGCTGTCCAGACTGTACCAGCTGAGAATGCTGCTGAAAAAAGGGTCCAGTCAGCCCCCCAGCAGCAAGGCAGAGAGTCTGGTTGGCTTTCCCAGCCCTCTGGCAGAGATGGCCATCTGTCTCAGAGGGCTGCTTCCAGTGGTAAGCTCAGACAACCGGGATCAGTGCTTCTTGTACAGCGTGGAACATAGTTGGAGTACTCAACAGGAACACCTTTGTATTCATTAGTTGGATTCCGTTGCGAAACATTTAATCTCTTGCAAAACGTTTTGCAACTAACTTTACTATATGAACCAAATGGCAGCAAACAGAAAATAACCAGTGGGACCTGAATTTGTTATAGAAACAAGTTTCATTGCAAAATATCTTGATTAAAAGGTTTTCCGTTGCTAATTGATTTGCGATGGTATTCAACTAATGCATGAAGTGTTTTTACTCCTGCTTTATGCATTCTCATCAATTGAGGGAGCACAAGAAATTTAACTTGCACTTGTCTTATGAGTAATGCGACAGCATGGCACTAATTGGCAATGCTGTCATGATCTTAAACTAGACGTTGTGGTATCCCCCTCATCCCTTGTCCATTTTTAGGTCAAGCACTGCGTGGCACAGCCCAGGAACAAAGGCAAGGCAATGATGAGAACTGCAGACCACAGAGACGAAGACAAGGTAATTAGCAACGTCATTGTCTATTGTAGCGATTTGCTTTTATATTTTAATGTCTAAATGTATCGATATGTTCACAGGCAATCGTAGGGCAAGGAACCGTGGGAGAGGTCAGCTTCTTGTAGGAAACTCAAAAGCCAGAACCTTACAATTTGAGTCTGACTTTGATTTTGAATCTGCCAATGCTCAGTTCCACAAAGATGAACTCGAGAAGGAGCTTCAGGAAAAGTTGACCATTAAAGGTACCTGCATACAAAGTGAATTCTCAAGATTCCAAATTTGAAACCCAACTGATGCTCAGTGAAATACTGCATGTATAACATTGGTTGTCAATCTAAACACTAAGTTGCTTAACTGCAGAGAAATATAATGTCAATTTAACCACACCTAAAATTATTATAGGATTTGGAGTTGGTAGCCTTTCTCTTTTAATCCCTGTTCTCATTCAGACCCAGAGGAGGAGTCTGGGGTTAGTGAGGGCCAGAACACTGAGGGCACAGTGGAGGATCCTCCTGGGGAGAAATTCTACTATGACAAAACGAAGTGCTTCTTTGACAATGTCTCATCTGAGATGAAGTCTAGGTAAAAAAAAACATACCTTATTAAAATTTTAAATAGTAGTGAATTAACAGGCTGTCTGATTCTGTCCCACCCTGTGTCGTTCAGTAGGACCACCTGGGCAGAGGAGAGGAAGCTGAATGTGGAGACGTTTGGCGTTCCGGGCCGATTCCTGAGGGGCAGAGGCTTCCGAGGGGACAATCGTGGGAGAGGAGCTGGGAGGGCCAACCAGCGCCCCATGCCCAAAGTAGACAGTGCAAGGGTGTGAACAGGTGTGCAGTTACCTACCGCTTACTGTAATAATGTTAGCTTTTATTTGCGTTTTAGTTTCCTAGGTGCTTTCCTACTACCATCACTTGGCATCAGTATTTTTGTTTTATCTTTTACTGATATTTATGTAAGAGTTGATACTGAAGTGTCCTATGATTCCTTCCCTTCCTCTTGAAAGACTTGTTCTTGGCCCTGGAGCCCTTCAATCCAAATGATTTTTAAGTTGCCGTTTCTTTTCATTTCTCATTTGTGCCTTGTCAAAGTTGTGTACGGAACTTCACTATTTGAGCAGGAATTGCAATTGTGTACATAGTTTGTGTTCAGAATCCATTTTCATTCATGGTAGTGCAATTTCTGTACACATTAGAACATCATTCTTGATTTTGCCTTGTTAAAAAAACTGCAGGCATAATTCTTCAGGAAATGTTTACTTAGACTGGACCAAAGCGATGTACTTTATTTATTTTCTATTATTTCTTGTAAATAAAATAAGTTGGCATGTCTATTGACTGGCCAAGTATGTACACATGGCCCTTAAAGGGTGAGGTTTTTTTCCACATGGTAAAATTATGGAAATTGGTTAGTTGTACAAAAGCAAAACTTTTTTTTTTTTCTCTGTACTGAATGTAATTGCAATTGTGGGACACCTGTATAGTTACTAATCCAGTAATAAACTACATGAGAAATTGCTTGTGGCCTGATTAACAAACTTGGTGAACTCAACATTAATCTCAAATTTACATATTTTGACATGCTTTTCCAACTGCTGTTGTAGAATTAACCCTTAGCATAGGTGTGTGCAGATAACCTGGGCCCCAGGGTCAACAAACTGGGTTGTCACTCTCAGGTCAAGAGCCTTGTACCTGGTGATGGCAGCCATGTTTCGTAATTGTGCACTTGTTCCCTAAGGTTCATAGTGGAAAACACAGCATATGGGTATGAAATCAAGACCAAGCTAAAAATGAGGCCTGCGTACTCTGTATAATTGAAGTGGCTCATTTTAAATGACCAGAGATTAATGCATTGAGCTGCCATTGAAGAGATGGCAAATACTGTTCCCCTTGATTTTAGGTCTTATAAAGCACTGGCCTAAAACCTGTACAATTGGTGAGGGATAGTGATTCATCCCCAAAAGTTTGGTAGTTTCTTATTGCCCAATCATAACTGTAGCTTCATTCCATTCCTTCGATTTGTTGCATTCCTCTAATGTGATCCCAACTAATCAGATGTTTGCTCATTTACTTTAGGCAGCACTGGCAGCATATTGTGTACCTTGGCATTAAATGAACTTGTCAACAGTTAACTATAGTTGTGCCTTACTATATTGTCAAGCCATGCAAAACAATGCTTGTACATTCATAGGTTAAGTATTATAACCTCAGTTCCTGTTTCCTCAATGTGTGAGTGAAGCAGGACAGCTCCAGAGATGTTGATGGAGATGTTGACATCTCCATCTCCACAAGAGACAAATCACCAGCAGCAGGAAGAGGAGTCTGAAATGTTAATTGAACTCTTTTCTAATAAATTAAAAGCAGTACCACACATGGTGACTATGATGCATTTGGTCCCATCGGGTGTCAGTTGCTCGTCCCTTCTCTGGTGGCAGTTGGGCGGGAAAGAACAGTGAGGGCTTGTACAAGGAGACCGTATTGGCTTGCATACACAGCAGGCTCCACCAGGTTCCCAGTGAAACCTTATGTAAGAACTGTTGCTCAACACATTGAGGGACATTTCACAGATGACATTGAGTTGAACTTTTGTCAGATTTGTTTTTTTGTCTGTTCTCAAGGATTTAGTTGTCACAAACTTAAGGGGCATTTTTAAATGGCAGATTGACCATATTAAGGGTCCATTACCCATTTTCCAAGCAGCTCAAATTGGAAGGGTCCTCTATAGGGCTCTTGGCCTTTGTCAGAGGCTGCAATGTTGGCCCAACAGATACACGTCCAGTCCTCTCTCAGATATGACATTATCATTCTGGTCCCTCACGTGGATCCTCAGGGTCCCTTAGCCTGTCATCCATCGGTGGTTCACCTGCCCATTACGAAGTGAAGTTAATGTACAAATACCATAGTGGGTGAAATTATTTATCTTGCATTTTGGCACAGAATAAAACTCATATCAAACAACTGATCACCTGCATTGATTGTATTCATGTTTTTACCATTGTCAACTGCATAGAGTATGACTGTGTATGCATAGTTGATCATGAAAGGTGACTCCAGTCTCTTCGCTGAAGTGACAAGACCTATATGAGGTTCCACTGTCATCTGATCATCACCCTTCACATACCTGAAGGTAGAAGTGTGGAAGCATAGGTCAAGCAAAATCAGTGACTGATTAATGACTGATAGTTGTCAGCACCATAAAAGTATAACAAATGTCAATGGATAGGTCAAACTACTCTTACAAAAATATGGAAATGACTTATGCCTAGCATCATGGTCAATGGCAGTAAGCATCTCTACAGGGTGTCCAATCTCTGTTTTCTCTTCCACCATGACATCTTGGACAGAGTCCAGAAACACTGATGAGTTGTTGGCATCCTCTACTTCAATGCATTTCTTAGAAGTGGGCTTTGGTCTGTCTCCTGACTCAGCATCGCTTGCCACTACCATGCTGTGTGTAACTCACCTCCGGTGGTGTCAACAATCCAAAGCCCTGAGGCTGTTCTCTCCTTTACTATACTGAACAAAAATATAAACACAACATGCAACATTTCAAAGACTTTACTGAGAGTTCATATAAGGATCTATGGATTTCACATGACTGGAAATGCAGATATGCATCTGTTGGTCACAGATAATCTTTTAAAAAAGGTAGGGGCGTGGATCAGAAAACCAGTCAGTATCTGGTGTGACAACCATTTGCCTGGTGCAGTGCGACACATGTCCTTCACATAGAGTTGATCAGGATGTTGATTGTGTCCTGTGGAATGTTGTCCCACTCCTCTTCAATGGCTGTGCGAAGTTGCTGGATATTGGCGGGACTCACTATCATACACGTCAATCCAGAGTATCCCAGTATCCAATGTTCAATGGGTGACATGTCTGGTGAGTATGCAGGTTATGGAAGAACTGGGACATTTTCAGCTTTCAGGAATTGTGTACAGATCCTTGCGACATGGGGCCGTGCATTATAATGCTGAAACATGAGGTGATGGCGGCGGACGAATAGCATGACAATGGGCCTCAGGATCTCGTCGGTATCTCTGTGCATTCAAATTGCCATCAATAAAATGCAATGATGCTTCTTGCCCGTAGCTTATGCCTGCCTATACCATAAATCCACCGTCAGCATGGGGCACTCTGTTCAAAACGTTGACATCAGCAAACCGCATAGCCACACAACGCCATACATGTGGTCTGCGGTTGTGAGGCCGGAAGGACATCCTGCAAAATTCTCTAAAATGAAGTTGGAGGCGGCTTATGGTAAATAAATAAACTTTCAATGCTCTGGTGGACATTCCTGCAATCAGCATGCCAATTGCATGCTCCCTCAAAAACTTTGGAATCTGTGGCATTTGTGAGACAAAACTGCACATTTTAGAGTGGAATTTCATTTCCCCCAGCGCAAGGTGCACCTGTGTACTGTTCATGCTGTTTAATCAGCTTCTTGATATGCCAAACCTGTCAGGTGGATGGATTATATTGCAAAGGATACATGCTCATTAACAGGATGTAAACACATTTCTGCACAGCATTTGAGAGAAATAAGATTTTTGTGTATGAAACATTTCTGAGATATTTTATTTCAGCTCATGAAGCCAACACTTTTACATGTTGTGTTAATTTACAGTTGAAGTCAGAAGTTTACATACACTTAGGTTGGAGTCATTAAAACTAGTTTTTCAACCACTCCACAAATTTCTTGTTATTAACAAACTATAGTTTTGGCAAGTCGGTTAGGACATTTACTTTGTGCATGACACAAGTAATGTTTCCATCAATTGTTTACAGACAGATTATTTCACTTATAATTCACTGTATCACAATTCCAGTGTGTCAGAAGTTTACATACACTAAGTTGAATGTGCCTTTAAACAGTTTGGAAAAGTCCAGAAAATTATGTCACGGCTTTAGAAGCTTCTGATAGGCTAATTTACATAATTTGAGTCAATTGGAGGTGTACCTGCGGATGTATTTCAAGGCCTACCTTCAAACTCAGTGCCTCTTTGCTTGACATCATGGGAAAATCAAAAGAAATCAGCCAAGACCTCAGAAGAAAAATTGTAGACCTCCACAAGTCTGGTTCATCCTTGGGAGCAATTTCCAAACGCCTGAGGGTACCACGTTCATCTGTACAAAAAATAGTACGCAAGTATAAACACCATGGGACCACGCAGCCATCATAACGCTCATGAAGGAGATGTGTTCTGTCTCATAGAGATGAACGTACTTTGGTGCGAAAAGCGCAAATCAATCCCAGAACAACATCAAAGGACCTTGTGAAAATGCTGGAGGGAACAGGTACAAATGATCTATATCCACAGTAAAACAAGTCCTGTATCGACATAACCTGAAAGGCCGCTCAGCAAGGAAAAAGCCACTGCTCCAAAACCGCCATAAAAAACAGACTGACATCAGTCAGGAAGTTAAAGCTTGGTCGCAAATGGGTCTTCCAAATGGACAATAACCCCAAGCATACTTCCAAAGTTGTGGCAAAATGGCTTAAGGATAACAAAGTCAAGGTATTAATGTGGCCATCACAAAGCCCTAACCTCAGTCCTATAGAAAATGTGTGTGCAGATCTGAAAAAGCGTGTGCGAGCAAGGAGCCCTACAAACCTGACTCAGTTACACCAGCTCTGTCAGGAGGAACTTATTGTGGGAAGCTTGTGGAAGGCTACCCAACATGTTTGACCCAAGTTAAACAATTTAAAGGCTATGCTACCAAATACTAATTGAGTGTATGTAAACTTCTGACCCACTGGGAATGTGATGACAGAAATAAAAGCTGAAATAAATAATTCTCTCTACTATTATTCTGACATTTCACATTCTTAAAGTAAAGTGGTGATCCTAACTGACCTAAGACAGGGAATTTTTACTCTGATTAAATGTCAGGAGTTGTGAAAAACTGAGTTTAAATGTATTTGGCTAAGGTGTATGTAAACTTCCGACTTCAACTGTATACACAGTGCATTCGGAAAGTATTCAGACCCTTTGACTTTTTACACATTTTGTTACGTTACAGCCTTATTCTAAAATGGATTTAAAAAAAGAATCCCCTCATCAATCTACACACAATACCCCATAATGGCAAAGCAAAACATGTTTAAATATATTTTTGCAAAAACAAAACAATATCTGAAATATCACATTTACATAAGTATTCAGACCCTCTACTCAGTACCTTGTTGAAGCACCTTTTGCAGCAAATACATCCTCGATTCTTCTTGGCAGTGGTGGAAAAAGTACTCAATTGTCATATTTGAGTAAAAGTAACGATACCTTAATAGAAAATAGAAAATGACTCAAGTTAAAGTGAAAGTCACCAAGTAAAATAATAAAGTCATCCAGTAAAATACTACTTGAGTAAATGTCTAAAAGTATTTGGTTTGAAATATACCTAACTGTCAAAAGTCAACGTAAAAGTAAGAACCATTTCAAATTCCTTATTTTAAGCAAACCAGACGGGACAATGTTCTTATCTTTTTTAAATGACACTCAGACATAATTTACAAACAATGCATTTGTATTTAGTGAGTCCACCAGATCGGAGGCAGTAGGGATGGCCAGGGATGTTCTCAGCGCAAACTGGCTCTAACCAGAATAGAAAGAGGAGTGGGAGGCCCCGGTGCACAACTGAGCAAGAGGACAAGTACATTAGAGTGTCTAATTTGAGAAACAGACGCCTCACATGTTCTCAACTGGCAGATTCGTTAAATAGTACCCGCAAAACATCAGTCTCAACGTCAACAGCGAAGAGGCGACTCCGCGGTGCTGGCCTTCCAGGCAGAGAAACTCTGTCCAGTGTCTGTTTTCTTTTTCCAATCTTAATCTTTTCTTTTTAATTGGCCAGTCTGAGATATGGCTTTTTCTTTGCAACTCTGCCTAGAAGGCCAGCATCCCGGAGTCGCCTCTTCACTGTTGACGTTGAGACTGGTGTTTCCAGCTACAATAGTCATTTACAACATTAACAATGTCTACACTGTATTTCTGATCAGTTTGATGTTATTTTAATAGACAAAAAAATTTGCTTTGCTTTCAAAAACATGGACATTTCTAAGTGACCCCAAACGGCAGTGTATATTTTTGCATTCATTGAAAGCATTAATTGAACTCCACTCAATATACTCTGAACATTTCATGACTCATGGACCAAGAATATTGTCTGAAGTTTCATAATTATATTTGTTTGTTAATGGGAAAATATGGGATTTTTTTTATTTCTTGAAAAGTTTATGTTTTGGAGATAATAGGTTTTCATCCAGGATGAATGTGTTTGGGGGTGGATGTGTGCTCATGTCAGTTCAATAGAGTGGCGAAAGAAGTTGAACAGCATTCCTTCTTATGCATATATTTTTCAGATTAAATCTGCCTAAGGTAATGCATGTGTGGTGAACAATTAAACCCGCATGTCAAGCTGTCTCACATTCAATGAGCTTGTTTTGTATATGCACATTTGCATTGATGTTTTGGGTGAAAAAGAATACCTATTTTTTTTTAAAGCAGAGGTATTAAGTCTAACAGGTCCTGGGGACCTGTGAACAGTGTACATCTAGCCTACAAGCAAGCCCAGTACCAGGGTTCCTAAATTACTTTGCCTCCCAAAATGTCTAGATTCACAGGGGAGCCACTGGAACAAACACTGGATGTTTGAACATGTGATTAGAAGTCAGGTGATTGGGATCTGGAGAGTGAGCTACGTTCAGGGGATCTAGGTGTTTGAGAGTGTGAGCTGGGAAGTGGACTGGAAAGTGAGCTGCATTCAGGGGATCTAGGTGTTTGAGAGTATGAGCTGGAAAGTGGGCTGGAAAGTGAGCTGCGTTCAGGGGATCTATGTGTTTGAGGGTGTGAGTTGGAAGCAGATGTTAGTATTGTGTGAAAATGTTGTGTGAAAGTATTTTTACTGTATGTCATTATCACACACTATTTAGTTCGGGTCTCTGCACCCCATCACTGTGAGGTATTGTTTGATTTGTGACACACGTCTTTCGGAGCTCTGGGTTTCCCGTGATTTTACGCCTCCCGTGTCTCACTAATGACGCCTTTTGCCTATTCCCTGCCTGTACTTTAGCCTATCAGATTTCCTGTTATCTCCCTATTGCCTGATCTCCCAGACTAGCTTTTTCCTTGCCTGTACTGTTTCCTTTTTGGACCCCCTGTGTATGACCTTCTGCCTGCCCCTGGACCCAGCTACCTGCCTACTCCTGTGGTCCTTTGCAATAAACACCTGCAGCACCCTGCGCTTGAAACCAGCTCTCTGTCTCCCTTCCTGTTCATTACAAATACCTCCACACACACACAAAAAAGGAACAAAAATAATTGTTTGCAGGAAACAAATGTTATTTTTTTATTCCTATTCATAGTTAAAATAAATGAACCTTAAGTCAAATTAAATTAATGCACCACTAAGCACTATGTACAATATGTCCTCATTTGTGGCAGGTGTTTTGGGTTGGTTGAACATTTTAGGGAATATGGGAACTAAGGGCCATATTTACAAAGCATGGCAAAGTTGTGCACAGTTCATATGTTTCTCTCTAAAGAAAAAAAAGTTCTTACAAAAAAAATATTAATTCTCTACATCTTTATTTCCTAAATTATTCAACCTTTATTTCAACCTGGTTAATACAGATGATTACATTTTTTACTAACACTCAGTTGTTCCGATCTGTAGTATAGTAAAGCCTGCTTACACACAAAAATGTCCTTCCCAAAACAGTACCACACATTGCCAGATCTTAATAGGATGCTAAATGAGGAAATAAAAAGGAATGTCCTGTCATCTACATTCCAGAAGTATAAATGGGGACAAGCTTGGAGAAGAGTTGGCTTTATATGTACAGTTCAGGCAAAACAAAATGAACAGTAAAGAAAAGGCTGTGGAAAGTGTCAGTTGTCTTGCCAGTCCATGGAAGTGTGTGTGTCCAGTTTAAGTGATACTTGTAAGCATCAGTAAGTCCAAAATGTTACTGAATATTGGAAGTGAAGGAAGGCGCCTAGGAAGAGAGGATAGACCGATTCTTCTCCTCATCTTTCCCTGGGGGTGATCCCATCAGCAAGACGGTGTCGACATGCACATCTTCATCATCTGATTGGATGACTTGGGTGTCCCGTCCGTCCTCATTGGTGTTCTGGCTGTTGGTGGAGGAGGTGGAGGCCACGCGGAACTTCCCATCACAACCGTCAGTGTAGTGGAGAGAGCGTCCCTGGTTGATTACCTTATCGTTGTTGTTGTTTCCATGAACTACTGTAGGTAAAATTAAGGGGATATTAGACAAAAGATTCTCAGTGCTACGCTCAATATTGCAGTTAGTGTTGCCAGCTAGTATAGAGGAGGGTAAAAGCCTCGACTCTCTGCCAAATACTACACTATCAACATAGGACGGCCTCAGACTGGCGTCTCCCCTCCACTCACCTTTACCTGGCAGAGGGGAGGCCAGCACCCCCTCATCCCCTCCAGAGCCGAGGAAGACATCCAGTGCTTCCTGGTCAGAGATGTCCATGAGGTCCATCTGCTCCAGCATGTCCACATTAACCTCCATGGATGAGACACTGCCAATGGGAGCTAACAACAACCCAAGAGACAACCGTGAGGTGATTAGAGGCATATAATGTCAGTTTCACTTCTCATAGGAAATGTTTAGCAACATTTAGAAACTTTCACGTGTGTATATTGAACAAAAATATAAATGCATCATGCAATATTGTCAAAGATTTTACTGAATTACAGTTCATATAAGCAGATCAGTCAATTGAAATTGATAAGGCCCCAATCTATGGATTTCACATGGCTGGGCAGGGGTACAGGCCCAGCGAATCAGAATGAGTTTTTCCCCACAAAATGGCTTTATTACAGACAGAAATACCACCCCCTCCCCTCAGACGATCACGCAGGTGAAGAAGCCGGATGTGGAGGTCCTGAGCTGGCGTGGTTACATGCGGTTGTGAGGCCGGTTGGACGTACTGCCAAATTCTCTAAAACAACATTTGAGGCGGATTATGGTAGGGAAATAAACATTAAATTATCTTGCATCAGCATGCCAATTGCACACTCCCTCAAAACTTAAGGCATCTGCGGCATTGTGTTGTGTAACAAAGATGCACATTTTAAAGTGACCTTTTATTGTCCCCAGCACAAGGTGCACCTGTATAATTATCATGCCATTTAATCTGCTTTTTTTTTAGGCCACACCTGTCAGGTAAGGATGGATTATCTTGGATAAAGGAGAAATGCTCACTAACAGGGATGTTAACAATTTGTGCACAAAATGTGAGAGAAATAAGCTTTTGTGCGTATGGAACATTTCTGGGATACTTGTTTATTTTTGTTCAGAGTAATATGGCGAGTGATAGAAAGCGAGTACTTGAATTGTGCGGACTTGGATATAGGGTTATGGATAGGGTTTGGGTTGAGCCATGGTTTGGACATTAATCTAGGGTTAGTGTTAGGGCTTAGCCAGGGTGTGGACATGAATCTAGTGTTAGGGTAATGGCTAAGGTAAGGGTTGAGCTTGGGTATGGACATGTGTGATGCTGACTGCGCTCACGTCTCTTATAGTCATGAATCTGCAAGTGGGCAGAGGACAGGTAGACATCCACATCGTGCTGAAAGACCTCCTCAAAGAAGCGCTGTCGCTCTTTCAGTTTCATCTGCTGGGCTGCGTCCATTGCTGGGACCCTCTGAGCATGCTCGGTCTCCGCTGGCACAGAGAACAACAGAACATATCTGTCAGAAACTCTGGTCAAACGGTCTGCAAGATCAACACTCCCCAAAGCTGCAAGAAACAATGTGAATGCCAGAAAGGGGTAACACTGAACCATAGGAACAAGAAATTACAGGAAAACCCAGCCTTTACTGTAATCACAGGTTTTGGGGCTGTGAATTTTTGGCTTTTCATGTCCTCTTGCAGACTTGTTTTCCTTGGTACCACTCAGTAGCAGACACTTTTAGCATAATGTAGATAGAGCATGCATATGCAACATTTCTTACTAATGCTTTACGGTGAAATATGATTGGTCCTGTAAAACATATCACACATTCTCTCCTTTGTTTTATTCATGAAACAACAAGTTTTAGGAACTCAGTTGGGGTATCAGCTTACTATTGAGAGTAAGAATAGTAGAATAAACTGGGTGCAATTTAGAAATGTGGTTTTGCATCAGCAGTTGTGCATTTTCTCATGTTATGTCAGACATTGACAGTCAGTCAATTAGCCATGTCAGCTAACAATTTTTAGATTGGTAAATTAGGCTAGCCAGCCATCTAAACTTGTAGTAATCATTGCCGAATCCCGACCAAGAACACGAGAAGGGAGCAAGCTACAGTGCATTCGGAAAGTATTCAGACCACTTCCCTTTTTCCACATTTTGTTACATTACAGCCTTATTCTAAAATGGATTAAATACAGTGTTTTCCTCATCAATCTACACACTATAACCCATAATGACAAAGTGAAAAACATTTTATTTTTCAAATGTATTAAAAATAAAAAACAGAAATACGTTATTTACATTCAGACCCTTTGCTATGAGGCTCAAAATTGAGCTCAGGTGCATCCTGTTTCCACTGATCATCCTTTAGATGTTTCTACAACTTGATTGGAGTCCACCTGTGGTAAATTAAATTGATTGGACATGATTTTGAAAAGCACACACCTGTCTATATAAGGTCCCACGGTTGACAGCGCATGTCAGAGCAAAAACCAAGGCTTGAGGTAGAAGGAATTGTCCTTAGAGCTCCGAGACAGGATTTTGTCGAGGCACAGATCTGGGGAAGGGTACCAAAGAATGTCTGTAAAATTGAAGGTCCCCAAGAACACAGTGGCCTCCATCATTCTTAAATGGAAGAAGTTTGGAACCAACAAGACACTTCCTAGAGCTGGCCGCGCAATCAAACTGAGTAATCATGGAAGAAGGGCCTTGGTCAGGGAAGTGACAAAGAACCCGATTGCCACTCTGACAGAGCTCTAGAGTTCCTCTATGGAGATGGGAGAACCTTTCAGAAGGACAACCATATCTGCAGCACTCCACCAATCAAGCCTTATGGTAGAGTGGCCAGACGGAAGCCTCTCCTCAGTAAAAGGCACATGACAGCCCGCCTGGAGTTTGCTAAAAGGCATCTAAAGACTCTCAGACCATGAGAAACAAGATTCTCTGGTCTGATAAAACAAAGATTGAACTCTATGGCCTCAATGCCAAGGATCACGTCTGGAGGAAACCTGGCACCATCACCTTTAACCCCAACACTTGTCACAAGTAAGGAGAGAGAGAAATGTTTACTAAACCAGTCACGGTAACTAGGCTTCTCCAAAACTGCGCTCTGATGGTGCATATGGTTATTAGTAGTGGGGATGTTTTTCAGCGGCAGGGACTGGGAGACTAGTCAGAATCAAGGGAAAGATGAACAGAGCAAAGTACAGAGAGATCTGTGATTAAAACCTGCTCCAGAGCGCTCAGGACCACCCAGGGGGCATGCTTCTCCCCCATACCTGAACCTGGCTTCACCTTTAACCCCAACACTTGTCACAAGTAAGGAGAGAGAGAAATGTTTACTTAAGGTTTAAGTACACAATCATATTGCGCAACATTTCTATAGGCGCGATAAAACAGTTTTTATGGCCTCTTTTAAAAAGAGGATCCAATCAGCTTTCTATAGGCTAGGCCTACTATATTTATTTCTCAACTCCAAATATTAAGCACATTGCTTCGATTTACAACAGGAGTATAGTCTACCTGACTGGCATGAAAATAAACCACGGGGAAAATCTCACCTATTCCGACAGGTGCATGATAATGGTCCATTCTAAATCATAACACATTTCACACATATATTATTTAGTATATGTAAAGACAAGATTCAAATAGTCTGATGAGTGATGATATTATCACTTGTGAATGATGTATTATCACTTAATGATGCCCTGCATGTGCAGTAAGGTTTACCTTCCAACAAGACAATGACCCAAAGCACACAGCCAAGACAACGCAGAAGTGGCTTTGGGACAAATCTCTGGATGTCCCTGAGTGGCCCTGCCAGAGCCTGGACTTGAACCCGATCTAACATCTCTGGAGATGCTTGAAAATAGCTGTGCAGCAACGCTCCCCATCCAACCTGACAGAGCTTGAGAGGATCTGCAGAGAAGAATGGGAGAAACTCCCCAAATACAGGTGTGCCAAGCTTGTAGCGCCATACCCAAGAAGACTCGAGGCTGTAATAGCTGCTTATTAAGGTGCTTCAACAAAGTACTGAGTAAAGGGTCTGAATACTTATGTAAATGTGATATTTCAGTTTTATATTTTTAATAATTTAGTAACAATTTCTAAAAAACTGTTTTTGCATTGTCTTTCTGCGATTTTACGTGTAGATTGATGAGGGGGAAAACCAATTTAATCAATTTCAGAATGAGGATGTAACCTAACAAAATGTGGAAGAAGTCAAGGGGTCTGAATTCTTTCCGAAGGAGTCATCATAAATGTGTGTGTGTGTGTGTGTGTGTGTGTGTGTGTGTGTGTGTGTGTGTGTGTTGGAATATCAGTGTGCTTGAGTGTGTAGATTCTTGTGAGTGTGCATAGAGAGTGCAAAAATAAAATATGTCAACTCAGATAGCCCGTGTAGCCATTTTGTTAATCTATTTAGCAGTCTTGTGGCTTGGGGATAGAAGCAGTTCAGGAGCCTGTTGGTGTCAGACTTGATGCACTGGTAGAGCTTGCTGTGTGGAACCAGATGGAATACTCTATGGCTTGGGTTTCTGGAGTCTTTAACAAATTTCCCAGGCCTTCCTTTCACACTGTCTGATAGAGGTCCTGGATGGCACGAAGCTCGGCCTTCACGACTGTGCGGGAATGTGTGGACCGTTTTAAGTTCTTAGTGATTTGGACACTGAGGAACCTGTAGCTCTCGGCTCGCTCCACTGCAGCACAGTTGATGTGGATGGGGGCGTGCTCACCCCTCCGTTTCTTGTACTCCATGATAGGCTCCTTTGTTTTACTGACATTGAGGGAGAGGTTGTTGTCCTGGCACTAAGAATAAACCCCTGTGGAGTCCCCGTGTTGAGGATCAGCGTTGCAGAGGTAATGTTGCCTACCCTCACCACCTGGGTTCCATCCGTCAGAAAGTCCAGGAACCAGTTGCAGAGGGAGGTGTTCAATCCCAGGGTCCTAAGCTTGGTGACGTGCTTGGAGGGGACAATGGTGTTGAATGCTAAGCTGTAGTCAATGAACAGCCTTCTCACATACAGCTCAAGTCCGAAGTTTACATACACTTAGGTTGGAGTCATTAAAACACATTTTTCTACCACTCCACAAATTTCTTGTTAACAAACTATAGTTTTGGCAAGCTTAAAAATCTGGTATGCGCCCAGGTAGGACGCCAGGTGGTGCCTCTAGAGGGGGGGGGGGGGTACTGTCACGCCCTGATCGGTTTCACTTGTTTTTGTGATTGTCTCCACCCCCCTCCAGTTGTCGCCCATCTTCCCCATTATCCTCTGTGTATACAGTGGGGCAAAAAAGTATTCTAAACTTTTGTTATTGACCAAATACTTATTTTCCACCATAATTTGCAGATGAATTCATTAAAAATCCTACAATGTGATTTTCTGGATTTTCTTTTCTCATTTTGTCTGTCATAGTTGAAGTGTACCTATGATGAAAATTACAGGCCTCTCTCATCTTTTTAAGTGGGAGAACTTGCACAATTGGTGGCTGACTAAATACTTTTTTGCCCCACTGTAATTCACTGTATCACAATTACAGTGGGAAAGAAGTGTACATACACTAAGTTGAATGTGCCTTTAAACAGCTTGGAAAATTCCAGAAAATTGTCAGGGCTTTAGAAGCTTCTGATAGGCTAATTGACATCATTTGAGTCAATTGGAGGTGTACCTGCGGATGTATTTCAAGGCCTACCTTCAAACTCAGTGCGTCTTTGGTTGACATCATGGGAAAATCAAAAGAAATCAGCCAAGACCTCAGAAAAAAATTGTAGACCTCCACAAGTCTGGTTCATCCTTGGGAGCAATTTCCAAACGCCTGAAGGTACCACGCTCATCTGTACAAACAATAGTGCGCAAGTATAAACACCATGGGACCCCGCAGCCGCCATACCTCTCAGGAAGGAGACGTGTTCTGTCTCCTAGAGATGAACGTACTTTGGTGCGAAAAGTGAAAATCAAAGAAACTTGTGAAGATGCTGTAGGAAACAGGTACAAAGTATCTATATCCACAGTAAAACAAGTCCTATAACGACAGCAAGGAAGAAGCCACTGCTCCAAAACCGCCATAAAAAAAGCCAGACTACGGTTTGCAACTCCACATGGGGACAAAGATCATACTTTTTGGAGAAATGTCCTCTGGTCTGATGAAACAAAAATAGAACTGTTTGGCCATAACGACCATTGTTATGTTTGGAGGAAAAAGGGGGAGGCTTGCAAGCCGATGAACACCATCCCAACCATGAAGCACGGGGGTGGCAGCATCATGTTATGAGGGTGCTTTACTGAAGGAGGGACTTGTGCACTTCACAAAATAGACGGCATCAATGGGAAGGAAAATTATGTCGATATATTGAAGCAACATCTCAAGACATCAGCCAGGAAGTTAAAGCTTGGTCGCAAATGGGTCTTCCATTTCCATATTTCCAAAGTTGTGGCAAAATGGCTTAAGGATAACAAAGTCAAGGTATTAATGTGGCCATCACAAAGCCCAGACCTTAGTCCTTCAGAAAATTTGTGGACAGAACTGAAAAAGTGTGTGCGAGCATGGAGCCCTACAAACCTGACTCAGTTACACCAGCTCTGTCAGGAGGAATGGGCCAAAATTCACCCAACTTATTGTGGGAAGCTTGTGGAAGGAAACATTTGACCCAAGTTAAACAATTTTAAGGCAATGCTACCAAATACTAATTGAGTGTATGTAAACTTCTGACCCACTGGGAATGTGATGACAGAAATAAAAGCTGAAATAAATCATTCTCTCTACTATTCTACTATAATTCTGACATTTCACATTCTTAAAATAAAGTGGTGATCTTAACTGACCTAAGACAGGGAATTTTTACTAGGATTAAATGTTAGGAATTGTGAAAAACTGAGTTTAAATGTATTTGGCTAAGGTGTATGTAAACTTCCAACTTCAACTGTAAGTATTCCTCTAAGTGGGTGAGGGCAGTGTGGAGTGTAATTGAGATTGTATATGGATCTGTTGGGGTGTCAAATTGGAGTGGGTCTAGGGTGTCTGGTATGTTGGAGTTGATATGTACCATAGACAGCCTTTCAGAGCACTTCATGATTACAGATGTGTGCTACAGGGCGCTAGTTATAGTGGCATGAAGCCTTAGAGTTCTCGGGAACAGGAATGATGGTGGTCAGCTTAAGACGTGGGGATTACAGACCCGGACAAATAGGTTCAAAGTGACTGTGAATATGCCTGCCAGCTGTTCTGCGCGTTCTCTGAGAATTCAGGACCTGTATACCATCCAGCCCTGCTGTTTTGCAAGTGTTGACCCAATTAAAGACCTCAGTCGGCCTCAGAGAGCAAGATCACTCAGTCCTCTGGGTTGGTGGGGGCTCTCACGCATGGCATGGTTGTTATTGTTGAAGTGTGCATAAAATGCATTGAGTTTGTCTGGTAGAGAGACTTCGTTGGGCAGATCCACACCGTAGGCAGATCTCCACCGTCAGTAGGGGGGCCAGTAAAATGTTTTGCTGCAAGGTGTGGGGCCACCCAACCAAATCTCGCATAGGGCCCCCAAAATGCTAGAGCCAGCCCATTCTACATAAAGCTAATGCTTTTACTGTTGCAGACCCATACATTTCCTGACCAGTGTGGATGGCTTGAGAAATCAAAACATACAATATTCACACAGTACCACAGTGTACTGTGTTAATCGCTCAGCACCCACCAATTGCTTTGCAAATGCCAACTGTCAATTCCCTAAGTTAATCTTGTTTGGGATACAATGCAATCACATTTCCCACCTCATCAGCACCATTGTAATAAAGCAAAGTGCTGCTAGAGCCAGGGGAGTGGACAGCACACAAGTGTGATACGCAGGAGACAGGAAAGAGAAATGCAGGAACCCAGAATAACCTGAGGAATGCCAGTGTGTTCATGGCTCAGAGTAAATCAGGTTACATCACCTTTTATGGTGGGCTCCCTGAACACATCACGTGTACAGACTGACAAGACATATTCTCCCACTGTCAACATAAAACTCAATCTGTAAACACAGTCACTAATGGATTAGCGATGGAACATGGACATCATAAAGTGACATGTACACACATTTGAGCAGACAGCAGATTGATATACATTGGAGATTTCAACACAGCTCTGTAAAAGTGTTGCCCTCGCTCTGTCCTCTCACCACATCCATATATTGACCCCCTACTCTGAAAAAAAGTGTCTAGGGATTTAGGCATAATGAGAAACTACAGGCAGGGATTGGGCTAATTGGATGAGGTTTTTAAATAGGGAATAATGTAAATATTATCTGGCTTGTGCTATGAGCACTGATCACACACAGGCAGTGGTGCTATTAGCAGCACAGTACTTAGGCTCTGAGCAGCTGAGGACAGAAAGGGATCAGGATAGAAACAATGACAAGGGAAAGAGGAACTAGGACTCCGACCACAGGACTGCAAGCTCCAAATGGGTGTCTGATTGTATTTTCACATCGTCTTCAGAAAATGTTTTTTTTATCCTTGCTGAGTCATGACAAGGAATCACATGAAGCAGTGTTGCTTCTGTTTGTGTATGACCATGCTTCTCAGTAAGCAAATGGTGCAGTATAATGATAATACCAATAGTGTTCCTCGTTTTCCTTTGTATGCAGAATGATTCAAGCCCATCTGAAAAGGGCAACAGACTCCCCCCAGTCCAGTCTGCTGTGTCAGCCCCAGCCTCCCTGTGGGTCCTGTGGAGTCCTCTGTCTAGTGATAGCAGGAGGCAGGCCTGTCACAGCAACTTCCTGTCTCCTTCAGTCTGACAGCCCTGTCCTGGGGCTTCGGGTCAGCTGGGGAGGAGAGGGGAGACGCCTCACTCACCCCCTGGGCCTGTCTGTCTGTTTGTCTGCACCACTGGGCATCTGTGGGTAAACACTAAGACACTGAGCCATGTGATGGAGAGCTTCTGACACCAGCCCAAGAAAACTCTCAGAGCTCCAGAGGCACAAAACCAAAATGACACAGCAAAAATACAGAGCTGGTGAGATGTCTACTGCGTCCTGCCAAACATTAAATGAGTTGTGGCGGTTCATAACATTGGTATTCTGTGTGCTCTATGGGTTACAAGTTTGCAGTCATGGAATTAGGCCACAACTGTGCTTCATCTTAGATTCTATCGCTCTGTGTATGTACACGACATAACTCGTTACATTGAGCAACATAATTTCATCCGTCACTTCTATTGTTAGTGTGCAGGCTAACACCTATCTGACCAACTAAGCTAAACTGAGGCATGTAACAAGCCGATATAATTAGAAATATGTCTTTCCCTCCTTAAGCAGTCTCTACTCTCCTCTCCTTTCTTGTCTTCTCTTCTCTTATCATCCCTTTTTCTCTCCCCTCGTGGTCATTGTTAACATCAAGTGATGAGAAATCATTTCCCGGCATTTAGAACTGTTTTCATTGTCATTTCCAACTCTGTATTTTCTAAAGGTCAAGTCTCCCAGAGCTGCTTTTTATGTAACCAACAGAGAGAGAAGGATAGTGTCCCTCTTTTTACTCCCCCGCAGAAAGCAAAGCATGGTGCGAGTGATGGAGTTACGATTACGTCATGAAGTCGTACGACAGAGCCCACTGAAACACTCTCACCATGCAGGCTGCTCTTTTTTCAGCCTCAATCTGGGAGATCATGTGAACTCATGCTGTGGGTCTACAGACATATACAATAGAAAACTCAACGGAAAATCTAATACGTCATCTGATTTCTCAATTTTCTCAATGCTAGGCTGAAAAATAAGCCTATTGTGATGTTTACTGCATCACTAGTGTGTACGGAACCCAAACGCATCACAATGTGATGTCATAAAGTTATTACCTGTAATGCATCATTGGTTTCTATGGAGACCTACAGATGCCGGATCTTAACTTGATCACTCTTTTGTCGCTCATTGGGATCAAGGCTTGCAATCAAAATCATTTTCTCTCTAACTTGCTCAAATGCTAAGCCTAGGTCCGATTACTGCAACATTCAAATGTACAAAAATGTACCTGAAATGCAGCCATACACATAGACAACCCAAATTTGATATAGCTTAATAACACAAAATAGACATTGGTCTCCACGACATAAAAGTGTCTAGTGGATCCAAGGGTACGAAGGGAGTTTAATTGGGTGGTATAGCAGTTAAGGCCAGCACGCACACATAGGCCTACTGTATCAGTGTGGGTTTGATTCTGGCCCATGCCTTTCTGGCACAAATAACTCAATCCCCCGATTGACCTGATGTAGTTACACATCTCAAATATGGACAGTCCAGGGTATTGTACCCCAGAGCTTGATAAGAGATGCCCATACCAAACACTTTTGGATAACATAAATAGGAAACAAAACAATAACAATCAGTAGGTTACACCAACAATAGTTCCCATCGAGGAGATCAGGATTCTTCCAGACTGGTCTCCTTGTCCAGTGGTCACTATCCTCACTGCCTTACGCCAAAGTAACCCAGATTCTTCCAGAGTAAACTACAACTTCAACCTCCTCACGGTCATGGCCTCAAAGCTGCCAATCCTGCTCCTCACCATCATACATGAGGAACAGCAAAGGTCCCCAGGAATCTCTATTGGGCTGGCAGCTGCTTGGTGTGCCGTCCCCATCACCTACCCCTTCGGACAACAAAAGAACCAAGACCACTGAGGAGAAACCATCTGGCAGCCCTGACAGTGTACATGAAGTGGAGAGAGTTTCTTCAGCGAGAAGTTACATGACGCCTGACATCACAACCAAAGCTGAGACAACCGGCGCTTAACAGCAATACAGACAACTGCTTCTCTACGGCAACATAAACACATGATCAGACCCCAATCTCTGTTACGTCTAGTAATTTTAACCCTTGTCATTTATAAATGAATGCATATTGTCGTTATAAGATACGTGTAAGATAAGAGAGGCACAACAATACAAACTGTATGTTAGCTCAAGCTCTTAACATTTGTCAAAAAAAAGAAACCTCAATGGGTCAGGGTCTCTTTACTATGTCCCCCGTCAGGTATAGATGGCATTCAACAAGGTCACTGGAGAGGTCTGCATGCTCAGACCAGAGCTGTTCAGTGTAGGCATGGGGAAAGAGAGTGACTCCTTTTTCTCTTCTCACAGTCTTACACAACCAGATAACCAGACACTGTGTTCTCTCATAACGGCACAGTGGAAGCCATGCTGACAAAGCAAGATGCCAGACAGAATTGAGGCCAGGCATCTGAGGAGGATGTCCAACATGAACTTGAGTTCGTTTTGATTTCTGGGATATCAAAACATGCCAGGGTGCATCTCAAAATTCTGGTGAAATGACCAATATCTTAGGGCTCTTTAAAAACAATGTCTTAGATGTAAAGTCCCCTGTTTTGGGGACCTGCGTGGTTATGGTTCCGGTCCCAACCGACATTTCACTTATATATTGATATGTGGTCACCATAGATCAAAATGGCTTGCAATGAGCGGTAACCCTAATTCTCACAGGTGTATGTTTCTTCTGCCTGTGTGAAGTCCATCAACTCCTGGCTGAACACTACCTCACAGCATATGCCTGGAATCCTTACATTGTAATATGGTTTCGCCACTGTAGCATATTCAGAGATCGATTTATATCCAGTAATCTAAAGGAATTTATGGACTTGAAAGAAAACACACTTTCTGTTTGTCATAGACGAACATGATTAATATGAGATAAAAGGCAAGTTCAAGAAGCCATGTTCTGTGAGACTTTAAAAAAATATGCAAATGTTCTCTCAAAATAAATATATGAGGTGTAATCTAATAGTCATTTTATAAATTGATTATACTATATTTAGAAGTAATTTTAAGCCTTATTCCTAAACACAGCTAAAAAGAAATGTCCTCTCACTGTCAACTGCGTTTATTTTCAGTATCTCGAAGGCTGCATCTCCTCCTCATTGACTGCACCACATTTGCCAGTTCCTGCTGTGAGATGTTACCCCACTCTTCCACCAAGGCACCTGCAAGTTCACAGACATTTCTGGTTGGAATGGCCCTTGCCCTCACCCTCCGATCCAACAGGTCCCAGACGTGCTCAATGGGATTGAGATCCACGCTCTTCGCTGGCCATGGCAGAACACTGACATTCCTGTCTTGCAGGAAATCATGCACAGAATGAGCAGTATGGCTGGTGGCATTGTCATGCTGGAGGGTCATGTCAGGATGAGCCTGCAGGAAGGGTACCACACAAGGGAGGATGTCTTCTCTGTAACGCACAGTGTTGAGATGGCCTGCAAGGACAACAAGCTCAGTCCGATGATGCTGTGACACACCGCCCCAGACCATGACGGACCCTCCACCTCCAAATCAATCCCGCTCCAGAGTACAGGCCTCGGTGTAACACTCCTTCCTTCGGCGATAAATGCGAATCCGACCATCCCCCCCTGGCGAGACAAAACCGCAACTCATCAGTGAAGAGCACTTTTTGCCAGTCCTGTCTGGTCCGGCGACGGTGGGTTTGTGCCCATATGTGACGCTGTTGCCGGTGATGTCTGGTGAGGATCTTTCTTACAACAGGCCTATAAGCCCTCAGTCCAGCCTCTCTCAGCCTATTGCGGACAGTCTGAGCACTGACGTGTCTTCCTGGTGTAACTCGGGCAGTTGTTGTTGCCATGCTGTACCTGTCCCACAGGTGTGATGTTCGGATGTACCGATCCCGTGCAGATGTTGTTACACGTGGTCTGCCACTGCAAGGACAATCAGCTGTCCATCCTGTCTCCCTCTAGCGCTGTCTTGTGCGTCTCACAGTTCGGACATTGCAATTTATTGCCCTAACCATATCCACAGTCCTCATGCCTCCTTGCAGCATGCCTAAGGCACGTTCACACAGATGAGCAGGTGTTTTTCAGAGTCAGTAGAAAGGCCTCTTTAGTGTACTAAGTTTTCATAACTGTGACCTTAATTGCCTACCGTCTGTAAAGCTGTTAGTGTCTTAACGACTGTTCCACAGGTGCATGTTCATTAATTGTTTATGGTTCATTGAACAAGCATGGGAAACAGTGTTTCAACCCTTTACAATGAAGATCTGTTCAATTATTTAGATTTTTATGAATTATCTTTGAAAGACAGGGTCCTGAAAAAGGGCCGTTTCTTTTTTTGTTGCTGAGTTTAGTTTGTTGAATAGGAAATACATCATATAAAATGTAACATTCTCATATTTTTATCATATTTGTACTGTGTACAAAAGTGACTACACCTCAGTCATTTATAAATATTTTTACCAGAATGTGAGATTTGAACCTTTCTTGGAGTATGCAGAATTACTCGTTATTGTTTATGGCCCTCTCATGATAAATAATTACTTTTGGGGATTAAATAGAATAGATTTTTGATTACATTTATTTAAATTGAAGAGGTTTATAAAGGTCCAATGCAGCTGTTTTTAATCACAATATCAAATCATTTCTGGGTAACAATTAAGTACCTTCCTGCAAGAACCTTGCTAGGACTGTCTGGGAGTAGTCTGAGTGGGGAAGGGAAAACTGAAAATATGCTGTTATTGGCAGAGAGGTTTGGAGAAAACAATGTATTGGTCTAGCTAATTTACAGCCTGGTGATGTCACCAGGCAGACCAAAACTCCATCCCACCAAAACAGGCTGACATTTCAGGCGATCTTTTCAAACAGCTTTTACACTAAATGTCCTTTGTCATAATTTTTGAAATGTCTGACTATTATTCCTACCTCACAGTGTGGAAGAATTTTTGACTGCACAGGCCTTTAAAAAACCTAATGCAATGGTATATCTTAGCGCTGGCAATAGCACTATAGGTCTGGGTGTGTCAAAAATATTTTGGGTAATTTCACAGTGGGAATTATGGGCTCAATAGCTGATAGCCCAAAAGTGCTGGGTTTTGATGAATAAATAAGTTGTATGTGTGTTGAGGCTTGGCCCTTCACTGGTCACTCAGAACATGTTCCATGGCTAAATATGTGCTTGCTTGAAGTTGTGTATTTACAGTATTTTGTTATCAGCTCCAATTGGAATGTTTCTCTGTTATACACTGAGTGTTCAAAATATTTGGAACACCTTCCTAATATTGAGTTGCACCTCCTTTTGGCCCATGTTGACTCCAATGCTTCCCATAGTTGTGTCAAGTTGGCTGGATTGCCTTTGGGTGGTGGACCATTCTTTATAAACACGGGAAACTGTTTAGCGTGAAAAACCCAGCAAAGTTGCAGTTCACCTGGCACTTACTACCATACCTCTATCAAAGGCACTTACATCTGTGTCTTGCCCATTCAGCCTCTGAATGGCATACATACACAATCCATGTCTCAATTGTTTTCAGTCTTAAACATCTTTCTTGAACCTGTCTCCTCCCCTTCATCTACGCTGATTGAAGTGGATTTAACTGGTGACATCAATAAGGGATCATAGCCTTCATAGCTTATGTCATGGAAAGAGCAGTTGTTCCTAATGTTTTGTACACTCAGTGGAAATAGACAACCGAAACAAAATGTAGGCCTATCCCATGTTTGCTAAATATGTTGAACATGTTTGCAGTCCATATTGTTGTAAGTAACAGCAATAAGAAAAAAAATATTAAAACAGCATTAGCACTGATACACGCCTGCTGTACTCTAAATTGCAATTATTTCTGACAACTAACAGAAACCTGCTGCGCGCGTGCGCCATCGTGCATAAATGTATTTTGTCCCCCCACACCGATCGCGACACGCAGGTTAAATATTTAAAAAAACTCTCAACCAATTATATTAATTTGGGGACAGGTCGAAAAGCATCAAACATTTATGGCAATTTAGCTAGCTAGCTTGCACTTGCTAGCTAATTTCTCCTATTTAGCTAGCTGTTGCTGTTGCTAGCTAATTTGTCCTGGGATATAAACATTGAGTTGTTATTTTACCTGAAATGCACAAGGTCCTCTACTCCACCAATTAATCCACACATAAAACATTCAACCGAATCGTTTATAGTCATCTCTCCTCCTTCCAGGCATTTTCTTCTCTTGACTTTATATTACGATTGGCAACGTTCATAAATTACGTGCATTACCGCCACTGACCTATTTCGTCTTTGTCACCCACGTGGGTATAACCAATGAGGAGATGGCACGTGGGTACCTGCTTCTATAAACCAATGAGGAGATGTGAGAGGCAGGACTACCAGCGCAATCTGCGTCAGAAATAGAACTGACTTCTATTTTACCCCTAGGTAACGCTGGCGCGCGCAATAATTTAATAATTTAGATTTCTACATTTATTTTGCGACGCGAGCGGTGTAGTTGGCCTGTGAGCCATGGATAAGCGTTGACATTAAGCACGATTAAATTCACTTATGACAAGACCTAAAAAGATGATGAATAAATATAATAAAATGAAACTTGTTTTAAATAACCTATGTCTAAATACAGTGACAGGCACCATAATTGCTCCCCATGGGAATATGATATTGAGACAACGTAGGCTATAGAGGGTTTTATGAATATCTAAAAGCTGGAAAAAAAAGCCATTATAAAGGGGAATGTCTACTCACCGTTCTACTGCTTCCAACGGTTTCTGTCTCATATCATGGAGACTGCATTCACGGTAAATGCTGCATATGTCGGCTCAATCGTAAATTACCATTTCAATTGCTTCAGCTATACAAATTGAATATGACCCGTCACGTCAGTGCAATAGATCCTACAACCTGCTTGACATTGATGCATTGATGTATTTTTCTTAGAGGCCTGGGACCTGGCTTATACATGAGCTAAAGGGAGAGTAGTTAAAGATGCTTTTCTTCCTATTCCATTTAGTTACCATCTAGTCACCTTAAATCAATAAGGTGTGGGAAACTCACAACTGACCTTTTCAACCTCTGATCAGTTCCCTAGGTCACACAATGATGTGATCACAAATGTCCTGGATTGATGAGATCACTTTTCCGGTCAGTCATTCTCCATTCCCTACCCAAACCCCCCCAGTTCACATCACAAGCGATCCAGTGTGACAGCCAGCAGGCAACACAGAGTGGCTATTCAGGAGGGAGGAAGAGGAGGGAGGGCAATGAGAGAGGACTGGGACAAAAAGGATGAAGGCAGATTGTCTGATTTTCTTAAGACAGGTTTTTTCACAGTTTTTACTCCCTCCCTCCGTCTCAGTGAATGCAGTGGGAGTTGTGGAAGGGACAGAGTGTAGGATTAGGGCTCAGTACCAGCTGGACGTGTGAAATTTGTCGGATTCAGACAGAGCCGGACATGTCAGCGTGCTCACTCTACCTTCCCACACAAAGACAAACACAGATCTGACAGTAAAAACAAAAGAAGTGCAAAAGCAGGGATGTGAGGGAGTGGGCCTGGGCCTGATTCTGAAGACTTGATGCGAGTGAGAGGAAGTTATTTTACTCAATGGGCATGTAGGGAAGGGTAGGAAGGGGTATCCCATTACATCAACAACGCACTGTCCCTCCCTGTATTCATCCTCACATTAGACCTTAGTGCCAGCCAGATACTGAGATACTGAGAGGGTGATGATCGGAAGAGCCTCAGAACAACAAACAGTGTTTGGGAACAAAACATGGATGATTAGCTTTGCAGATGATCCAGATGCTTTTGGGTTTTAGATCTTTCACCCGGGCTGCTGGTTTGTGGCCCTGCTAGAGCAGCTCTGAAACTAAAACCCTTATGGGAATGGCCACTTCCTTCTGTGCAAACTAATTATAGACTAGTTTGCCAGACTCTCATGTTGAGGGAATTCTCTGCCATACAGCAAATTAAACCAGTGTTAAACCAAAACCACAGGCATCATTCTCATATTTCCCAGCATGCTCTATTGCAGGTAGATTTTTAAAATTGTTTCAATAACCATATTTTTGATTAATTAATCTTATGCTATTTATGTACAGTATAACATACATTTTAATAAACTAATCCAATCTAATTACTTGGATTTATTGCACCCATTACTGAAATAGTTGTTCCAGTTTACATGCTTTAGGTAGTCTCATATCTTAGTCATTCCAACCCGGCAGTCGTTCTAAATTTGGAAAGAAAATTCAAAATGTTGGAATTACACATCACTCTGCAAGTCTCTCATCCTCTCTCTTTCTCTCTCCCTCCCTTCACCAGGCAGTGACTCCTGACCAGATGCATCAGGACCAACAAGACGTGATGTAATGCTGTTTGGGGAGATGAGACTGACCTTTTAATGTTGCTGAGGGGGTGGGAGGGCGACAGGAAACATTTTATTTTAACATGGACCATCACATCACTTGTTCTGGAGTCAAGTCAGGAGGGAAAGTGGACAGAACACAGAGAGGAGTGAGAAAGGTCAGATAAAGAGTAAATGTTTCAATGGAAGTACAAAGGAGGAGAAAGGAGGAATGTATTTTTTAAACCCTTGTTTTACCAGGTAAATTGACTGAGAACTGGGGATGATTAGGTGGCCATGATGGTATGAGGGCCAGATTGGGAATTTAGCCAAGACACCAGGGTTAACAGCCCTACTCTTATGGTAAGTGCCATGGAATCTTTAGTGACCACAGAGAGTCAGGACACCGGTTTAACATCCCATCCGAAAGACGGCACCCTACACAGGGTAATGTCCCCAATCACAGCCCTGGGGCATTGAGATATTTTGGGGGGGACCAGAGGAAAGAGTGCCTCCTACTAGTAATCCAACACCACTTCCAGCAGCTTCTGATCTCCCATCCAGGGACCGACCAGGACCAACCCTACTTAGCTTCAGAGGAAAGCCAGCAGTAGGATTTAAAAGAGAAGCAAAAGGAATTGGTGTGGAATAGACAGGGCGAGCCAAGAGAAGAAATGTGACAACTCTGATTGGGGCTCATTAGCAGAGGATGTCTTGCTGTTTTGACAGGATGAATTTTCTGCTGCTCTCATCATCACATTCCACTCTCAGCAGTCTAGTAGCTGGCTAAAGCAGGCACTATGGAGATCACCAGCTGGCCATGACTGCCTCTAACTGGAAATTCACTGGATAAACTGCTGAGAATCAGGGGTCAACATTTAAACAGCTTCAGAAAAACTAGCTTTACCATCAGATTATATGAAGCCCTGTGCAATTACTTTGTTAATTGAAGAGGTTTGGTAGGTGGTAAACTGACCTCGGTGGCAGGCAGCAGCCTCCCTTTCATAAAACAAGATGCCTCGTCGTTTTTTTCTTTACACTGCTTATTTTGGGTAATTTTTTTGTATCTTCCTGCTCTCTCCGGAAACTCCCATTTGGGCTTGGTTCCAAATGCAAAGAGAGTGAATTATTGATGGTGAGAGTTGAGCAGTGTGTGTGTTTGTTTGGATTGTGTGTGTGGGGTAGGTAAGCTTTTTGCAATGGGTTGAATCACAGCCTGGCACCACCACATATCTCACTCAGTAAACACCACAAAGACATTATGAACCCCCTTCTTCCCCCAGCACAAACATACACACCCCGAACAGACAATAGGACCTTTTATGTGTCAGTCAGCCTCAATCTCCTGTCCTAGTGCCCTCTATGTGGTCCATGAGCAGAATACTGGTCCACAATGGACACAAGCAGCTGACATCTGAGAAATGTCTCCATTAGACTACACTCACTCACCATGAATGTGCAGGTTTAGCCAGGAGTGTTGTGGGAGTGGATGTATGTGTCGGTCAACTGAGCTCCCGCCATCGTGAGTTGAAGACTCCAAGTCATAATCAAATGATAACTCATTACCAGCCCTTTGGCAATACATAAACTGTCCAATTGTTCATCTTCCCTGGTGTTCCTGGAACCTATTTGTTGCGGATCCTCTTTTTGTGATGAATAGTTCAGATTGCTATTTTCATATCAGTGGGGAGTGTCACTGAAATGTTTGGCTAAACCCAATAGAATAGTTCTGGCCTTGCACTGATCTATCATTTCTCAAATCTTGTGCTGTCAAGAGCCTGCCCAGCTAGCACAAAACGTTCTGAGAACCATATGTTTCTTAGAGCTTGTTGAGAGCTTGGTTGTCCTATGGTTATTTAGCATACAACCTTTTCACAATGTTCTTGGAATGGTGCAGGATACCCAGCTATCACAATGTTCTGAGAACAATAAGTGGCATTTTAGGTACTTCAGCATAATGTTTTCTACAGGTTTCCTCATGGTTCCATTGGAAGTCATGTTCTTTGAACATTAAAAAAACTTTACATGAAAACCACAAGAAAACATTAATGTTCTAAGAAGGTTATAATAATATTATTTAAAAACATTCACGACCGTTCAAAAGTTTGGGATCTCATAGAAATGTCCTTGTTATTGAAAGAAAATCACTTTTTTGTCCATTAAAATAACATCAAATTGATCAGAAATACAGTGTAGACATTGTTAATGTTGTAAATGACTGTTGTAGCTGGAAACGGCAGATTTTTTAAATGGAATATCTACATAGGCGTACAGAGGCCCATTAACAGCAACCATCACTCCTGTGTTCCAATGGCACGTTGTGTTAGTTAATCCAAGATTATCATTTTAAAAAGGCTAATTGATCATAAGAAAACCCTTTTGCAATATGTTAGCACAGCTGAAACCTGGTGTCCTGATTTAAAGAAGCAATAATACTGGCCTTCTTTAGACTATTTGAGTATCTGGAGCATCAGCATTTGTGGGTTCAATTACAGGTTCAAAATGGCCAGAAACAAAAAACTTTCTCCTGAAACTCGTCAGTCTATTCTTGTTCTGAGAAATGAAGGCTATTCCATGCGAGAAATTGCCAAGAAACTGAAGATCTCGTACAATGCTGTGTACTACACCCTTCACAGAACAGCGCAAATTGGCTCCCGTGGTCAGTAAAAAAATTACAAAAATATCTTGTTAAGTGTGTTCAGGTCTGTTGGCCACGCCCAGTAATTGGCCACACCCAGGTCTGTTGGCCACGCCCAGTAATTGGCCACACCTGATCTTTTTAATGAGTGTTTGTTTCCTTTGAAGTAGGGTCTGTTTGAAAAGACTAAAATGAACAGCTTCGTATAAGTAAAAAAAAACATGGCATGCTAGCTCCATCCTGGTGGCACAGTGGACTAATGTCATGGATAGAGAACAGAATATCGTAGGCTCGAATTTCCCCGACGCCGTGCCACAATAAAACATTTATTAATTAATGCCTAAGCAAATTCATTTCCTGGAGTTCAAAACAGTTCACTGGACAGAGGTTGCTCTCTGGTTTTGTGATGAATGTTGTGGTTGAATTTATTCTGCCACTGCGTCTTCTTATTGTCTTGGCCTTAGGCCTATGTATCACAGTGTCAAAGCATATTAACTAACAGGTTATAGAGCAAAAAATGAAATTATCACAACACAGGTTATTATCACAACACAGGTTATTATCACAACACAGGTTATTATCACAACACAGGTTATTAAATGGCTTTTTCTTCTGGCTTGGCTTCCGCCGTGATTTTACCCACACATCACTACTGATGGCTTCATTCCCAGAACCAATGGGAAAACAACAACTTACGTTTACACATTCTTCCAAGGAATGCTAGCTGGGTGAGTAGTAGTTAGTAATTATCCTGCCATAGGTCTATGGTGAACAGCAAAGACCTGAAACCAATCCACTATGTACTTCCCATACAATGAATAATGGGAGTGATACCTGTGTTGATGTGGGAGAGGTTTCCAGCATATATTGACAGATTTATGAATAATGAATAATAACTGTATTGTTGTATTTAATTAACTACAATATGCTTATAGGCATTCACATGTACCTGGTCTGAATCCGGGGTTGTTTTTCACCAAGCAGAGGGTGGGATTTTTTTATTTCACCATTTAGGCCAGTTGAGAACAAGTTCTCATTTACAACTGTGACCTGGCCAAGACAAAGCAAAAGCAGTGCGACAAAAACAACAACACAGAGTTACACATGGAATAAACAAACAGTCAATAACACAATAGAAAAATATGTATACAGTGTGTGCAAAGGAGGTAAGGCAATAAATAAGCCATATTGGCGAAGTGATCACAATTGAGCAATTAACACTGGAGTGATAGATGTTCAGATGAGGATGTGCAAGTAGAAATACTGGGGTGCAAAAGAGCAGAAAAACAAATATGGGATGAGGTAGGTAGTTGGTTGGATGGGCTATTTACAGATGGGCTGTGTACAGGTGCAGCGATCGGTAAGCTGCTCTGACAGCTGATGCTTAAAGATAGTGAGAGAGATATAAGTCTCCAACCAGTGATTTTTGCAATTAGTTTCAGTCATTGGCAGCAGAGAACTGAAAGGAAAGGCGGCCAATGTAGGTGTTGGCTTTACGGATGACCAGTGAGATATACCTGCTGGAGCGTGTGCTACAGGTGGATGTTGCTATGGTGACCAGTGAGCTGAGATAAGGCCGAGCTTTACCTAGCAAAGACTTATAGATGACCTGGAGCTAATGGGTTTGGTGACGAATATGTAGCGAGGACCAGCCAACGAGAGCATACAGGTCGCAGTGGTGGGTAGTATATGGGGCTTTGGTGACAAAACGGCTGGCACTGTGATAGGCTGCATCCAATTTGCTGAGTAGAGTGTTGGAGGCTATTTTGTAAATGACATCGCCAAAGTCGAGGACCGGTAGGATAGTCAGTTTTACGGATGATGGAAGATTTGTTCAAAGCGAATTAAGAGGATTTGGTCTTTGATCTGAGGGCTGCATAGATTAAAGGATATGAGTGGAAATACACATGTGCACGTATATTAATACATATTGATACACCCCCCTCGTCCCCAGGCTAATTGCTACCAAATAGCATTAGAAAAATAAATATCTGGTTGATCAAGTTGTTGGTCAGCCATGCTTAGGGACAAACTACAGTATCTACACTGCAGCAGTAGCAGTCAAAGTTAAATGAGTACAGGTGCACTAAAAACAGACTTGTGTTGTGACCATCGCTCCATCCTACAGTGGGCTGTGTCACTATGAGGACAGTACCAGGCTGTGTCTGCCTCGGTGGGAGGCTGGCTCCGTTTTAAAGGAGCACTCTGGCAGCAACCATCCTGTCTGTGACCATTCAATACCAACTCCGCACTCACTTCATAATTCTCAGCCCGTCATCTAACTTTTCAACAGTGTGACAACAGCTGTTCAGTCCTCCAAGCCAACCCAAACTGCTGTGCCTCCAAACATAACATTCCCACACAATTCAGTCCATACAGACAGGGCACTGGGCACCGGGACTGGTCAACGCAACAGATGGAAGATGTCTTCTCTCACAGTCATGTTCTGATCCAATTTAGCCCCAGACGCCACTGACTGACTGACAAATTAAATTACCCCTATCTGGGTTTCTCTGTGAGAGCACAGTCTGTAGGACAGTCTATAGCCCTATGTCACTGCAGTAAATCTGTTCCCATAAGAGATAGACACACAATCTCATTAGGAGTTAGAGATTTATGCCAGTGAAACCAATGGATGCCTTTGTGGCCCCAAACCAAAATTAGAATATATCCCTTTAAGAACCCTCAGCGGCTTGAGTAGAGTCCCACTGATTACAGCGGGACAGTATATACGGTGATGATTCAACATTCTTGTTTTTATTTGGTCAGGAAAGCATGTACAGTATGCCAGCCTTAGTAACATCAAAACAGCAGGTCCTTACCATATCGGCTGAACATTCAAAGCATCCAACACCGACACTGGCACATTTAAATGCTCAAACACCACCAACATCAACAACAACAACATCAACCACAACAGGAATCAGTATTTCACCCATGATTACTTCAACAGGTTCTGTTGATTGTGGCTTGATTTATGTTTCTCTTCCCTAAATATTGAATGTGTTTGTCTGTCTGTAAAAGCTAAAGCAGATAACCAAATATGGACAATAATTTTTCTATGTATCTTTCTGCTCAGCAATAGGGGGATTACAGTAAATGAACCTATGTAGAAAGTTAATAAAAACAGTACAGAACAGAATAAATTACAAAAATGATCTGTAATAACTTATGGCGTATTCACACAGTGACACAGTCTTTCCAACTCCTACACATTCAAGCAGTTGTTGAGAGAGCTAAATAAGCTGTAAAGTTACTCACAGGGTAGACGCTTGTTGTGGAGGTTTGCCCCAGATGAGCTCATGGTGCTCGCAGATTCGGACAGAGAGCTGCAGAATCAGATAAGATGTGCTGTTGAGGAGGACTGGAGGGTCAGTTCACACAGTCAGGCACAGAGATGCGATGAGGTGGGGAACAATCAGCCCTCCAGAGCTTTAGCAGGACAGCTCATCGCCCTCCTCCTCTCCTGGGACAGAGAGACAGAGTCAAAGCACTCCTAAGAAAGTCACTGGCTCTCTCAAGCACACGCTCTCTCTTCTACAGGACCCTTCTCCCTTAGTGTACTCAATCAGTCAACTAAAGTATTTGGATGAGGACAGCAAGTTATGGCTTGTGGAGCATACCAAGTGGTTATTCACAGAGGGAGGAGCTTGGTGTGAGAGGGGTGGATAGGCTATAGCGCTGGGTCTTTTATGTAACAGTGGGAAATACCAAGTCAGTAGACAGACACTCGCTTTTATTTTTGTCATCCTCGACCCTCTCTCGCTCTTCTTTCTCCTCTGTGTCCCTCTCACTTCAAGGGTCAATTGATGTGCACAAAATGTAATGCGGCAGGATACGAGATCTTCTTGCCATTAATGGAATAGCATTGATGTTACTGAACAAATCAAAGGCTCGCCCTTTTGACCGAGCACACACTGTTCTTCAGAGGAATAGTTGCTTTCAGCGGCTTTATGTATAATTCAGTTCATGGCATAGGTTCAATTTTTTTCACAAAAAATTAAATTAGAAGCCAATACCTCTAAAATATCTTATTGTGTTTAGCTCGACTGCAAAATATTTATTATAGGAATATATTTATATAACTCCGTAGCCGTAAAAGCGTAAAAGCGTACAATTACACAAAGTACACAAAACATTAGGAACACCTTCCTAATATTGAGTCCCACCCCCTTTTGCCCTCAGAACAGCCTCAATTGAAAGTGTTACACAGGGATGCTGGCCCATGTTGAAGCCAATGATTCCCACATTTGTGTCAAGTTGTCTGAATATCCTTTTGGTGGTGTACCATTCTTGATACACACAGGAAACCGTTGAGTGTGAAAAACCCAGCAGAGTTGCAGTTCTTGACACAAACTGGTGTGCTTGGTATCTACTACCATACCCTGTTCAAAGGCACTTAAATCTTTCACCTTGCCCATTCACCCTCTGAATTGCACCAGTACACAATCAATGTCTCAATTGTCTCAAGGCTTAAAAGTCCTTCATTAACCTATCTTCTCCCCTTTATCTACACTAATTTAATAGGATTTAACAAGTGACATCAATAAGGAATCATAGCTTTCACCTGGTCAGTCTATGTCATGGAAAGAACAAGTGTTGCTAATGTTAATTGCAATGCAGTTTTGATATCGTACTATATACTGATAATTCAAAAAGTATCATGTAAAAGTAGGTATTTTTGATGTAAGGGTAGTACAGTCCCAGCAAATGTGTATGTTGCCTGGGACTTTTTTAATGATAATTCATGATTGCCTGCAAATACATAAATAATGATCACTCAGCAAAACAGCGTTATGTGAATATCAACATTATTAACACCATCTAGTGGTGAAAATATATACGCTTTCTTTTCCTTGCAACCTGAGCTGTTGGAAATAGATAATTATTATACCCGCATCCAAATAGCTCATAAAAAATGTATTAGCTTGACGTGAATAGGCCTTATATATAGTATATAAACCATAATGTCAATGGGGTTTTATTGTATACAATGTTTTCCTGTGAGGTAGCTTTGAACTGAAAGCACACACATGATAACACCCAGAGAGCGACATAAAGAGAGAGAACTGGAGAGAGGGGAAGGACATATGAATAACTCTGTCTTTGTATACAAGTGGAAACCTTAACAATAACAAGTCTTGGCATCCATGCATGGGTGCAGATGTAAGCTACTGACTGCAGATGCATGCATAACGCTAATGGCATGTCCTGTACTGTCTGAGAAAGTGTGTGTGGGCAGAGGAAGCATGATGTGACTCAAAATGAGAAGCTCTTGTCACCTCTCTCGAATGTGTTTGTGGGCTTCATCATGATTGGGTTTTCACCATGCAGAGAATGTAGCATCTGCAGCTAAATGTGAATCAGATCAGGCAATCATCACTTTTTAGTCTGTAGAATGAGAGAGTAGAGCTGAATAGAATGTAATATCAGAATATAAAGAGAGGAGAACAAAGGAGAGTAAAAGAAGGAACATGTATTTTAGTGTCATGAGTTCAAAACGATGTCTGTTCTGAATGTATCTCGGTCTAAATGCTGATCTTTTTAACTGTTGAATAGAAAGTAATTATGGCTGTTCATTTTCTAACGTTACTGTCATTCACACTGTCTGGCGTTCTGTTCATTGGATCAGATGTATTCGGTGTCTCAAAGGTATGCAGCAGCGAGAGAATTAAGAAAAGACTGTTGGTGTTGACAGTAATAGAGTGATAGACATGTGAGAATTGGCTGTGGGAATTTTCAACAACTGAGAATTGCAATAACTGTGAAGCCAACGGATGCACACTACATTACCAAAAGTACGTGGACACCTGCTTGTCGAAAATCTCATTCAAAAACCATGGGAATGAATGTGGAGTTGGTCCCCCCCCCTTTTTTTGTTATAACAGCCTCAACCCTTCTGGGAAGGCTTTCCAGTAGATGTTGGAACATTGCTGCAGGGACTTGCTTCCATTCAGCCACAAGAGCATTAGTGAGGACGGGCACTGATGTTGGGCGAACACGCCTGACTCACAGTCCGTGTTCCAACTCCTCCCAAAGGTGTTCGATGGGTTTGAGGTCAGGGCTCTGTGCAGGCCAGTCAAGTTCTTCCACATCGATCTTGACAAACCATTTCTTTATGGACTTCACTTTGTGCACTTGGGCATTGTCATGCTGGAACAGGAAAGGGCCTTCCTCAAACTATTGCCACAAAGTTGGAAGCACAGAATCATCTAGAATGTCGTTATATGCTGTAGAGTTAAGATTTCCCTTCACTGGAACTAAGGGGCCTAGCCCAAACCATGAAAATCAGCCCCAGACCATTATTCCTCCACCACCAAAATTTACAGTTAGCACTATGTATTGGGGCAGGTAGCGTTCTCCTGGCATCCGCCAAACCCAGATTTGTCCATCAGACAACCTGTCTCCTCCCCTTTATCTACACTTATTGAAGTGGATTTAACAAGTGACATCAATAAGGGATCATAGCTTTCACCTGGATTCACCGGGTCTCTCTTTGTCATGGAAAGAGCCGGTGTTCCTAATGTTTTGTACACTCAGTGTATAGTCCATAGGAAAGTTTTGCATTCCACCTGGTTGAACACTCAAGAAAGCTAAAGGTGTGTAATGCCCGGAACATTCAAAGCTATAGTTTCCCGCCTTCACCAGAGTGCCACGCCCATCAGGCAGCTATACCCCAACTATCAGCTGACGAGTCTCACAGCAGTCTTATGTCTATCTATAGAGAGAGAGAGAGGGAGGGAGAGAGGGGTAGGGAGGGAGAGAGAGATAGATAGAAAGAGAAGGAAATAGGGAAAGAGAAAAGGAGATAGGGAAAGAGTCGGAAACCAGAGAGAAGATAGAGAGAAAGAATGGTTGTTAAAGGGAGAGAAGAAGATGGAGATGCAAATAAATTCATTAAAAATCCTACAATGTGATTTTCTGGATTTGATTTTTTTTCTCTCATTTTATCTGTCATAGTTGAAGTGTACCTATGATGAAAACAGGCCTCTCTCATCTTTTTAAGTGGGAGAACTTGCACAATTGGTGGCTGACTAAATACTTTTTTGCCCCACTGTATTTAATTTCATGCATAACAGTTGCATTTTCATCAACATTTATGATGAGTATTTCTGTATATTGACGTGGCTCTCTGCACTTTCACCGGATGTTTTGGAGGCAAAACATAACAACGCGCCAATGTAAACAGAGATTTTTGGATATAGATATGAACTTTATCAAACAAAACATACATGTATTCTGTAACATGAAGTCCTATGAGTGCCATCTGATGAAGATAATCAAAGGTTAGTGATTCATTTTATCTCTATTTCAGCTTTTTGTTGCTCGTCTATTTGGCTGAAAAAAATGGCTGTGTTTTTTTGTGACTAGGTACTGACCTAAGATAATCGCATGGTATGCTTTTGTCGTAAAGCCTTTTTGAAATCGGACACTGTGGTGGGACTAACAACAAGTTTATATTTCAAATGGTGTATAATACATGTATGTTTGAGTAATTTTAATTATGAAATTTCTGTTTGAATTTGGCACCCTGCACTTTCACTGGATGTTGGTCAGGTGGGACGTTAGTGTCCCACGTACCCTAGAGAGGTTACTCAGCTTCTTGATATGCCACACCTGTCAGGTGGATGGATTATCTTAGCAAAGGATAATCGCTCACTAACAGGGATGTAAACAAATTTGTTGAGAAAATTTGAGAGAAATAAGCTTTTTGTGCGTATAGAGCATTTCTGGGATATTTTATTTCAGCTCATGAAATATGGGACTAACACTTCACATGTTGCGTTTATATGTTTGTTCAGTGTATTTAAAGTCATGTTCTCAGAACATTAAGAAAACTTTCCATAAAAAACACAAGAAAACCTTAGTAACGTTCAAAGAAGGTTCTAAGAATGTTATTTAAAAATATAAACATTCTGTTCTCAGCGCAAACAAAACTCTCTCTAGCCTCTATCTTGTTAAGTGTGTTCAGGTGTGTTGGCCGCACTAACTAATCTCACACACCTGATCTTAATGACTGCTTGTTTCCTTTGAAATGGAGTCTGTTTGAATATTATGAAAATAAACAGCTTTGTATGAGTTTAAAAAAAACATTATTTAATTACCTTCAAGTAACCTAGAATTTCCATTCTCAGAATGTTAATTTAACCTCCCAAGAAAATGTTTAGGGAACCATAATAAAGCGTTCTCAGATGCATGCTCTATAGAGGTCACGCCCCTCTATAATAAAACATTCTCAGATGCATGCTCTATAGAGGTCACGCCCCTCTATAATAAAACATTCTCAGATGCATGCTCTATTTTTCCTCCCACTCTCTTTTACCGAGATGCATGCTCTATTTTCCCTCCCACTCTCTTTTACCGAGGGGTTAAAGAGGGTGGGAGGATAAATAGAGCATGCATCTGTCTGATAGACACAGTGACGCTGTCTGGATGTTCATTCACTCTGCAACATGCTTTACTAAGGACTCATACCTTCACCAGAAGAGAGAGGTAAGGCATCAAGTATTCGCATGTGTATGTGATAATAATCATGTGTGAATGTGTGTGGGAGGAAGGTATTCATGTTAACATCGCCCTTGTCGTCGTTAGATATACATGCTATTTATTTTATCTTTTGCCTGAAGTGTTACATTTACACCAAGTGGTAAAAACTTAACAGCAATACTGTATCGCATCGGTGATGAAATGCATCTACTGTAACTCATCTAGATCATTAGGGTTCACATCAATAAGAATTTACATATTGTGATATTATATGTTTTGTGGTGTAACTTTAGTAGCTTGGCAATGTTTTGTTTGTGACAAAAGATCTCTGCACATATATAATGATAACCATTAAACATTAAATGTCAGGACTTTCATACCAATTACTATTCCACTAATAGTAACACAGTTGAGTACATACAGCACAGTTGTCCCCCACAATGAAATCGGGGAAGGAACTGTGCATTTGTATGTTTGTATATTAGTTACACGCAATATCTCAGACAGCACTGGCCCGATTTGCATTACACTTGTGTGAGTGATGCTTCTTGCCATAGAGATCCGGCATTTACAAAATGACACTGATTGGCCAGATTGTGGAGCTATGACAAGAGACTGAAAATACAAACTTTGAAAGGTCACACCCCTCACCCCGTTCGACTTTAAGTCATGAAATGATGTAGATAGGTCGCTCTCCTCACGAGGAACTAATTTGCCTCAGTGACCCATAAGGTCCACCATGATAGATTTCCCGCCATTTATCATTTTATGAAAAACACTTAAAACGCTACTCTTCTGGCACCGAATGACCGATCTTCATGAAACTTGATATGTGGCATCTTTGGACAAAGGTCTCTCAATTAGGGCTGATGCGGTGACCGTATTCACAGGGGTCACGAGTCATGAAGGCATTCAAATGACACGTTACCTTTTAGTCAGGGTAATTAGACTTCTCCCAGATCTGATGCTGTTGATGGCCATAAGTAGCCTACCCAACTTTATAACTGCTTGGTACTCAGAACTCTATTGTCCCTGTAATCAAATCAAATCCAATTTTGTTTTATTAGTCACATGCTCCGAATTACAGTGAAATGCTTACTCATGAGCCCCTAACCAACAATGCAGTTTAAAAAAAATACGAATAAGAATAAGAAATAAAAGTAACAAGTAATTAAGAGCAGCAGTAAAATAACAATAGTTAAACTACATAAAGGGCTCTGACTATATAATCACTCTGACATCAATGCAAATGTAATAGAAAATCTAATCAAACACTTCATGAGAGCCCATGAACTCATGTTGCGCATAATTTCTATAAGCTATGCAATTGTGTGAGAAAAGACAGCGACGGCCTCTATTAAAAAGAGGAGGATCCCTTCATCTTTCTATATGCTTGGTCTAATATATTTATTTCTAACCTTTTTCTAATATTTAGCACATTGCTTATCTTTAAAACAAGAGTATATCCTACCTGGCTGGAATGAAAATGAACCATGGGAAAAGCATCCTTCGTTCACTATTTAAGTGCATAGATGACATGTATTTTTTTTCTGCTGTCCTTGTTTCGAGACAGATGCATGATAATGGTCCATTCTAAATCAAAACAAATTTCACATGTACAGTGCCTTGCGAAAGTAATCGGCCCCCTTGAACTTTGCAACCTTTTGCCACATTTCAGGCTTCAAACATAAAGATATAAAACTCTATTTTTTGTGAAGAATCAACAACAAGAGGGACACAATCATGAAGTGGAACGACATTTATTGGATATTTCAAACTTTTTTAACAAATCAAAAACTGAAAAATTGGGCGTGCAAAATTATTCAGCCCCTTTACTTTCAGTGCAGCAAACTCTCTCCAGAAGTTCAGTGAGGATCTCTGAATGATCCAATGTTGACCTAAATGACTAATGATGATAAATACAATCCACCTGTGTGTAATCAAGTCTCCGTATAAATGCACCTGCACTGTGATAGTCTCAGAGGTCCGTCAAAAGCGCAGAGAGCATCATGAAGAACAAGGAACACACCAGGCAGGTCCGAGATACTGTTGTGAAGAAGTTTAAAGCCGGATTTGGATACAAAAAGATTTCCCAAGCTTTAAACATCCCAAGGAGCACTGTGCAAGTGATAATATTGAAATGGAAGGAGTATCAGACCACTGCAAATCTACCAAGACCTGGCCGTCCCTCTAAACTTTCAGCTCATACAAGGAGAAGACTGATCAGAGATGCAGCCAAGAGGCCCATGATCACTCTGGATGAACTGCAGAGATCTACAGCTGAGGTGGGAGACTCTGTCCATAGGACAACAATCAGTCGTATATTGCACAAATCTGGCCTTTATGGAAGAGTGGCAAGAAGAAAGCCATTTCTTAAAGATATCCATAAAAAGTGTCGTTTAAAGTTTGCCACAAGCCACCTGGGAGACACACCAAACATGTGGAAGAAGGTGCTCTGGTCAGATGAAACCAAAATTGAACTTTTTGGCAACAATGCAAAACGTTATGTTTGGCGTAAAAGCAACACAGCTCATCACCCTGAACACACCCTCCCCACTGTCAAACATGGTGGTGGCAGCATCATGGTTTGGGCCTGCTTTTCTTCAGCAGGGACAGGGAAGATGGTTAAAATTGATGGGAAGATGGATGGAGCCAAATACAGGACCATTCTGGAAGAAAACCTGATGGAGTCTGCAAAAGACCTGAGACTGGGACGGAGATTTGTCTTCCAACAAGACAATGATGCAAAACATAAAGCAAAATCTACAATGGAATGGTTCAAAAATAAACATATAAACATATCCAGGTGTTAGAAGTCCAGACCTGAATCCAATCGAGAATCTGTGGAAAGAACTGAAAACTGCTGTTCACAAATGCTCTCCATCCAACCTCACTGAGCTCGAGCTGTTTTGCAAGGAGGAATGGGAAAAAATTTCAGTCTCTCGATGTGCAAAACTGATAGAGACATACCCCAAGCGACTTACAGCTGTAATCACAGCAAAAGGTGGCGCTACAAAGTATTAACTTAAGGGGGCTGAATAATTTTGCACGCCCAATTTTTCTGTTTTTGATTTGTTAAAAAAGTTTGAAATATCCAATAAATGTCGTTCCACTTCATGATTGTGTCCCACTTGTTGTTGATTCTTCACAAAAAAATAGTTATTTAGTATATGTAAAGACAAGATTAAATCAAGGATAGTCTGATGGTTGATAATATTAGCCTATCACTTGTGAATTATATATTGTCACTTGTGAATGATGCCCAGCATGAGGCAAGAAACTATGCCCTTTTTTTGCACACCTCATGTAGCCTAGCCCATATGTTTTGATAAGGTTTGCATCACAACTAAAGTGGCCAAAAAACATCTTAAAATTAAGTACATTAATCTGCTTTACAAGGGGTGTAGAGCCTACATAAGCAGTGTGTGAGTTTCAAGTTTGAGGAAGGTAATTTTCACCATAGAAATGCACCTTAATAATACATGCATTATATGCATAATCCCATTTGTGGTCACTTTGTTAATGGTGTTGTCCCACTAATGGAACATTCGTACTTATAGCCTACTGCCATGTGTGCATTCCTTCCCTTATAATGTGAAGAAATAGACTAATAGTTTAGCAACATTTTAAGACAAACAAATCTAATCTGTTGAGTCAACCACATTGCGTAAAAAAGTTTTTTGAAACTAGTGGTTGTATTAATTTGGGTTCTATCATATCCCCAACTGTCCCAGACTATGTTTGGAATATTCATTTCTCACACAGAATAGAATAGGTCAACTTTTGTACTATGGGGGATATTAGATTGACATAAACTAGTGCTTGTGATGTTCTTTAGGCCTACTCATCTTGTTGGCTGACGAAAAGTAAATGTGGACAATAGCTTCAATATGCACCTTGGAATTGGATAAAGACGCAGGCAGTTGCGTCCCCGATGTGTCTGTCTTCACTTGTAGCCTGTGAGAAAGACCCGATCACGTGATGGAGAGCCATGTGAGTGAGAGATGCTTTGGAACGCGCAGCACTCAGGGAGAAGGTGACAACGCAGCACTCCGGGCCAAGGACACAACGGCCACTGGCCGTAAAAGGCATGGATTATTTTAGGGTGCATTACGGCCACACAAAGGGGATGCTGCCGTGAAGTGCTTGTCAAATTGTGAATGCGATGGCGCAGTGGTTAAGGGCTCTGTACTGCAGTGCCAGCTGTGCCACCAGAGACTCTGGGTTCGTGCCCAGGCTCTGTCGTAACCGGCCGCGACCGGGAGGTCCGTGGGGCGACACACAATTGGCCTAGCGTTGTCCGGGTTAGGGAGGGGTTGGCCGACTCCTGTGGCGGGCCGGGCGCAGTGCGCGCTAATCAAGGTTGCCAGATGCACGGTGTTTCCTCCGACACATTGGTGCGGCTGGTTCCGGGTTGTATGCGCGCTGTGTTAAGAAGCAGTGCAGCTTGGTTGGGTTGTGTATCGGAGGATGCATGACTTTCAACCTTTGTCTCTCCCGAGCCCGTACGGGAGTTGTAGCGATGAGGCAAGGTAGTAGCTACTAAAAACAATTGGATACCATGAAATTGGGGAGAAAACGGGGTAAAATTCTAAAAATATATATAAAAAATATATATATTAAATTGTGAATGAGAGACTGATGAAGTGTGTTCAGCCTGGAACAAAAAACAAAGCAGATCTCATGCCTTTCAAGCAACTTTTTTCACATCATTATTAGAGTCGCATCATGCAGCCTTACAATGTATTAAAAATCAAAACATATAGCCCAACGTTTGTAGAACAACTAAAGTTACATTAATAACTCTAAATTAAGCATATACCTATTTTTTTGTTAACCGCTCAACACAGAATAGCCACATGTGCGCACTCCCTCAAATCGTTTGGAGAAAATATTGTTTCTATTTTATTCAGCTTTGTTCAATTGTATTCTTCATACTATAAAATAATATAAAAATAATGCCACGGAATCTATTCCATGTATGTTGATCATTAGCTAGGAATGAAAGATATTACTCGAAGTGGATTAATTTTTATCAGATTATCTAATTGATGCATGAGGTTTTCATAACAATTATATTTATCACCCAGCTAGCACATAACATTCTCAGAACCTCCTTAGTACTTGGTGAGAGCGTGGTTGTCCTATGGTTATTTTGCATACAACCTTCCCAAAATGTTCTGGGAATGGTGAGGGATAGTTGCTTGGCTTTGGAACATTTTCAGCACATTTAAGGAACTTGTTCTAGGAACGTTCTCTGACTGGTTTGACATAAAAACCACAAGAAAGCTGTAACGTTCAAAGAACGTTCTAAGAATGTTATTGAAAAACGTAAACATTCTGTTCTCAGCATCAACAAAACTCTCTCAATCCTCTATCTTGTTAAGTGTGTTCAGGTGTGCAGGCCACGCTCACTAATTGGCCACACCTGACCTTAATGAGTGCTTGTTTCCTTTGAAATGGGGTCTGTTTGAATAGACTAAAATGAACAGCTTTGTATGAGTTTAAAAAAAACATGTCACGCTAGAAATGTGTTTGCGCGATTAATGCCTAAGCAAAATCATTTCCATGTGTCTTATCTGTGCTTGGAGGTCCAAACAGTTAAACTAAGCTAGCAGTCTTAACATTCATTGAAAGTTTTAACAAAGTTATTCAAAAACTTCCACATAACCTATCATTTCAGTTTTCAGAACTTTAAAACGTTCATGGAACCATAGTAAAACGTTCTTAGAATCAAATCCAATTCTAGTAGTCACATGCGCCAAATACAACAGTGAAGTGCTTACTTACGAGCCCCTAACCAACTGTGCGGTTTCAAAAAATATGCATAAGAATAAGAAATAAAAGTAACAAGTAATTAAGAACAGCAGTAAAAAATAACGATGTATACAGGGGGGTGCCGGTGCAGAGTCATTGTGCGGGGGCACTGGTTAGATGAGGTAGTATGTACATGTAGGTAGAGTCAATTAAAGTGACTATGCATAGATGACAACAGAGAGTGGCAGCGATGTGGAGAGGGGAGGGAAGGGAGTGCAATGCAAATAGTCTGGGTAGCCATTTAACTAGATGTTCAGGAGTCCTATGGCTTGGGGGTAGAAGCTGTTTAGAAGCCTCGTGGACCTAAACTTGGTGCTCCGGTAGCACTTGCCGTGTGGTAACAGAGAGAACAGTCTATGACTAGGGTGGCTGGAGTCTTTGGCAATTTGTAGGGCCTTCCTCTGACACCGCCTGGTATAAAGGTCCTGGATGGCATGAAACTTGGCCCTAGTGATGTATTGGGCTGTTCGCACTACCCTCTATAGTGCCTTGCGGACGGAGGCAGAGCAGTTGCCATACCAGGAAGTGGTGCAACCAGTCAGGATGCTCTTGATGGTGCAACTGTAGAACCTTTTGAGGATCTGAGGATAATCAACCTCCCTGCAACCTAAAACCTCCCTACAACCTAAAAATGTACGTTTCCAGAACAAGCCCATTTTTCACTTCCGTTCTTAGAACATTTCAAAGACGTTCAATTTTACTTATCAGGAAATGTATGGCTTCATGCCCAGAACCGAATGTCCCGGCAGGGCAGTGTTGGAAAGCACAGCACCCTTATCTACCCTTTTCTCACAGTATGCACATATACAGTAATACACTGATTAACCATAGTAACGTCTTCTGAGGGAAATCTGGTAAAATGTAAGTGTTCTACTGATCCAGACTTCAGCTGTCAATCACACTCTCAATGCAGCAGTCTATGGTTTGAAAGGCTCCAATTTTGAGGCAATGGAGAAATTAGTGATGAGACTTTAAGGTTCATAGTTACCATCTGTTACTCCACAGGGGTCTAAGAGAGCGAGGGAGAAAGGGCAGAGAAAGTCTCTGTCTATCACTAATGAAGTAGAAGTTAGAGGGATAAGAGAGAGAGAGGTGTTATGAGTACATAGTGAAGTATGGTTTATGAAATCATCAAAAGCCATGTGACTAGAAGCTGAGAATCCTGTTATATGAGGCTATAAAATGTATAAAATTATCTTAGTGCTTTTGACATAAATGATATGGACATTTAAGAATTGGTTCAATTATAACATATGTCAATACATTCCTGTCTTTTTTCAGACTGGAGCATTGAGACTGAGACCCCTTGTGACCTCTCTGTCAGTGATGCTTCACCAGGGAGTGACAGAATCCCTTAGCCGGCCTCTTTCACAGGAGGCTTATTTGACTTAACCTTTCCACAACAACCTGTAGGCCGGAGAAGAGAAGTGACAGTATATGTGACAACTGGGTGAACCAATGAGCACCACACCAACCCCAGACCCAGACAGAGAGAGCCTCCCACCCAAAAAGAGGGACCCCAGACCAGGCCTCTCAGAGCAGCTTGCTGCTGTCACATTCAAGGTCCCCTTCCCCTACAAGAGCCATAATGTAGTCAAGCCCTCCCACTCAAATCTGCTCCCACCTACACATGCATCTGTTCCCCCGCTATACCAGCCCTGGACCCAGTCCCCCACCACAGCCTCCACCACCAGAGCCAACCATCTCTCCTCTCCTATCAGGGATAGCCATGGTTGGGCTGAGTGGAGGGAGCACTATTACAGAGGTTGGGCTGCAGTCCCGCCAGGCCGGCATATTCCCTACATTTTCAATCACCGCTCCACATATCCCTCAGAACACCCACGCCGCCACTCTATCTGCAGAAATATGGCCCAGCCTACAGAGGAGCCCAGTGGGGAGGATGGAGGGTACAGTTGGCACTTTAATAAAAAAATGAGGGAGAAGTTAAGTCTACACACCGAACAGCAAAACAGACAGAGGGGCCTGTATATGAGAAGAGAGAAACAGGGAGTAAACCAGCCACAGAGCCACAGCTCAGAGGCAGGTTCTGCCCCCCTGAACACTGCTCTTTCTCCTACTGCCTCCAAGGACCTACACCACCACCCTGAACTGGTCTACACACACCACTCCACAGCCCCCAAGTATCCTGATTCAGGGCAAAGTCCTTCGGCGTTTGCAGAAGAATCTCCCATAAGACCGTCACTTACTGTTCAGTCAACAGAGAAAAACTGGACTGTGGGAGTAACAGAAAAAGTAGACGTGTCTACCCTTCTCTCCACCCATCATTCTTCTTACCCCTCCACCTCTTCTGACCAGCTGCCCTGGTTGCTCCCTCACTTTGCGGCAGGCTCTCTAATCGAGCTCAGAGACGGGCGACTGAGGAGGGTGGAGGATTTGCAGACAGAAGACTTCCTGATCGACGCAGAGGCCTGTCCAGCGCTACATCTGAGCTGCTGTACTGTGCAGCACATCTCCCCCTCCACAGACCCCTCCCTCTCCCGCCTCCTCATCCTCCTACATGAAGAACATTCTCAGGTGAGCTGGTCCTGATCCTGCTGAGTCTACTACATCATTACATCACACAAGATCATAACAGGGTCAGCGTGTTTTTGGTCCGTGTGTTTTTGGCTTCTTACATTTCCATAATTTATAACATGGAATTCAATATACAAGATATCATACATATTTGCAAATAGTACACTTTTTGATTCGTCTACATCATAAAGGTAAATAAAATGCTAATGATTTACATTCCTAAAGTATCCCTCATCATGACACGATGCAAGGATTGATGCCAATCCCCAATTGCAGAACCCTACCACCACTTAGAGGACAAAGAGAGGTACTGCATTGTCATGACTAACTATCTCTCATCACAGGAGCTTCTGGATGTGTATGTGGAGTACCCGTTCTTTGTGTGCGGACGTGGCTGGTCCTCTTGCTGCCCCCCGAGAACAGCCCGTCTGTGTGGACTCCGCTGCCATCAGCTCAGTGTTGGTGATGTCTGCCTGGCTCTTATACCTACATCACCCTCTGCCACCCAGCCCCAGGAGCCTGGCACCCCAGCCCGAGGGAGACATGGAGGGCCTAAGACCCTACAAATGTCCTTTCCTCATTCTCCCCTTCCCGCTGCTCCAGACACGCCAATAAAAGGGCAGGGAGGGGGGCTGGGCCCAGCACGGAAGAGGCATTTGTCAGCCCCTGAGCTGCGTGGCCCAGGCACCAACTGCCCTTACTGACAATGATAAACACCGTTGCCATTATGGAGAGGGAGCCAACAAAGCCAAGCCAAGCCTAACTTTTGTTTTATTATCTTTATCTCAACCTCACATTCTTTCCATCCCTTTCTTCGTGACTGTCTCTGTTTTGTATAAAGAATAATTATGATAAAGTAGGAAAGAAATGTACATTTGACTCAGGATTCTGTACGGATAGTAAGCAAAGGACAATTGCAGGTACTGGTGTAAAAGCCGTGGATTATCAGAGATGTGAGAGACAGAATATGTCAGGCACAACATATTACCTTTAGCCTACTTTAGAATTTTATCAATTAGATCATTCAGGGGGGATATATTTTATTATTCGCTACCTCCTATATAAACCATTTTAAGTGACAACAGTTTTGTATGTAGAACAGTGAATGTTGTAGTGTCTCAGTGAGTGTGAATGGCTCTCTGTGTGCTGTATAGCTGACAGTTGTTGGCATTACCTTATACACCGGTGGCTTTTCTTTGGCGTTTGTCTGTTCTTACTTCAGTATGACAACATTTTTGTTCTGAAATGATAACTCAATCAAATGTATTTATGAAGCCCTTTTTCCGTCAGCCAATGTCACAAAGTGCTATACAGAAACCCAGCCTAAACCCCCAAACAGCAAGCAATGCAGATGTAGACACATTGTAAGGTAAATAACTGCGACTGATTTAGGAACTGTTTGTGTTGATTAAGAATAGTAAATGTTTAAAGTATATTTTCTATGCTTTACCTCACCAGATGATGTTTACAATATGTATATCATGTATAAATCCATCAGCGTTTTCCGTTCCCATGCTTTGGCTGTCACTGTGTGAGAAAATGCTTTTCTGGCCAAATGATATAAATGTATTGCACCTGCTATGTCTGACAGTTCTGGTATATTTTGTTGCTGTAGTCTGACATTTAGTTTTGACAGAAAATATGGCCTCGATTCGCCCACCTGCAGATCTGGAAGGACATCAAAAGGCAGCTGAAACTGAATGATAGCTCAGAGTTCTCTCGATCTGTCTCTTGTGGGCAAAAACCTTGGCATCTCTGGGACCACATGCCGCTGTTGTGTTGTGCAGAGCTTAGTGATGTACAGTAGGTCTGTGCACCCTCCTTCAGGAAACTGAACCCAACAGGGCTTGCTCTATGAATCCCGCGCAGTCTCGTATTTAACGTCAGCCCCATCATCCCTCACAGCAGCAGCCTCTCAATCTGCATACAGACAGCCATATGTCTTACACCTGACCTCCACTCTGCAAACTACACCTTCACCTACCTGTTGTTCAAAGGAAAAATGGACCGCCATTTTGTTCTCACTGAAATCTAAGTAAACCCAGCTGCTTGTGAAAAAGAATGTATGCTGTAAAATAAATAATCATGTGTCAAAGTAAACACATTTTTGTAGACCGTTTAATGCAATGTTTTTACACAGAGACGCAGAGTGCACACAGCAGAGCTTATCTTTTTAAAAGACACTGTAAAATGTCTGCTCGTGGACAAACAAACAATTGCTCAATTCTAAATTTGTATCAGTTATTGAGCATCTCTAACATTTCATTTGAGTCTCATGCCTCTGTCCTCGGGGCTGACTTTTTGTATTCATCAACGCTTTCCTTACTTTGATCACTGAAGTAAAATGAGCTTATAAATAAATTGGCGACAGTTCAATGTCTGATGTTTCATTCCTCCATGGTATTGACTGGGAATTCTATGATGGTCTCTAGATGAGCATTCTTGATCCTGTGTGTCATGCACCATGTAGTGTATACAGTCCAGATGCCAAAGATCCTCTTTGCAGTTGCACTAAGGCAATATGCCTCTACTTGTTTCAATGCACCAAGGCAATAAAGTTGAACATCTTTGCCAGTACTTTATGTACTTGTCCGTTTGCAGCCAATAATAAAGGAAGTTGGTCTTCCTGCAAGTCCTGAAGCAACAGGTCCTTATAGATCAGGCAGTAAATGAATTTCCCTGCACCATCCCCTCTTCCTTATCTTCCTCTACTAGCCCCCGTGTATCCTGGGAAGGGGAGGTCTGATGGTGGTCAGTGGCAGCCGCAGGTCCTGACCACCATGTTGCGGTACTTCTTCAGGATGACGTTGGAGCTGTCGTCAAAGTAGAGGACTGAGATGCCATGGAGCTGGGTGGGGGCACAACAGGGTTTGGGCACGGTCTCTGGGTTTATGAAGTGGACCTGGGGGGGATAGAATATAACACCAGTATCAGGGAAATCATGCACAATTAGAAAGATTCAAGTGTGTGGGAAAATGTGTGTTGATACTTCAGCAGTTTTTCTCACAGGATGTGAGACATCAAAGAGCGCTTTGATTTCACAAAATGAATATAAGAATTTCAATCAGCTGCTGAATGGTTATATTTACAACGAAGCTAGAGAACCAGTGAACTAGAGAACCAGAGAACCAGTGAAACAGTGAAACCCTGAGTAAATGCCATATTCAACCCCCTCAGAAATGTACATGATGATATGATTCATGAAAACCATGAATATTCTTACCAGAGTCTGCACAATGGCATGATTGGTGGCGTTCATGTAGGAGTTCAGAGGAAAGGCACATTCGCCCTGGCAGTAGTACGCTGCGTAGCCCTCTGGTGCAATGATCCAGTCCTGAGAGGACAAGTGATAGGACTCATAATAATAGCACATCCAACCAACGGAGATGCAGACGTCATTGAATCTAGTGAAGTCAAACACCTATCTAAGTGGGTGAACAGAGAAAGAGGAGGACGTGCTCAGATCAGAACAGGACTGGTGTGATAGGAGTCATAGTACTGTACCTGCCATCCCAGATCTCTGAAGCTGACATACAGCTCATGCTTCTTACAGCCCTGTTTCGGGTCTGTGCTGAGGGTCTCTGAAAGACAATGGGTCATATGAACAACATTACAGATGAATCAACACAATCAACTGTGAGCACTGTATCTATTATACATAGCCTGAATGCTTTAATCAACAAAGTACTCTAACATGTCAAAGGAGCAGCCATTTTTCTAGCATTATGTTACAAGTTTATCAGATAATGTTTGTGTATAGATCTAGTGGCTAGATGACTGATTCCTTGTGCTCCAAGTGGGTGCTCCGTTTGTGCACCTGCTGCAGCCTCAGCAACCTTCAGTGCATCCTGGGGAGTCTTGGGTTTTTTGGAGCGGTTGGGGTTGCGCCCCTTGTGGCCGTGGGCAGAACGGACGCTGCGGAGGCGAACCTCGGTTGCCTTGAAGAAGGCCACCATGAAGGGCTGCTTGTCCTGGGGCCCACTGCCCTCCAGCAGCCCCACTAGTCTGGGGTTCACACTCTGACCTGTAGGGGGAGACAGAAAGACATGCACACTTCAGTCCAGGGTGCACATTGGGCAGAGGGAGAGGTGAAGCCAGAGGATTTACTCCGGCCAAAATCTGCCCGTGTGAGATAAGCCCTTTTTTTAATGGAGGTCTATGTGAGAGTGTCGAATTACCTGAGGCTTATATGATCGAATTGATCAACATATATTTATATTGTTAGAGCGGTCACTTGAATATCTTGTCAATATAATAAATTGTCTTGATATTGGTATGCTTCAGTTCAATCTTATGTGGTGGGTGTGTACCAGCCATAGAGCTCTATCTCTGTTGGACAAGTGGACATACAGCACCCTTTTAACTCTGACAGTGACTCACCGTCCATACTCTCCAGAGCAAGCTGGAGGCCCAGGTTCTGGTCTGGGTTCACCACCCACTGGTTACTGGTGGCCGTGATGTCAAACACAAGCCAGCCCTCCTCTGCAGCCCACACCACCCGCGTGTCCAGAAGGAACAGGTAGTCGTCACTACTACGGGGCACGCAGACTACTAACATTAGATACACAGCACATGCAGTCTAACAGTTAGATACAACAAAGAGTTTCCGACCTAGGAAGTGTGCTCTAAATTCTATCATTGGTTGACTAAAATCTGCATAACTGTATAGCCTTGCCACTTCACATTGCAATTCAAACCCTTCTCCTCAGTAGCAGGTGTGATGCTATCTAGTGCAGTATGTATAAGTAAAGCAGTTATATAAAAGTTGATCTAGACGGTAGATTCATATTCTAATAACTGTAAAGATTAGCCACCCAGAGAGAACACAGGATACATGAAATCCAAAACAAGAGACAACACGCAGTGTCAATCTAACCCTGCCGATAGCTCTTTTAATAATGGCTCTCTCTTTATCACAGATGAAAATTCCCAGACTGATTGGGGCATATCTCACAGACAATGGCTTTGTTTACAGATTGAGTTTCAGGCCCCCAGGCTTACTCCTCAGGCTGTCTCTTTGTCTTGCTGCCTTGTCTGTATGAAAGGCAAACGTGTCTCTGAATAACAATGCTTTTGTTCTCAGCACCTTCATAGCCTCACCGTCACCGCTGTGGGACAGGCCATGCCTACACACGACTGAGCTCTGATGTCACCGAGCATGACAAGCTGTGTGTTTGTGTGTGTTGGAGAGAAGGGGGTGTTTTTACTCGTTGGAGAAATCCAACTATTGTTCACTACAATCAAAACGTCTAGTGTGGTCGGTTCTCCAGGAAGAGAGGGGTTGGGTTAAGGGAGGGGTGTTAGGTAATGGAGAAGGGGGATTAAGTGAATGGTGGAGGTGTGGGCATTGAGGGTGGTGTTTGTGGGGGTGCTCTATTTGTTCAAGGTGGCGTCTCTGCTGTTTCAGGGAGTGGTATATCGTTTTATAAGGCCACACACACACACAAAGATTAATGGAAGAGGTGTCACCTGTCAGAGGGCTCCTGTAGCACCTGGTACACGCTCACGTGCAAGGTCTCATTCTCAGAGCGTTCTCCGATGTAGTCCTTATAGATTCGGAACTCTGCAGCGGAGACAGCTTCTCCCTCTGGGATCCGGGACAAGTCAAAGCGGAATTCCCTGTTGTGCTGAGAAGACAGGACATCCTGATCCAGCTTAGCTGATGAAAGGAGATGGGGAAGAGAAGAGGTTACTCACTACTGATACCAACTCATCCCGGATCAGCTTTTTCCAATGGCTAACCTCACCCATTATGAGCTGTACAACTAACACAGACGCTGGATGGTTAAAGGCACCTCCCTTTTCTCGCCACATCCCCTGGTCTTTTGAAACAGTGGGGGTGCATGTGTCCCAACACACCCACTGCTGTGAATACAATCAGAATCCAGTCCATGGTTTAATTCTGTCAAAACTGGTCGCTGAATCAAAGTCTTCTGATCCACATTGCTCAGCCCACATATAGGATGCACTGTGTCAAAAATAGGAAACTCCTGCTTCCATGAGAGAGCTGATTGATCTAAACATCAGTCTGCATAATGTGCCAATGTGGGAGGAAAACCACACTCAAGGCTCAATTTGGCTCTATGTTTAAATTGCACACATGTGCTGACCACAAGAAAAGCACGGACTGGAAAACCACAGCAGCCAATCCAATGCACATGCACATGCAGACATACACCCTGCAGAAACACTATGGTCATAATGTCATCATCTTCAATACACTGATAATACAAGACATGCTCTTTCCATGACAGACTGACCAGGTGAATTCAGGTGAAAGCTATGATCCCTTATTGATGTCACCTTGATATCAATACACTTCAATTAGTGTAGATGAAGGATTAAAGAAGGACTTTTAAGCCTTGAGACAATTGAGACATGGATTATGTATGTGTGCAATTCAGAGGGTGAATGGGAAAGACAAATAATTGAGTGCCTTTGAACGGGGTATGGTAGTAGGTGCGAGGCGCACCGATTTGTGTGTCAAGAACTGCAACGCTGCTGGGTATTTCAAGCGCAACAGTTTCCCGTGTGTATCAACAATGGTCCACCACCCAAAGGACATCCAGCCAACTTGACACAACTGTGGGAAGCATTGGAGTCAACATGGGCCAGCATCCCGGTAGAACGCTTTCGACACCTTGTAGAGTCCATGCGCCGACAAATTGAGGCTGTTCTGAGGGCAAAAGGGGGCGCAACTCAATATTAGGAAAGTGTTGCGAATGTGTTGTACACTCAGTGTACAGTATATTTTCTATAATCCACCCTACTATAGGAGAATGCATTTAACCACTATACGTAAAGTACTATACACTGGAGGTAATGAAAAAGCTATAAAATAGCATTTATATGAATGGGCTTTCTGAGAGTATGCTTGATAAATCCCAACAGTTGAAATGAACCTTTTGAAGGGCCACCACTGAGATCCACAATATCCCACCCTGCCCTGAAACAGCTGAGCTACTCTCAGAGTTTCCAGAATAATGGTGGTGGGGAAGAGCCAAAGACTTCCTGGAGGTTTCCAACGCCATGTTTTTACAGTGTTACCCAATGTGTTTGTCCTTGGAAAGTTTGGTGGAGGTCTCCGGAGCAATGGGGGACTTCCCACACTGGAGGTGTGCAGAGTGGAGTGATGATTACCCACCTTAAACACATCCTGCCCACTGGCAGCCTCCATGACATCATACGTCTGTCTCACCCATGCCTTGGTATTGTTTCAGTGCCGGATAACACAGACACACACACACACACAATAGCATAAACCCTCTTACAGCAGACACACAACTTAATGCAGCACACATGCACCAAAATGCTTTAAACCCCTTAAAATTACTTCTAACCGCACACACATGCACAACACACACATACGGCATAAAGAAGAGCATTCTGAACCCTGCTAGTCATTTGTTTGACCGCAATTAAACGCTGGAAAGAAACCAGGGGCGTTTTTATGAAGGCAATAATTGCTTGTAAGGACTTGGTGTGTTTACGTTTGGGACCATTAGCTCCAGAGATCAGCCCTCAGATATGCAAACTTCTCTTTGTGAGGCATTTCAACACTTTTCTTTGCTCATGACGAAGGGTTCAACTTGCCGTGCTGGCGTTAATAATTTTCAGCTGCCAGTCAAAAGATATGGGTGAAGTTTATGAATATCCTACATCAGAGGCACAACTAAACCCTAGAAAATCTACTTGGTATAAAATAAAGTAAGCTGAAACACAGACTGACTGGCAGACAGCCAGATGTGTAATGTACTTAAGTAAAAATACTTGAAAGTACTATTTCAAGAGTATCTGTACTTTACTATTTATATTTTTGACAACTTTCACTTTTACTTGACTACATTCTTAATGTAATGTACTTTTTACTCAATACATTTTCCCTGACACCCAAAATTATCATTACATTTTCAATGCATAACAAGACAGGAAAATTGTCAACTTCAACATTTACCCTACTGCCTCTGATCTGGCGAACTCACTAAACACACATGCTTAGTTTGTAAATGATGTCTGAGTGTTGGAGAGTGCCCTTGGCTATCCGTAAATAAATACAAAAACAAGGAAATTGTGCAGTCTGGTTTGCTTAATATAAGCAATTTGAAATTATTTATACTTTTACTTTTGATACTTATGTATCTTTAAAACCAAATACTTTTAGACTTTTACTCAAGTAGTATTTTACTGGGTTACTTGCACTTTTACTTTAGTTATTTTTCATTCAACTTTGACAATTGGGTACTTCCACCAATGCAGATAGCATGCCTGTTGTCTAATGAAAAACACTTGCTTTAAACCCCCTAGAGTCTGTTGACGCACCGGTGTGTCAATCGAAGTAACAATAAAAAAATCTCCATCAAAATCCCTCAGTTCAAGCTAGAGATATTTTTTTTGACAATGTCTGAATCTCAATCCGCCGCATTCACCTATGTCGCCCTTCTGCATCTGCGGTGGAAAGTGGCAGAGTTACAGCGCTGTCTGTCAGACCAGGAGACATCCCGAAAACTTGTCTTCTCACAAAAACGTCTGTAGCATCCGAACAGTTTGGCCACAAGCCCCATGGCCTCGTCTAAAAGTAACCCATTCAAATGAATGGAAGAAATAAATAAAAAATTGCCACAAAACTACAAGGGGTTTTATGTGTGAACTATATATATATATATATATATATATATATATATATATATATATATATATATATATATCTCCTGAGCTTTATTATATCTCCTAGATAAAGGACAGACAAAACCTTATTCCTTATGATACATTTTTTGGGCTGTCTTATTTGCCATTTATGAATGTGTTATTCAATACATTTTTATATAGAAGTTGTTTCTTGACATGTGCACCTAAATACATTATAAACTTTAATTCATAGAATAGGTTGTAGCAACCTCATGGGTATCGGGAGAATTGGAGTATTATGTGCAATGCTACACTGAGCTGGGTGAATGGAATATGAATGACAGTCATCCAATATGCTGTAATAGAAATAAGGCCATGCTAAAAATATATATTGTCCTCCCTTATCCGTAAACAGCACCGAACGCCACTGGTGGTAGTTTGACAAAATTCAGTGGTTTATGTTCGAAAACCTTATTTCTTGGATCAGATTACTTTATCCACCAAAACAACCTTACACCTTGCTTGGCATTTCAGCTAAAACCGTGTCCAACGGAAAAAGAAAGCAATCTTTCAAAAAGGGATTAAAACATAATTGGAGGAATTATAGTATTATGAGTATAGAGAATACATTCCTGGTGTAATCTCTTTATTCTCCCCCAAAATCAGATTACCATGATAAACAGTCAGCTTTCAATTTAGCCTGTTGGGTTCACATACGGGCGGACTTACCATTAGGCAGAAGAGGCAATTGCCTCACATCATCAAGGGGCCTCATGAGCTTTTATTTTTCTCGCCCTCCTGGTTTTGACACTCGTCTCTTCCAGTCTCTGTACCCTCCTGCCGGACCACTCTGCCCGCCCCTGACCCTGCCTGCTGATCTGTACCCTTGCCCCTTCTCTGGATTATTGACCCGTCTCTTGCCTGTCCCTTGGTCTAATAAACCATTGTTTATTCAACGTGTCTGCATCTGTGCCTTACCTTGATTTCTGATACAACTAGTCTAAAGAAGGCCAGTTTTATTGCTTCTTTAATCAGGACAACAGCTTTCAGCTGTTCTAGCATAATTGGAAAAGGGTTTTCTAATGATCAATTAGCCTTTTAAAATTATAAACTTGGATTAGCTAACAACGTGCCATTGGAACACAGGAGTGATGGCTGCTGATAATGGGCCTCTGTACACCTATGTAGATATTCCATTAAAATAAAGGTGAAATAAAAAAATAAAAATAAAAAGACGTTTCCAGCTACAATAGTCGTTTACAACATTAACAATGTCTACACTGTATTTCTGATAAATTTGATGTTATTTTAATGGACAAAAAAATGTGCTTTTCTTTCAAAAACAAGGACATTTCTATGAGACCCCAAACTTTTGAACGGTAGTGTATATTCTGTATCCTATTCTACTGTATCTTACTCTATGCCGCTCTGACATCGCTCGTCCAAATATTTATATATTCTTAATTCCATTCCTTTACTTTAGATTTGTGTGTATTGTGTGTATTGTTGTGAAATTGTTAGATATTACTTGTTAGATATTACTGCGCCGTTGGAGCAAGAAACACAAGCAATTCACGCCTCCCGCAATAACATCTGCTTAACACGTGTATGTGACAAATAACATTTGATTTGAATTGATTAGGGAAACCTGTTCGACGAGGTAGTAGAAACCCAGCCCCGGACCTTAGACTCTAGGGTGAAGAATGACGCTGGAGGGGATGGCTGCCGGTTTACAGGCTCCCAACCAATTGTACTATTTTGTGTGGTTTTTTTGCATTGTTTGAAACTCATTTTGTACATAATGTTGATGCTACCATCTCTTATGACCCAAAAGATCTTCTGGATATCAAAACAGCGATTACGCACCTTGAGCTGGAAGAAAATTTTTTCTTAAATGAGTCTGACGCGAAAGATATGTTGCCCAAAAGGCCCAAATCCCTGTCATTCCGATGAAGAAAATAAGGAAATACAGGGGTCGCAGATCAGTGTGCCTTGTGAGAATTAATCGGCGAGTGGGTAACCCACCTCTACCATCCGTTCTATTGGCCAATGTGCAATCGCTGGAGAATAAACGAGACTATCCTACCAACGGGACATTAAAAACTGTAATATCTCATGTTTAACCGAGTTGTGGCTGAACGACAACACAGATAATATATAGTTGGCTGGGTTTTCCATGGGATGGGGGTGTGTGCGATGTCTAATATTAAGGTAGTCTTGAGGTATTGCTTGCATGAGGTAGAGTACCTCATGATAACCTGTAGACTACACTATCAACCAAGAGAGTTTTCATCTATATTTTTCATAGCCGCCTTTTTACCACCACAAACCGACGCTGGAACTAAGACCGCACTCAACGAGATGTATAAGGCCATAAGCAAACAAAAAAATGCTAATCCAGAAGCAGCTCTCTTAGTGGCGAGGGACTTTAATGCAGGCAAACTTAAATATGTTTTACCTCATTTCTACCAGCATGTCACATGTGCAACCAGAGGAAAAATAACTCAAGACCACCTTTACTCCACTCACAGAGATGTGTACAAAGCTCTTACTCCCCCTCCATTTGGCAAATCTGACCATAATTCAATCTTCCTGATTCCTACTTACAAGCAAAGACTAAAGCAGGGAGTGCCAGTGACTCGCTCAATACGGAAGTGGTCAGATGATGCGGATGCTACGCTACAGAACTGTTTTGCTAGCAAAGACTGAAATATGTTCTGGATTCATCTAATGGCATTGAGGAGTATACCATCTCAGTTACCGGCTTCATCAATAAGTGCATTCACAACGACGATGTCCCCAAAGTGACCGTATGTACACATCCCAACCAGAAGCCATGGTTTACAGGCAACATCCGCATCGAGCTAAAGGCTTGAGCTGCCGCTTTCAAGGAGCGGGAAACTCATCCGGATGCTTGTAAGAAATCCTGCTATGCCCTTATAAAAACCATCTAACAGGCAACGTGTCAATACAGGACTAAGATTGAATCCTACGCTCGTCAGATTTGGCAGGGCTTGCCAACTATTATGGACTACAAAGGGAAACCCAGCCGCAAGCTGCCCAGTGACGCGAGTCTACCAGATGGGCTAAATGCCTTTTATGCTCGCTTCGAGGCAAGCAACACTGAAGCATGCATGAGAGCACCAGCTGTTCCGGACGACAGTGTTATCACGTTCTCCATAGCCGATGTGAGCAAGACCTTTAAAAAGGTCAACATTCACAAGGCCGCGGGGCCAGAAAGATTACTAGGACGTGTACCAACTGGCAAGTGTCTTCACTGACATTTTCAACCTCTCCCTGACCGGGTCTGTAATACCTACATGTTTCAAGCACCATAGTCCCTGTGTCCAAGAAAGCAAAGTTAACCTGTGTAAATGACTACCACCCCGTAGCACTCACGTCGGTGGCGATGAAGTGCTTTGAAAGGCTGGTCATGGCTCACATCGACACCGTCATCCCAGAAACCCTAGACCCACTCCAATTCGCATACCGCCAACAGATCCACAGATGATGCAATCTAAATCGCACTCCACATCACTAAGCTAAGGACCCTGGGACTAAACACCTCCCTCTGCAACTGTATCCTGGACTTCCTGAAATGCTGCCCCCAGGTGGTAAGGTTAGGCAACACCACATCTGCCACGCTGATCCTCAACATGGGGGCTCCTCAAGAGTGTGTGCTTAGCCACCTCCTGTACTCCCTGTTCACCCACGACTGCGTGGCCAAGCCCGACTCCAACACCACCACTAAGTTCGCTGACGACAAAACGGTGGTAGGCCTGATCACCGACAACAATAAGACAGCCAGTAGGGAGGAGGCCAGAGACCTGGCACTGTTGTGCCTGCAACAACCTCTTCCTCAACGTGAGCAAGACAAAGGAGATGATCATGGACAACAGGAAAAGGAGGGCCGAACACACCCACATTCACCTCGACAGGGCTGTAGTGGAGCGGGTTAAGAGATTCAAGTTCCTTGGTGTCCACATCACCAACAAACTATCATGGTCCAAACACACCAAGAAAGTCGTGAAGAGGGCACGACAATGCCTTTTCTCCCTCAGGTGAGTGAAATGATTTGGCATGGGTCCGCATATCCTCAAAAAGTTCTACAGCTGCATCATCGAGAGCATCCTGACCAGTTGCATCACTACCAGGCATGGCAACTGCTCGGCATCTGACCGTAAGGCACTACAGAGGGTAGTGCGTACAGCCCAGTACATCACTGGGGCCAAGCTTTCTGCCATCCAGGACCTATATACTAGGTGTCAGAGGAAGATCAAATATTGTCAAAGACTCCAGTCACCGTCATAGACTGTTCTCTCTGCTACCGCACGGCTACCGTACTAAATGTTTTCTTAACTCTATTTTCTTAAAACTGCATTGTTGGGCTTGTAAGTGAGCATTTTGCGGTAAGGTGTGCTTAGTCACCTCCTGTACTCCCTGTTCAACACCTGTTGTATTCGGCGCATGTGAGAAATATAAATTTGATTTGATACAAAACGCATTTCTTTAGTAAAAAGACAGGTGCTGCAGATAACACTGCTATTATCATTGAGGCAGAGGACATGCATGTGTAGCCCATGTATCTGATGCTGTCTGGCCAAAAACAGTATGGCATTTTTTGGCCAGACAGCATTCGATACATATAGTAAGACAGAGGGGCACTGTTTTGCTTGCTCGGATCCTTTCTCCAGTGAGATAGTTTCAACCTCCTGAGAATTGAAGGAAAGTTGGCGGGTGCACAACGAACTGTTCAGATGCTGGAATAATTTTGGATGAATGTGTGAAGGTAACCTACTTTTTGAAGTGATTTGTTTGACAATCAGATGAAAACACCATGAATGGTTGTATTCATGCCACATTTAAAAGGTAATACATTTTTACAGTTACATTATGTCTATACTATAAAACCCTTTTTTTTAAATCCCAAAACTGTTATAAGTCAAACTTTAACTATACAGCATAATCTTCTTTATTTTATTTCACATGGAGAGCTGTGAAAGATGACGGATAGGCCTGTCTCCTATTCCCATATGCTGCAGGTGTGTTCTCATGGGAACAAGAACATCCCAGAGACATCTGTATCAGCCTATGGCAGACTCCCAGCAAGAAGCACTAGCAGTGCAGGAATGCAGGTCAACTCAGTCCAACCAGGAACCATGCAGTCAGAATATAGTCAGACTGCTAAAGCAGGCCTGAGCTCTGTATTCAGTATCGCTATAGCTCTATTATAATCACACAGATGGGCAGGCAAGCTACAGATGCGTGCAGTCAAACTGCATCTGTATGGTCAGATGTGTTGCATGGACATGAGATGAATACATATTGGTAGTGGGCAGACTGGATGGTGGTTGGAGATTCTAACACCACTGAGTCTGTGGGCATGCGCATACATTCCATGGCCAAAAGTATGTGGACACCTGGTAGTCGAGCATCTAATTCCAAAATAATGGCATTGGAAGACAAAGCTTTTCCACCGTTAATTTGTTTAGAAAATGAAAGGCACAAAACAAATAAAACTGAACAGATTCCATAATTTCCAAGAAGCGTCAACGTTGGCCACCTATATACCTGCACATACAGTAGAGAGAGGGGGGGGGGGGAAGAGTAGCTCTCTTTCCCTCACTGGAAGCTGTGGTTTGTCGAGGGGAAATGCCTTAATCCAGTTTGGCTTTAAGTGATCACTCCAGAGACCACCATGACTGGCTCTTTACAAAATGGTGGGAAAACAGACTGCCAATCAACAGGAGAGTGGCCATTGGTTCATGAGAGGATTGGGGCACTGTGTTTCCTTATCTTTCTTTCTCTTTTCTCTGCCCTTCATATGTAAACTCAGCAAAAAAAAGAACCGTCCTCTCACTGTCAACTGCGTTTATTTTCAGCAAACTTAACATGTGTAAATATTTGTATGAACATAACAAGATTCAACAACAGACATGAACTGAAAAAGTTCCACAGACATGTGACTAACAAAATTTGAATAATGTGTCCCTGAACAAAGGGGGGGGGGGGGTCAAAATCTAAAATAAGTCAGTTTCTGATGTGGCCACCAGCTGCATTAAGTACTGCAGTGCATCTCCTCCTCATGGACTGCACCAGATTTGCCAGTTCTTGCTGTGAGCCCCACTCTTCCACCAAGGCACCTGCAAGTTCCCAGACATTTCTGGGGGGGAATGGCCCAAGCCCTCACCCTCAGATCCAACAGGTCCCAGACGTGTTCAATAGGATTGAGATCTGGGCTCTTCGCTGGCCATGGCAGAACACTGACATTCCTGTCTTGCAGGAAATCACGCACAGAACGAGCAGTATGGCTGGTGGCATTGTCATGCTGGAGGGTCATGTCAGGATGAGCCTGCAGGAAGGATACCACATGATGGAGGAGGATGTCTTCTCTGTAATGCACAGTGTTGAGATTGCCTGCAATGACAACAAGCTCAGTCCGATGATGCTGTGACACACCGCCCCAGACCATGACGGACCCTCCACCTCCAAATCAATACCACTCCAGAGTACAGGCCTCGGTGTAACGCTCATTCCTTAGACGATGAACGCGAATCTGACCATCACCCCTGGTGAGTCAAAATCGCGACTCGTCAGTGAAGAGCACTTTTTGCCAGTCCTGTCTGGTCAAGCGACCGTGGGTTTGTGCCCATAGGCATTGTTGTTGCAAGTGATGTCTGGTGAGGACCTGCCTTTACAACAGGTCAACAAACCCTCAGTCCAGCCTCTCTCAGCCTATTGTGGACAGTCTGAGCACTGATGGAGGGATTGTGCGTTCCTGGTGTAACTCGGGCAGTTGTTGTTGCCATCTTGGACCTGTCCCACAGATGTGATGTTAGGATGTACCGATCCTGTGCAGGTGTTGTTACACGTGATCTGCCACTGCGAGGATGATCAACTGTCCGTCCTGTCTCCCTGTAGCGCTGTCTTAGGTGTCTCACAGTACGGACATTGCAATTTATTGCCCTGGCCACATCTGCAGTCCTCATGCCTTCTTGCAGCATGCCTAAGGCACGTTCACGCAGATGAGCAGGGACATTGGGCATCTTTCTTTTGGTGTTTTTCAGAGTCAGTAGAAAGGCCTCTTTAGTGTACTAAGTTTTCATAACTGTGGCCTTAATTGCCTACCGTCTGTAAGCTGTTAGTGTCTTAACGACTGTTCCACAGGTGCATGCTCATTAATTGTTTATGGTTCATTGAACAAGCATGGGAAACAGTGTTTAAACTCTTTACAATGAAGATCTGTGAAGTTATTTGGATTTTTACGAATTATCTTTGAAAGACAGGGTCCTGAAAAAGGGACGTTTCTTTTTTTGCTGAGTTTATGCGCTTACTTCTTCCCCTTCTCTCTAACAAGGTCACTCCGTACATTCTCACGTGAATTGGAATAAAAGTGTAAAAGTGCCAAATCTATTCCTGATGATAAACTGACATCCTAACACATACAGTGGTCCTGTGTGTCTCAGTTGGTAGAGCATGGTGTTTGCAACGCCAGTGTTGTAGGTTTGTTTCCCCATGGGGAACCAGTATGAAACTATATGCTCTCACTACTCTGAGTTGCTCTGGATAAGTGGATAAGCTAAATGACTGAAATGTAAATGTAAAGCAGGCCACGAAGCCCAACCTGTAAGCCCTGACACAGGACAATGAAGGGGAAATGGTTGTCTTTGGAAGAAAAGCCACATCCGGGTGGGAGTCACAGGCACCATTCCGTCTACTGTTCCACTTTAGTGATATCAGACCCGTAGTGAGATCTCCAAAGGAAACAAAAGCAGGATTTGGGTTTTAGAAACGCAATAATGTCCAAGGAAGCACCCCACCCCCTTGATTTACACACACACTGCCAGCTGTCTCCTGTAAAGAGTATTTAGATGCAGTACCTGAGTCTTTATCTCCCTGTCAACTTGTCCTGCCCTCCCCAGGGTACTGAAATGCCTGTTCAAATTCTAGTCATGCAAAACAAAGCCTTGCTGAAGCCGGTCTCCCAGAGCTTTAACAGGATTCAGGGGAAATCGGATACAGCCATGTTGTCATAACATTTACAACTCGGAATGCAGAACAGTCTTAGAGAAGTCTTATCTGAAGCACAGGGAAAGTTACCTTAAAGCCTCCACATTTAGGAGCTGTACACAAATCGAACGTCATACACACAGACAAACACTTAGCTAATGCACTCGGGTTCAACAGTACTGTCCTTTCTGCAAAGTGCCTTCAGACAACAAAAAGGCATTGAAGAAAGCTTTCACTCTTTAATCCTTCTGCCAACAGGTAAACTGGAAGTAAACCTGTTTTTTTTCCAGTCAACTCCTGTGCTATAAGGCTGGGTTAAGCCCAGAGAGACTCTTGTCTGGGAGCACCACTGGATCCTCAGCAGTGCTCTGTCTGAGCATTAAAACACACCCACACTTCACCTTGCCTGACCTTTGCTCTCCTAGTCAGCAGACCTACAGACCAGACAGGTCCACAGAGAACCCCTGTGAGAAGTGTTTTTCAAAACTATTTTCCAATGAAAGGGTGTCTCATCACCCTAGCGATGAGACATTGAGTCACTGAATGAGTCAAAGCAAGCATTAAGAGTGTTTTGTAAACTATCAGCATGACAGTGCCAGTATCAGATATCACAAAGTAAACATAAACAGCTGTTTAGGTAACGTTCATGTGAGATGTGTTGAGTAAAAAAAAGTTTAAAGAGATTAAGAGCCTGTGTCAAGACTGCGTCGTCTCTTGCGCAAAGGTGAACTAAAATTATTTTTGCTTTTAAAAAAATAAAGTAAGATATATGGGGAAAGCCGTTTTATGCTACAGCATTAATGAGATAATGTAGTCTAAACAATAACTTCTCAATTCATATCCATCGAAATGAATTGATACGTCTCTGGATAGGGTGATGATAAGGACATACCAATATTGACAAAGCTCATCACCATATCCGCGTCATTGAGAAAACTGCTGTCTTGGGGGGTCACCATCGGGGGTCCCTGGGTCGTGAAGACGGGTTTATAATATGAGAAGCCGGCGGGCTGTTGTCCATAAGTGGAAATAGCGTTGTACAAATTCAGCATAAACATCGGGGCTGCGTTATGTTTGGTGTAGATGTGCGGCCGGGGCCGGTGGGGCAACCCCAGGATGGAGAGGATTTCTCGCTGCATCTCCCGGCGCTCCTGGTTCCGCAGACGGCGCTGGATGAAGCTGGATTGAACTTCGTTATCCAGAGTGAAGTTAGAAAAAGTTGTCTCGGCCAAAATACAATAACCCCAAGCAAGAACCATCGCCGACGCGCGTAGATGCAATAAAACCACCATTATCAAATTCATCCGTGTAATTGATTCATATAAGGGTAGAGATAGGCTATCTAAAATTAGTGTCTCAAATCCGCATGCATTGGAGGACGAATTTAGACCCTGATTTTACTTTAGAAACTGAATCAAACATCAGCCACACATCATCTGCATTGGTGCACACCACTCGCGATTGCTGTTGGGAGTGTGCTCGCGCTGCTGCTGCGATGTCAAGCAGCTCCCCTGCCATCGGACTTTATTGAGTTGCAGTATCTGAGGGGAGGGGTCAGTGGGCTCTGGGATGGGATTTCCCCATGGGGGGATCAATGTCGTTGCTGGTTGCGTATGCACCTCTATCTGGGTAGACGTTTAAAACCTAATTGTCCTGTCCTATCAATCCTTTGTTTGGACATGATTGCAACTAGTGTATCAGTTGATAAACTGGTGCCATATAGCTACTAAGTAACTTAGACAAGAATTCAGTAGATTCTGTTAAATTGTGCACCTGATAAACTTGCAGATGTGCAAATAGTATAACCACCACAAGTTTATCATTATCACAGTTTATCTCATTTGAGCTTTTCCTATAGGGGTAACATTTACGTATACAGTTTTTACTAGCTTGTATGCTGGAATGTGCACACACACAAAATAACAAAATAAATTACAAGAGCTGAAAGCACCTGTTTTCAATAGGTCTATCCAGACTCAAAGGTTCCACTCCAGCCTAATTTTGAACTGCAAGTGAAGCATGTGACAGTTAGGGACAGTTGATTACTTCTTGGCACAGCATTGACTCCTGCTGTGTCAGTGCCTCCCTTTCCCATTACTGTAACTACAGAGGCTTCAGGCCTGGCGTTCCCCCCGCTGTGTGGCCATCCCAGGATTCCTCACTCCTCTGCTCCTGAGCGCAAAGGTCAAATATATCCCAACACAGCTCCTCAGCTGAAAGGTTAAATTGGTATCGGACCAACATCTCGTTTCAATACCCCTCTGGAAAGTTTAGAGCATGCTTTTCAGCCTATGACGTCAATAAATCACAAATTCCAATTGTGTTTTGTTAGGGCACAAGCAACCCTGTTCTACATTACCGATTGTTGCATGAGTGTTCCCACTACTCCCCTGTGGTCAATCAAAGGGTAATGGGTAATGAGGGATAATCCTCTAATCCCTCTTTCACACCAGCAGACACCTTTGAACCTAAACAATGAGTCAGGGTCCACCCTTGTTGTGTGTGAATGATCAACAGCAGCCCTGTGGAGACACATGACAAGGGAGGTGCCAATGTAGCCACTGAATTACAGGACAAGGTGCGAAGTTCCCCACGGCCAGGGTTCTTCTTTTTGTGTGAGAGGGTGGGGAGGGGCCCAGAATCTTTGGCATTACCCACACACGACACACAGCCTACTACTGTGGAGGTTTTCTATTGTTCCACACTACAGAGCACTAAGAATGTAGTGGGCCTATAAATAACTTCTGAAAATCCTCACCTGAAAGGTAAAATACCCACTAAGCACCGAATGAGGACGATGTCTTTTGGACGTCTTTTTTGTGTATAGACCGGCCTTGACTACGGTTCAGTTTGGACAGCACAGTAAAGAAAAAATGTGTATAGTACAGTGCAGTATAGTTCAGTACAGTACAGTACAGAGTATTAAACTCTACTGTACTCTCCTAAATTAAACTTTACTGTCCGGTGCCATACTTTACTGGGATTTTCAAACTTGTGAAAAATTGCATAGACGTCAATGATTCATTCAGATTCGGTCTGGTCTGGAATGACCACATTTTTTACTTGTTTGGGGGTTGAGCTCATTAGTATAATACCCAGTATGCTTTGCAAGTGTTTGTTTTATATTTAGAATTTGGTCATTCGGCAGACGCTCTTATCTAGAGCGACTTTCGGTCATTGCATTCAACTACGGTAGATAAACAACAACGTATCACAGTCATAGTAAGAACAATAATCCTGTAATAATTCTGTAGTGGGAATGTTATGGTAGTTGAAGTGTTCTATTGTTTTCTTGTGTAGGTTGGCCTACTATGAACATAATTGCTGCTGTTTTTTTGTTTATTTTATTCATATATATATATATATATATTTTTTTTGTGTGTGTGTAATTTGTGTGTATTTTGATAAGCTAACATAAGTGCATGTGACAGATGGGAGCAATGGAACATATTCTATGTTGGCTCTACTTTTTTAAATTAAATGGAAATGTTAATTTAAAAGTTAATATTGTGATACATTCTCAATGAAGTTAACAGTGTTTGTGCAGTTGAAATTTGGCCATTGAGTAAATTACCATAAAATCTGTATTTTCAACACTCATTCAGAACTGAAAATTAACCTGATTTCAACATCCATAAAATACTTTTTTCCCAACATGTTTAAAATACTACTTTTAAACATTCGGAAAATACGTCTTTTAGATGTCTTTTCAACGTCATTTTACTCACTAGGTACCTACATTTGCTGTCCTTGAGCCACCAAAACGAAATATTATCCTGGCTATAAATGTGGTGTTATTATAATGAAGATCTATTTAAGTAACATGCATACACACTTTCATAGCCCTTCATTTTTTTTGTCAATCCACTCAAAGGTATGTGTGCAGTGTGTGTGGGGGGGGGGGGGGGGGGGGGGAAGAGAGACCTCATGCCAAGAACAAAGCCAGTTGTTTAACCCACATCAAACTGCCTCAGTCAAAACCATGTCCCACTCAGAAATTGTGTCTCGGTGGGTTTGGGGTGGAAATAATCCCTGGATTCATCTAAAGGAAATGATCAAAGGACATGGTTTTCACATGTGGGCAACCTCACATCTTACCCTATAACAAACCAAAATTAACTTTAATATTAACTGCACATAAAAGATTTAACTAAAAATGACAACATTATAATGAGTACAACATCATTTTCTTCAGTTTAGTCATTTTAACAGGGGGCCTAATTCCACCACTTTTTGTTGGGGAAGAAGATGCTGTGGAAGTTAAACATTTTATTGCTGTTGAGAACAACCATGGAAAAACAACTAAATCCCCTAAACCCTTACATCTGCAGCATTCTACTGTTGCGTACATAGCCACATGCTGCCCTCTTGTGTATCAATGTGGTAATGGACCACATGAACAGAGACATCAGCATACAGTAGTAGGGTACCGGTCCTCCTCAATTTTGACCTAATAGAAAAGTTGTTTTATGCTCAATAAATAGTTTTTTGCAATAAACTCCCTATGTGAGTAAACTAGTCAGTAGGAATATATAGACTATTCAAATGAATTGGTTAATTTACAACAATAACATTTGTTGAATAAAATACAAACACTACCCCTTGAAATTCTAGTTGGGCAATTCCACAGCATGATTGCAAAGTTAAACAAACCACAAGTCTTCATGCACAAGGACTACTTTGAACAATAACAAAGTACATGTTGTGCATAGAGTTGTATGGATTGCAATCATTGGTTTTAGTTTGTCATACATTTTAAAGTGAAAAATCTGAGTTCCGAGACACCGAGACTTCTCCATGGTTATTCTAAATATTATAACGTTCCCATAAAGGAGTCGAATAATGGAACACCCAATACTACCCACAGTAGGGATTGTAATAAAACAATACTTATAGGAAAACAATCAAATAAGTGTTTTCTTATAGTTTATTTTTTATATATATATTTTTTTGCCTTTATTTAACCAGGTAGGCCAGTTGAGAACAAGTTCTCATTTACAACTGCGACCTGGCCAAGATAAAGCAAAGCAGTGCGACATAAACAACAGAGTTACACATGGAATAAACAAACATACAGTCAATAACACAATCGAGAAAAAAGTCTATATACAGTGTGTGCAAATTAGGTAAGATAATGGAGGTAAGGCAATAAATAGGCCATAGTGGCAAAATAATTACAATTTAGCAATTAAACACTGGAGTGATACATGTGCAGAAGATGAATGTGCAAGTAGAGATACTGGGGTACAAAGGAGCAAAAAAATAAATAACAGTATGGGGATGAGGTAGTTGGATGGGCTATTTACAGATGGGCTATTTACAGATGGGCTATGTACAGGTGCAGTGATCTGTGAGCTGCTCTGACAGCTGGTGCTTAAAGTTAGTGAAGGAGATATGGGTCTCCAGCTTCAGTGATTATTGCAATTTGTTCTAGTCATTAGCAGCAGAAAACTGGAAGGAAAGGAGGAGGGAGGAATTGGCTTTGGGGGTGACCAGTGAAATATAGCTGCTGGAGCGAGTGCTACGGGTGGGTGCTGCTATGGTGACCAGTGAGCTGAGATAAGACGGAGCGTTACCTTGCAAAGACTTATAGATGACCTGGAGCCAGTGGGGTTGGCAACAAATAAGAAGCGAGGGCCAGCCAACGAGAGCATACAGGTCACAGTGGTGGGTAATATATGGGGCTTTGGTGACAAAACTGAGTTAAGTCAATGAAAAAGGAAAATGGTTGCGAATACAAGAGCCAATGTATGTCTGCGAGCAGGGGTTGTCAGAGAGAGCTTTGAATTGTGTGCAGATATGGGATATACATTTTAAGATAAATAAATATAGTTTATTTATTTATTGTCCTATCATGATGGAACGGTCCCCAACCCTATACCCTAGACACCCACCTGAGCGACCCACACACTAAGGAGAAGTACTTATCTGTTTTATGGACTACTGTAAGTAGCTTATACGTAGCCAAAACAGAAAGATAAATGAGGTCAGAAACCCACTAAAGCAGCACGTCCCACTCAAGATTCTGAGCCTGCCTGGCAGGGTTGGTCCTACAAAGCCAAAGCACCCTGATTAGGTGAGCATAATATGCAAGGAATTTCTTAAAGCTGTTTATGTGAACCTTGATGACCTTATACCTAGCCGGTGGGGATTCCGGTGGGGTGCCCCCACCCAGTTAGTGGCGGTGCTGGCAACACTAGTTGCAGTAACCCATTGGGGAGGGAGGGGTCACACTCAGACATTCAGAGACGGGGAAAATGACTGTGGCCGTAGTGGCACGGAATAATCAAAGGTCTGACTGCACAGAGATGCTTGACAAAATGGTCACAACGGGGGACCAGCGTGTGTGTTTCCAACAGCTAGGACTTGACATTAGTTAATCAAATATCCCAATTCATTTTCTTTGCAACATTTTGCATGCCTTCTCAAACAGCTGCAACTGTCTATGCATTCGCACATCAAGTCCTTTCTTGATTTGGGCTCGGGTATGGAACAACTGTTGAACATCTGAGCTTGTGGTTGTTTGTGGGGGAAATAGGTTGAGTGTGTATGTGTGTGTATGTATACCACATCTGTTGCTATGGGGTCATGATGTTAGGGACAATATAGGATGAATGACAATAATTGTTTTTGTTAAAATAATAGTTGCTTGCAAAAAATGTAATCTTTGTAATGGCAATACCGGTTATAAGTAACAATCCTTCACATAAACTGCCTACAGTATATACACATCTTTTTTGTGAATTGTGGAAATTAAGATGTGCAAGATTTTATCTACAGTATATGTATGTTTTGATAACTATATATAATACAAGTCTAAGTCTAAGTGGAAATGGTTTTGGGGGTTGATCTGCTTCTGTTCTGTGGGTGGCACTATGTGCTCTTTTCAAAAGATGGGACCCAGTCTCTATGGTGAAATAAGTATAGCCAACTATAATTGTAATGGCTTAGTAGATAATAAGAAACGCAGATCAGTATTTACCTGGCTTAAAGAGAAGGAATATAATATCTACTGTTAACAGGAAACTCAATCAACAATGTTAGATGAAATTGTGTGGAAAAATGACTGGGGGGGGGGGGCGAAATATACTTCTCCCTTTGGCAAAGAAACTCAAAAGGGGTGATGATATTAATTAACAATAATTTTGATCCGAATGTGCAAATTGTCCAAACAGATCTGCAAGGTAGATGGATGATTTTAAGTATGTTATTAAACAGATATGGCTAATTTATCTATATGCTCCAAATAATGATGATCCACACTTCTTTGAAAATATATATAATCATTTATCAAACATACAAGCAATACAAGACTCTATTATTATTATTGGGGCGGCAGGGTAGCCTAGTGGTTAGAGTGTTGGGCTAGTAACCGAAAGGTTGCAAGTTCAAATCCCCAAGCTGACAAGGTACAAATCTGTCGTTCTGCCCCTGAACAGGCAGTTAACCCACTGTTCCTAGGCCGTCATTGAAAATAAGAATTTGTTAACTGACTTTCCTAGTTAAATAAAGGTAAAATAAATAAAAAATTATGGTGGGAGATTATAATTGTCACACGCTGATCAGTTTCACCCGTCCTCTTTGTTTCCACCCCCTCCAGGTGTCGCTTGTTTCCCCCAGTGTTTTCATGTTTCCTGTCTCTGTGTCAGTTCGTCTTTTATGTTTCCAAATCAACCAGCGTTTTTCCCATTCTCCTGCTTTTTGCATTCTCCTTTTCCTTGCCTGTTTCTGGACTTTGTACCAGCCTGCCTGACCATTCTGCCTGCCTTGACCACGAACCTGTCTGCCACTCTGTACCTCCTGGACTCTGATCTGGTTTTGACCTTTTTGCCTGTCCACGACCATTCTCTTGCCTACTCCTTTTGGATTAATAAACATTGTAAGACTCCAACCATCTGCCTCCTGTGTCTGCATTTGGGTCTCGCCTTGTGCTTTGATAATGATACGATTTTAAATACCTCAATGGACCATAAAGGAAATCACACTAAACTATCACCCGCATACACTTAAGGAAATCACAAATATCATGGATATTGGAACTAGTGGATGTATAGAGGCTTAAATATCCTGACCTAGTGAGATATACATGAAGGAGGCTCAATCAAACTAGTAGTCTTGACTACTTTCTTATGCCATTCTCGCTGGCACCAAAAGCAAAAAAAAAAGTGTTGATAGCGGACAGAATGCGGTCCAACCATCAATTAATTGGCATATATATATATATATATTACTCATACATCATCTTTACGTGGGCGAGGATATTGTAAATTTAATCAAAGCCTATTGAATGATAACTTAACTAGGACAGAAGAATTTCTAAAGGACTTTTTCCAACATAACATAGGTAAAGCAGGTCCCCTTATTGTATAGGACACTTTGTGCCTTTAGAAACCATGCAATTCAGTACTAGTCTCTAAAACAAAAGCAATTTAGGTCTAAAGAGTCCATACTAACAAAGGAAACGGAAGGACTAATGCAGATCGATAGCAATTAAAACTGTACCTGTAAAGCTCGTCGGAAGAAGTGGACCAAGGTGCAGCGTGGTACGTGTACATGATTCTTTATTAAATCTGACCACCAAACAAAAGACCAACGAATGTCACGTTCCGTAGGCTACGCAGAGCTAACAAAAAACAACATCCCACAACCTAAGGTGGCAAAACAGGCTGCCCAAGTATGATTCCCAATCAGAGACAACGATAGACAGCTGTCCCTGATTGAGAACCATACCTGGCCAAAACATAGAAACACAAAACCTAGAAATAAAGAATATAGAATGCCCACCCAAATCACACCCTGACAAAAACCAAATAGAGACATAAATAGGCTCTCTAAGGTCAGGGCTTGACAGTACCCCCCGCCCCCCCGGCAAAACCTGAACCTATAGGGGAGGGAGGCATCTATCACTGGTGGCGGTTCTGGTGCGGGACGTAGACCCCGCTCCACCTCTGGCTCAGCCCACTTTGGTGGCGCCTCTGGTGCGGGGACCCTCGTTGGGGGCCCCGGACCGGGGACCCTCGCTGGAGGCTCCGGACCGGGGACCGTCGCTGGAGGCTCCGTACAGGGGACCGTCGCTGGAGGCTTCCTGCCATGGATCGTCGCTGGAGGCTTCGTGCCATGGATCATCACTGGAGGCTTCGTGCCATGGATCATCACTGGGCCGTGGAGACACACTGCAGGTCTGGAGAGCAGAGCTGGCACAACCCGTCCTGGCTGGATGCTCAACCTAGCCCGGTAACTGCGGGGCGTTGGCACAGGACGCACTGGGCTGTGAGAGCACACCGGAGACACTGTGCGTAGAGCCGGCACATTATATACTTGGCCGAGGAGACGCACCGGAGGCCAGATGCGCTGAGCCGGCACCATTCGTCCTGGCTGGATGCCCATTCTAACCCGGCCGATGCGGGGAGCTGGAATATAGCGCACCGGGCTATGAGTGCGCACTGGAAACACCCGGTTAGATTCCAGGCTATGATTGGGAGTCCCATAGGGCAGGACACAATTGGCCCAGCGTCGTCCGGGTTTGTCCGGTGTAGGCATTCATTGTACATAAGAATTTGTTCTTAACTGACTTGGCTAGTTAAATAAATGTAAAAAAAAAAAGTGAATCATTAAATTTGAAAAATTTGAGGCCCCTTACACTTCACTGTTGTGATGCAAAAATTCTAGTAAAATGCATAGCCCATAAAGGCATTGTCGGACATAATTCATCCTAATCAGAGAGATTGTTTGCATGGATGATACATTGCAGATAATATAAGTGTCACACCCTGACCATAGAAAGCTTTTCATTCTCTATGTTGGTTAGGTCGGGGTGTGACCAGGGTGGGTCATCTAGGTGATTTATATTTCTATGTTGGCCTGGTATGGTTCCCAATCAGAGACAGCTGTTTATCGTTGTCTCTGATTGGGGATCATATTTAGGCAGCCTTTTGTGTTTTGTGGGATCTTGTTTTTGTGTAGCTGCCTGTGAGCAGCCCAGAATGTCACGTTTAAGTTTTTCTTCGGTTTTGTTTGGTGAGTTTATTAAACATGTGGGATTCTACGCACGCTGCGCCTTGGTCCAATCATTACGACGAACGTGACAAAGTCAAGTACTGGAAACAATAGAACACTATGAAAAACCTGGGAAACCAGGCCTGGTATTCATAGTTGACTTTGAAAAGGCCTTTGATAAAGTGCGACTGGAAATTATATATAAATGCCTGGAATATTTCAATTTTGGGGAATCTCTTATAAAATGGGTTAAAGTTATGTATAGGTATCCTAGTTGTGAAATTGGAAATAATGGCTATTTCTCAAAGTATTAAACTGTCAAGAGGAGTAAGACAAGGCGGTGGACAACCTCGGCATATCTATTTATTATCGCCATCAAAATGTTAGCTATTAAAATCAGATCCAACAATAATATCAAGGGGTTCAAAATCAAGGGCTCAAAAACAAAGGTGTCATTGTACACTGATGATGCTTTCTTTTAAATCCACAATTTGGATCCCTCCACAGCCTTGTAGAGGGATCTAGATATCTTCTCTAACCTCTCTGGATTTACAACCAAATGATGATTAGTGTACTATATTAGGTATTGGAACACAAAAAAGTTCAAATGTTACATTACTGTGCAGCAATAACATGTTCTGATGGTGATGTGGACATACACGGTGTACATATTATGAAAGAAAGTAATTATGTTACTACAATACATTTTAATAGAAAATTAGCAAAAATAGATATGATTAGCTACCATGGACAGGACCAAATCTGTCTATTTGTGGAAAAATCACCCTGATGAACTCTAATCATATCCCAGCTTACCTAATTGCTTATGGCCTTGCCTACACCTAGCGACCTGTTTTTTTAAACATATGAGCAAAACATATTCTATTTTTTTTGGGAATGGCAAGCCAGACAAAATTAAACGGGTCTATTTATATAATGAATATTAATTTGGAGGGATGAAATGATTAAATATTAAAGCATTAGACCTCTCACTAAAGGCGTCAGTCATACAAAAGTTATATTGAAATCCAAACTGGTTCTCTAATAGATTAGTAAGAATGTCTCACCCCATGTTCAAGAATGTCCCTTTCCTCTTTATTCAGATTGCAACCTCTCACTTTCGGTTATTTGAAAATGAAATAATCTCCAAAATATTGCTATTTTAAAAACAAGCCATAGAAAGTTGGTTGCAATTTCAGTTTAATCCACCAGAAAAGACAGAACAAACAAATTTCCCCTCTTTCCACTGGGATTCTCTGCCTCTAACCCTATTACAGGGGCTGAGTCACTGGCTCTTTCATACCGTCCCTGGGAGGGGTGCATCACTTGAGTGCGTTGAGTCACTGATGTGATCTTCCTGTCTGGGTTGGCGCCCCCCCCCTTGGGTTGTGCCGTGGCGGAGATCTTTGTGGGCTATACTCTGCCTTGTCTCAGGATGGTAAGTTGGTGGTCGAAAATATCCCTCTAGTGGTGTGGGGGCTGTGCTTTGGCAAAGTGGGTGGGGTTATAGCCTTCCTGTTTGGCCCTGTCCGGGGGTGTCCTCTTATGGGGCCACAGTGTCTCCTGACCCCTCCTGTCTCAGCCTCCAGTATTTATGCTGCAGTAGTTTATGTGTCGGGGGGCTAGGGTCAGTTTGTTATATCTGGAGTACTTCTCCTGTCCTATTCGGTGTCCTGTGTGAATTTAAGTGTGCTCTCTCTAATTCTCTCTTTCTCGCTTTTTTCTTTCTCTCTCTCGGAGGACCTGAGCCCTAGATAAAAAATAGATATAATATTTGTATATGATATCATACAGAGGACATAAACAGGACTGCGGGGGTTATGTCACACATGCATCTTACGAAAATATATGGAAATGTCTGCTCTACCCAAAATTACAGTCAACTAATTGCAGCATTACCACAGAAAAAGTGTGAAGTGGAAGGGGGAAAAAGTAAGGAACTTGTCTGTCGGCCCTGCATTAAAGACCAAAATTGGTTAAAGAAATTTGTGATAAATAAAAAAATATACCAGTTTAATTTAAGGACCAAAAAAATTGATAGCTGTAAGATTTTCGATGTACCGATTCCATGGCACATGGTTTATGAACTGATGCGAAAAACGATGACGGATTCAAAACTTAGAAATTTAAGTTTTTAAATTATTGTACAAAAAATTATTGCAACCAACAGAATGTTATATATATGGGGGATACAACCTTCCCAGCTTTGCATATTGTGCTGTAAAGACACAGAATAATTAGATAATTTGTTTTGGTACTGTCCATACTGTATGTAGCTTGTTTTTGGTCTCAGGTCCAGGAATGGTTGAAGAATTGCAACATTTACCTGGAGCTAACGCTGCAGAGAGCGATACTGGGTGATTTGAAAAGTCATAGTCATAGTCGATCAATAATATAATAATAATTGAAGCAAAAATGTTCATTTTTATTTAACAATTTGTAACTATGAAACTATGAGAATAGAAAGGTTCAGAATCTTTTTGAAGCACCACAGCACAGTTAAATATATATATGGCAAATAGAGATAGATGGGAGGAGTTGAACGGAGCTGAAGGGTGGGACTAATAACAACAAGATAACAAATGTAAAATACTCTGTCTGTAAAATGTATATAGGTTCAGAACTTTTGTTACTACAATACAACATGAAAACATAACTATAACTGAACAAAAATATGAAAGCAAAGTGTTGGTCCCATGTTTGATGAGCTAAAATAAAAGATACCAGAAATGTTCCATAAGCACAAAAAGCTTATTTCTCTCATATTTTGTGCACAAATTTGTTTATATCCCTGTTAGTAAGCATTTATCCTTTGCCAAGATAATCCATCTGCTTGACAGGTGTGGCATATCAAAAAGATGATTAAACAGCATGGTCATTACACAGATGCACCTTGTGCTGGAGACGACAAAAGGCCAGTTTAAAATGTGCAGTTTTGTCACACAACAGAATGCCACAGAGGTCTCATGTTTTGATGGAACGTGTAATTGGCATGATAATGCACAGCCCCATGTCACAAGGATCTGTAAATAATTCCTGGAAGCTGAAATGGCCTGCACACTCACCAGACATGTCACCCATTTAGCATGTTTGGGATGCTCTGGATCGACGTGTATGACAGCATGTTCCAGTTCCCGCCAATACCTAGTAACTTCGCACAGCCATTGAAGAGGAGTGGGACAACATTCCACAGGCCACAATCAACAGCCAGATCAACTCTATGCGAAGGAGATGTGTCACACGGCATGAGGCAAATGGTGGTCACACTAGATGCTGACTGGTGATCCACGCCCCTTTTTTAAGGTATCTGTGACTACAGATGCATATCTGTATTCCCAGTTGTGTGAAATTCATAGATTAGGACCTAATTAAATTATGTCAATTGACTGATTTCCTTATATTAACTATAACTCAATAAAATTGTTGCATTTGCGTTTATATTTTTGTTCAGTATATAATTGTGTCCTTTACATTTATTGAAATACTGTAGAATTGCACTCGTTCCTATGGATGACTGCTCCTTCTGAGGAGTGCCAATATGTCGGCCGGTGGCTTCAAAGGCTCTAATTGCAGGTATGGGTAGCTGTAGCCCAATATGTTGACTTGAGTATGGGTGAGTGGGTGTGTCGAAAAGGAATGGGTGTGTGGAAAGTGAATCAGCTAATTGGGCAGATTTGTTGGCACCATTTTGTGTGGCTGATTGGGCTGCATGACGAGTCGAGAAAGCTTATCACATGCTTCCCAGGTGAAACAATTTGCGCATATATTATGACTACATTTTGTGACACTTGTTTGTTTTTGTCTTCGACAGGTTTTTTTTGTCTGTTTGTGCAATTTTGTTTTTATTGACGTCGAAGTTAGACAGCTGAAGTCTACGCCCCTTTGCCGGTGATTCCTAGTAGGAGTGGGAACATAAAGTGTTTGTCATTCAACGAGAGACGACTAGTTATCATGCGCATTGTTCACTTGAGAAATACTGCACCAAACATCTTTGTAACGTGTACTCTGCGAGTCAGGAAGCAAGTACAGGGAGTGAATAATTTAAGAAATTAACATGGACCAAAACAAGAGTAGTGGAGCGACATGGAACACAAACAGAGTCAATAACACCTATGGAAAGAACCAAATGGAGTGGCAGTTATAGGGAAGTGTAACGGTTGTCGTCGGTGGAAGAAGGTAAAGACCAAGGTGCAGCGTGGTATGTGTCCATATTTATTAAATGAACACGGAAATAACAAAATAACAAAGAGAAACAACCGAAAGTAGTTCTGGCTGGTGCAGACACACAACAGAAAACAGGAAACAAATACATAACAAAAGAACTAAGGTCAGAACGTGACAGTGCCCACCCCCCCCCCCCCCCCCCCCCAAAGGTGCGGACTCCGGCCGCAAAACCTAAACCTATAGGGGAGGGTCTGGGTGGGTGTCTGTCCGCGGCTCTGGCGCGGGACGTGGACCCCACTCCACCATAGTCCTTCTCCGCCTCTTTACCCGCCTCCGTGGCCTCTTTAACGCGGCGACCCTCGCCGCCGACCTCGGACTGGGGGCCCAAGCCACGGGTCCCGAATGGACGGGAGATTCCGGCAGCACCGGACAGGCGGGAGAGTCCGGCAGCTCCGGAGTGAAGGGCGATTCTGGCAGCTCCTGGCTGACGGGCGGCTCTGGCAGCTCCTGGCTGACTGACAGCTCTGGCAGCTCCTGACTGACTGGCGGCTCTGGAGGCTTCTGGCTGACTGGCGGCTCTGGCAGCTCAGGACAGATGAGAGACTCTGGCAGCTCAGGACAGACGGGAGACTCTGGCAGCTCAGGACAGACGGGAGACTCTGGCAGCTCAGGACAGACGGGAGACTCTGGCAGCTCAGGACAGTCGGGAGACTCTGGCAGCTCAAGACAGATGGGAGACTCTGGCAGTTCAGGACAGACGGGAGACTGACAGCTCAGGACAGACGGGAGACTCTGGCAGCTCAGGACAGACGGGAGACTCTGGCAGCGCCGGGCAGGAGGAAGGCTCTGGCAGCGCTGGACAGGCGGGAGCACATGTAGGGAGGATGGCTGGTGCGTGGAGGTGGCACCGGATAGACCGGACCATGAAGGCGCACTGGAGCTCTCGAGCACCGAGCCTGCCTGGTTGAATGCTCCCCGTAGCCAGGCCAGTGCGACGAAGTGGAATAGCCCGCACTGGTCTGTGCTGGCGAACCGGGGACACCATGCGTAAGGCTGGTGCCATGTACCCCGGCCCGAGGAGACGCACTGGAGACCAGATGCGCAGAGCCGGCTTCATGGCACCTGGCTTGATGCCAACTCTAGCCCGGCTGATACGAGGCGCTGCTATGTATCGCACCAGGCTATGCCTGCGCACCGGGGACACCGTGCGCATCACGGCATAACACAGTGCCTGCCCGGTCCCTCTCTCTCCACGGTAAGCACGGGGAGTTGGCACAGGTCTCCAACCTGACTTCGCCACACTCCCTGTGTGCCCCCCCCTAAGATATTTTTGGGGCTGCCTCTCGGGCTTCCAGCCGCGCTGCCGTGCTGCCTCCTCATATCGCCGCCTCTCAGCTTTCGCTGCCTCCAGCTCTGCCTTGGGGCGCCGATATTCCCCAGCCTGTGCCCATGGTCGTTTGCCGTCCAGGATCTCCTCCCATGTCCAGGAGTCCTGAGATCGCTGCTGCTGCTGCTGCTGCCTGTTACCACGCTGCTTGATCCTTTGGTGGTGGGTGATTCTGTAACGGTCGTCGTCGGTGGAAGAAGGTGAGGACCAAGGTGCAGCATGGAGTGTGTCCATATTTATTAAATGAACACGGAAATAACAAAATAACAAAGAGAAACGACCGAAAACAGTTCTGGCTCTTGCAGACACACAACAGAAAACAGAAAACAAAGACATAACAAAAGAGCAGCAGCTCTATCATATTTATTGTGTAGGATAGCAGCCTACACAAGAAATGACTATTTTTGATAACCATCTAGATGTCAACTTGATGCATACATACAGTCTACTCAATGGGGAGGACATGAATGGCAACAACACGAGGACACTGTCCTTCTCTCCCGCTTGCCAAGCACTACTGTCCCGCAACGACTTGGGAGGTAGCTACTGAATAGCCAATATGAGGGTCACAGTAATAGGCTTTGACTACAAAAAGAAAACCAGCCACATCACGGACACCGACGTCACGCTTCCAGACAAACTAAACACCTTCTTTGCCCGCATTGAGGATAATACAGTGCCACCATCGCGACCCGCTATAACAAGGACTGCGCCCACTCTCCTTCTCTGTGGCCGACGTGAGTAAAACATTTAAACGTGTTAACCCTCCCAAGGCTGCTGGCCCAGACGGTATCCCTAGCCGCGTCCTCAGAGCATGTGCAGACCAGCTAGCTGGTGTGTTTACGGACATATTCAATTGCTCCCTATCCTAGTCTGCTGTCCCCACATGCTTCAAAATGGCCACCATTGTTGCTGTACCCAAGAAGGCAAAGATAACGGAACTAAATGACTACCGCCCCGTAGCACTCACTTCTGTCATCATGAAGTGCTTGAGAGACTAGTCAAGGATCATATCACCTCCACCTTACCTGCCACCCTAGACCCAAGTTGGATGGGTTCCGCTGGTGTACAGCAATCTTTAAGTCATACCACAGATTCTCAATTGGATTGAGATCTGGGCTTTGACTAGGCCATTCCAAGACATTTAAATGTTTCCCCTTAAACCACCCATGTGTTGCTTTAGCAGTATGCTTAGGGTTATTGTCCTGCTGGAAGGTGAACCTCGGTCCCAGTCTCAAATCTCTGGAAGACTGAAACAGGTTTCCCTCAAGAATTTCCCTTTTGACCAGTTTCCCAGTCCCTGCCGATGGAAAAACATCCCCACAGCATGATGCTGCCACCACCTGTTACGGTGCGTGAATGAGGACCCAAAAGCGAATTAACGTAAACAGAACTTCTTTAATAACAAAACATAGGTAGGCTCAGATGGACCGGTAGATTCCGACAGGACAGGACAAGGTTGCAGCAAACATGACGATAGTCTGGTTCAGGCATGAAAAACACAAACAAGAATCCGACAAAGACAGGAACAAAAACAGAGAGAGATATAGAGGACTAATCAGAGGGAAAAAGGGAACAGGTGGGAAAAGGGGTGACGAGGTAGTTAGGAGGAGACAAGGAACAGCTGGGGGAAAGAGGGGGAGAAAAGGTAACCTAATAACGACCAGCAGAGGGAGACAGGGTGAAGGGAAAGGACAGAAACAAGACACAACATGACAATACATGACAGTACCCCCCCACTCACCGAGCGCCTCCTGGCGCACTCGAGGAGGAAACCTGGCGGCAACGGAGGAAATCATCGATCAGCGCACGGTCCAGCACGTCCCGAGAGGGAACCCAACTCCTCTCCTCAGGACCGTACCCCTCCCAATCTACTAGGTACTGATGACCACGGCCCCGAGGACGCATGTCCAAAATCCTACGGACCCTGTAGATGGGTGCGCCCTCGACAAGGATGGGGGGGGGGGGAAGACGAGCGGGGGCGCGAAGAACGGGCTTGACACAGGAGACATGGAAGACCGGGTGGACGCGACGAAGATATCGCGGAAGAAGAAGTCGCACTGCGACAGGATTAATGATCCGAGAAATACGGAACGGACCAATGAACCGCGGGGTCAACTTGCGAGAAGCGGTCTTAAGGGGAAGGTTCTGAGTGGAGAGCCAAACTCTCTGACCGCGACAATATCTAGGACTCTTAGTTCTACGCTTATTAGCAGCTCTCACAGTCTGCGCCCTATAACGGCAAAGTGCAGACCTGACCCTCTTCCAGGTGCGCTCGCAACGTTGGACAAAAGCCTGAGCGGAGGGGACGCTGGACTCGGCGAACTGAGATGAGAACAGCGGAGGCTGGTACCCGAGGCTACTCTGAAAAGGAGATAGCCCGGTCGCAGACGAAGGATGCGAGTTGTGGGCGTATTCTGCCCAGGGGAGCTGTTCTGACCAAGACGCAGGGTTGCGAAAAGAAAGACTGCGTAAGATGCGACCAATAGTCTGATTGGCCCGTTCTGCTTGACCGTTAGACTGGGGGTGAAAGCCGGAAGAGAGACTGACGGAAGCCCCAATCAAACGGCAAAACTCCCTCCAAAATTGAGACGTGAATTGCGGACCTCTGTCCGAAACGACGTCTGACGGAAGGCCATGAATTCTGAAAACATTCTCGATGATGATTTGTGCCGTCTCTTTAGCAGAAGGAAGCTTAGCAAGGGGAATAAAATGAGCCGCCTTAGAGAACCTGTCGACAACCGTAAGAATAACAGTCTTCCCCGCTGACGAAGGCAGTCCGGTGACAAAATCTAAGGCGATGTGAGACCACGGTCGAGAGGGAATGGGAAGCGGCCTGAGACGGCCGGCAGGAGGGGAGTTACCGGACATAGTCTGCGCGCAGACCGAACAAGCAGCCACGAAGCGACGCGTGTCATGCTCCCGGGTGGGCCACCAAAAACGCTGGCGAATGGAAGCAAGCGTACCCCGAACGCCAGGATGGCCGGCTAACTTGGCAGAGTGAGCCCACTGAAGAACGGCCAGACGAGTAGGAACGGGAACGAAAAGAAGGTTCCTAGGACAAGCGCGCGGCGACGGAGTTTGAGTGAGTGCTTGCTTTACCTGCCTCTCAATTCCCCAGACAGTCAACCCGACAACACGCCCCTCAGGGAGAATCCCCTCGGGGTCAGTGGAGGCTACTGAAGAACTGAAGAGACGAGATAAAGCATCATGCTTGGTGTTCTTAGAGCCCGGACGATAAGAAATCACGAACTCGAAACGAGCGAAAAACAGCGCCCAGCGCGCCTGACGCGCATTAAGTCGTTTGGCAGAACGGATGTACTCAAGGTTCCTATGGTCAGTCCAAACGACAAAAGGAACGGTCGCCCCCTCCAACCACTGTCGCCATTCGCCTAGGGCTAAGCGGATGGCGAGCAGTTCGCGGTTTCCCACATCATAGTTACGTTCCGACGGCGACAGGCGATGAGAAAAATACGCGCAAGGGTGGACCTTGTCGTCAGAGAGGGAGCGCTGAGAAAGAATGGCTCCCACGCCCACCTCTGACGCGTCAACCTCGACAACGAACTGTCTAGTGACGTCAGGTGTAACAAGGATAGGTGCGGATGTAAAACGATTCTTGAGGAGATCAAAAGCTCCCTGGGCGGAAACGGACCACTTAAAGCACGTCTTGACAGAAGTAAGGGCTGTGAGAGGAGCTGCCACCTGACCGAAATTACGGATGAAACGACGATAGAAGTTCGCGAAGCCGAGAAAGCGCTGCAGCTCGACGCGTGACTTAGGGACGGGCCAATCAATGACAGCTTGGACCTTAGCGGGATCCATCTTAATGCCTTCAGCGGAAATAACAGAACCGAGAAATGTGACGGAGGAGGCATGAAAAGAGCACTTCTCAGCCTTCACAAAAAGACACGTCGAACGTGCTGAACATGAATCTGGAGTGACGGTGAAAAAATCAGGATATCGTCAAGGTAAACGAAAACAAAGATGTTCAGCATGTCTCTCAGGACATCATTGACTAATGCCTGAAAGACAGCTGGAGCGTTAGCGAGGCCGAAAGGAAGAACCCGGTATTCAAAGTGCCCTAACGGAGTGTTAAACGCCGTCTTCCACTCGTCCCCCTCCCTGATGCGCACGAGATGGTAAGCGTTACGAAGGTCCAACTTAGTGAAAAACCTGGCTCCCTGCAGGATCTCGAAGGCTGAAGACATAAGAGGAAGCGGATAACGATTCTTCACTGTTATGTCATTCAGCCCTCGATAATCTATGCAGGGGCGCAGGGACCCATCCTTCTTCTTAACAAAAAAAAACCCCGCTCCGGCGGGAGAGGAGGAGGGGACTATGGTACCGGCGGCAAGAGCTACAGACAAATAATCTTCGAGAGCCTTACGTTCGGGAGCCGACAGAGAGTATAGTCTACCCCGGGGGGGAGTGGTTCCCGGAAGGAGATCAATACTACAATCATACGACCGGTGTGGGGGAAGAGAGGTGGCCCTGGACCGACTGAACACCGTGCGCAGATCGTGATATTCCTCCGGCACCCCTGTCAAATCACCAGGCTCCTCCTGTGAAGAAGAGACAGAGGAAACAGGAGGGATAGCAGACATTAAACATTTCACATGACAAGAGACGTTCCAGGAGAGGATAGAATTACTAGACCAATTAATGGAAGGATTATGACAAACTAGCCAGGGATGGCCCAAAACAACAGGTGTAAAGGGTGAACGAAAAATTAAAAAAGAAATGGTTTCGCTATGATTACCAGAAACAGTGAGGGTTAAAGGTAGCGTCTCACGCTGAATCCTGGGGAGAGGACTACCATCCAGGGCGAACAAGGCCGTGGACTCCCTTAACTGTCTGAGAGGAATGTCATGTTCCCGAGCCCAGGTCTCGTCCATAAAACAGCCCTCCGCCCCAGAGTCTATTAAGGCACTGCAGGAAGCTGACGAACCGGTCCAGCGTAGATGGACCGACAAGGTAGTGCAGGATCTTGAAGGAGAGACAGGAGTAGTAGCGCTCACCAGTAGCCCTCCGCTTACTGATGAGCTCTGGCTTTTACTGGACATGAAGTGACAAAATGACCAGCAGAACCGCAATAGAGACAGAGGCGGTTGGTGATTCTCCGTTCCCTCTCCTTAGTCGAGATGCGGATACCTCCCAGCTGCATAGGCTCAGCACCCGAGCCGGCAGAGGAAGATGGTAGTGATGCGGAGAGGGGGGCAACGGAGAACGCGAGCTCCTTTCCACGAGCTCGGTGACGAAGATCAACCCGTCGCTCAATGCGAATAGCGAGTTCAATCAAGGAATCCACGCTGGAAGGAACCTCCCGGGAGAGAATCTCATCCTTTACCTCTGCGCGGAGACCCTCCAGAAAACGAGCGAGCAAAGCCGGCTCGTTCCAGCCACTGGAGGCAGCAAGAGTGCGAAACTCAATAGAGTAGTCTGTTATGGATCGATTACCTTGACATAGGGAAGACAGGGCCCTGGAAGAATCCTCCCCAAAAACAGATCGATCAAAAACCCGTATCATCTCCTCCTTAAAGTCCTGATACTGGTTAGTACACTCAGCCCTTGCCTCCCAGATTGCCGTGCCCCACTCACGAGCCCGTCCAGTAAGGAGAGATATGACGTAGGCGACACGAGCAGTGCTCCTGGAGTAAGTGTTGGGCTGGAGAGAAAACACAATATCACACTGGGTGAGGAACGAGCGGCATTCAGTGGGCTCCCCAGAGTAACACGGCGGGTTATTGATTCTGGGCTCCGGAGATTCGAAAGCCCTGGAAGTGGCCGGTGGATCGAGGCGGAGATGGTGAACCTGTTCTGTGAGGTTGGAGACTTGGGTGGCCAGGGTCTCAACGGCATGTCGAGCAGCAGACAATTCCTGCTCGTGTCTGCCTAGCATCGCTCCCTGGATCTCGACGGCTGAGTGGAGAGGATCCGAAGTCGCTGGGTCCATTCTTGGTCGGATTCTTCTGTTACGGTGCGTGAATGAGGACCCAAAAGCGAATTAACGTAAACAGAACTTCTTTAATAACAAAACATAGGTAGGCTCAGATGGACCGGTAGATTCCGACAGGACAGGACAAGGTTGCAGCAAACATGACGATAGTCTGGTTCAGGCATGAAAAACACAAACAAGAATCCGACAAAGACAGGAACAAAAACAGAGAGAGATATAGAGGACTAATCAGAGGGAAAAAGGGAACAGGTGGGAAAAGGGGTGACGAGGTAGTTAGGAGGAGACAAGGAACAGCTGGGGGAAAGAGGGGGAGAAAAGGTAACCTAATAACGACCAGCAGAGGGAGACAGGGTGAAGGGAAAGGACAGAAACAAGACACAACATGACAATACATGACACCACCATGCTTCCCTGTGGGGATGGTGTTCTCATGGTGATGGGAGGTGTTGTGTTTGCGCCAGACATAGCATTTTCCTTGATGACCAAAAAGCTATGTTTAAGTCTCATATGACCGTCTTACATATGTTTGGGGAGTCTCCCACGTGCCTTTCGGCGAACACCAAACATTTTGCTTATTTTTTTCTTTAAGCAATGGCTTTTTTACTGGCCACTCTTCCGTAAAGCCCAGCTCTGTGGAGTGCTCGGCTTAAAGTGGTCCTATGGACAGATACTCCAATCTCATCTGTGGAGCTTTGCAGCTCCTTCAGAGTGATCTTTGGTCTCTTTGTTCTCTCTTTGATTAATGCCCTTCTTGCCTGGTCTGTGAGTTTTGGTGGGCGGCCTTCTCTTGGCAGGTTTGTTGTGGTTCCATATTCTTAAACATTTTTAATAATGGATTTAATGGTGCTCCGTATGATGTTCAAAGTTTTGTGTTATGTTCTGTTAATTACTGATGTCCCCTTTAAGGATGGAGCACCCTTGGTCATGCGCAGTGTTGTTCTATGTTATTCTGGTACTAACTAGTTTGAGTAAATGTGAAGCTCCAGTTTCAATTGCTTGTATTCCGAGTCTTTCTTATTACATAAATAAGTACTAAGTGTTAAGACACTACAATGGCGACGAGGATGATTACCTGCAGTGTGCATCACGAATACAGATGGAGTTCGTAGGAAGAGAGGAAGATTTTGACCCTGTAGCACAACAGCTAGCAAGCAGTGAGGACGAGGGGAGAGCTAACGAGAACGAGGCGGCAGATCAAAGACCCGTGGAGCCGGAGGTAAAGAGAATGGCTAGCATCGGGAAAATAGATGTGTTTGATGACACGCAAGAAAACTGGGCAACTTACATTGAACGACTGGAACAGTACTTCATTGCAAACGACATTGCTGATAACAAAAGAGTACCAGCGTTGTTGAGTTTAATTAGCCCAAAAACATACAGTTTGCTAAGAGATCTGACTGCCCCTCTGAAGCCCTCAAATAAAACATTCACAGAGATTGTGGAGATATTGCAAAATCACCTATCACCTAAACCACTCCTCATCGCGGAACGTTTTCGTTTCCACAAGAGAGATCAGAATGAGGGGGAGGGTGTTAGTACATATGTAGCAGTGTTGAAGAAACTGTCTGAACATTGCCAGTTGGGAGAGAACCTAAATGACACATTAAGGGATAGATTTGTGTGTGGACTGAAACATGAACACATTCAAAAACGTTTGCTCACAGAATCAGAGCTCACGTTTGCAAAGGCTGTTGAAATTGCTGTGGCTATGGAAATCGCGACTAAAGATGCATTTGAGTTGCAAAGTAAAAGAAGTACTGACCTGTCACAAATTTCCCTGCACAAGTTTTCACGCAGTCGACAGCGCCCCCGTGTGGCCGAAAAATGCAACAGGTGTGACAGAGATGGTCACAAAGCAGAGGACTGCCGTTTCAAAGACGAAATTTGTCACAAATGCAGTAGAAGGGGGCACATTCAAAGAGCATGCAAAGCAAAATTCAGTCACAACAGTAAAACTGAGAAAATTAAAGGGTTGGTGAATGCACTAGCAGAGAACAGTGGCAGTGATTCAGATGAACGATTAATTGGTACAATGGAGTTAAACACAGTGACTTCTCCCAGCAGTAGCATAATATGGGTGACACCAGATATCGAAGGCAAACCCCTCAAAATGGAGCTGGACACAGGATCTGCAGTGTCTATAATTTCCACTACTGTCTACAATGAGCACTTTAAGGCTATCAAGCTGAAGAACACAAATGTGTTGCTGAAGACATACTCAGGAGAGAGATTGAGCCCAATGGGGGCGTTGCAGGTCAGAGTGCATTATGGGGGGCAAACACAGCAGTTACAGCTGTATGTGGTGCCTGGAACTGGCCCCCCATTATTTGGCAGGGAATGGCTTTCAAAAATAAAGCTGAATTGGTGTGACTTGAAAATGCTCCACGCGTTCCAGTCCAAAGAGAAAGGCACAGACCAAACACTGGAACACTTGCGGAAGAAATACAACACAGTCTTCAGTGATCAGATGGGAACAGTAAAAGGCTTCACAGCAAAACTTGTACTAAGAGATGACGCAACCCCCAAATTCTGCAAAGCCAGATCTGTTCCATACTCCCTGAGACCAAAGGTGGAAGCGGAAATCGATCGCTTGCAGGATACAGGGATCCTGACGAAAGTGGACAGAAGCGAATGGGCCACACCCATAGTTCCTATTGTGAAGAAAGACGGGTCTGTTAGAATGTGTGGGGACTTCAAGGTAACTGTGAATTCAATGTTGCATGTGGACCAATACCCCCTACCACGTCTGGATGACATCTTTGCTGCACTAGCTGGTGGGAAACACTTCAGTAAAATCGATCTGAAACAGGCTTACCTGCAGCTACCGGTTGAAGAGAGTTCCAAACAGTACCTGACAATAAACACACACAAAGGTCTATACAGGTATAACCGCCTGGTTTTTGGCATTGCATCAGCCCCAGCCATTTGGCAACGAACTATTGACCAGATTTTGCAAGGAATCCCAGGAACCCAGTGTATCCTGGATGACATGATCATAACAGGACGCACCGACAAAGAGCACCTGGATAACCTGGAAGAGGTCCTGAAAAGACTGAAAGAGTATGGTCTACAGGCAAACTTAAAGAAGTGTGAGTTCTTCAAAGACAAGATTGTCTTCTGTGGACATGAGATTGACTGCAATGGATTGCACAAAACACAGGACAAAATCGAGGCAGTGGTACAGGCACCACGACCACAAAATATCACAGAAGTAAGATCTTTCACGGGACTGATCAATTACTACAGAAGATTCCTCCCAAACCTTTCAGCAGTACTCCAGCCTCTAAATCAGCTCCTGGAAAAGAATAGGACATGGCGGTGGACAGAGCAGTGTGAAAATGCATTTCTGGAGGCAAAACGGCTCATAACATCTGAACAGGTCCTGATGCATTACGACCCTGAAATGCCAGTGAAGTTGGCTTGTGATGCGTCCCCTTATGGATTAGGGGCAGTCCTTTCACACACACTGAAAGATGGGTCAGAGAGGCCAGTTGCATTTGCGTCACGAACATTGAATGATGCAGAGAAAAACTACTCACAAATCGACAAAGAAGCACTGGCACTAGTGTGGGGTGTCAAGAAATTCCACGCATACCTATATGGCAAGCGTTTCACACTGGTTACAGATCACCAGCCGTTGCTTTCCATTTTCAGTCCAAAGAAAGGCATTCCGGCAATGACAGCAGCCAGGTCACAGCGATATGCCCTGTTCCTTGCCAGTCATATGTATGACATTGAGTTTAAGCCGTCATCCCTCCACACAAATGCAGATGGATTATCCAGACTGCCGTGTACAAGAGAAAGACAAAGGAGGGTGGATGCAGTGGACATGTTCCATACCGCTCAGCTCGAGGCCCTACCAGTCACAAGCACAGTTATCAAACAGGAGACAAGGAAAGATGTGACCTTGTCAAAAGTGTACACTTACACCATGTCAGGATGGCCAGCTACTGGCAGAAAGGAGCTGACTCCGTATTTCCAGCGGAGAAACGAAATTACAACGTACCAAGGATGTTTGATGTGGGGAATGAGAGTCATGATACCCCAGAAATGCCAACATCAGGTTTTGCAGCAACTACATGAAGGTCATGTTGGAATTGTCAAAATGAAGCTGCTCGCAAGGAGCCACTTCTGGTGGCCAGGTCTGGACCAACAGATAGAAAATATGGCAAAGAACTGCAGTGGATGTTTGTAAACCCTTCACATGCCTGCTCCTGTCCCAGTCCACCCATGGGAATGGCCCGCAGAGCCATGGCAGAGAATTCATGTGGACTACGCTGGTCCTTTTGAAAAGCACATGTTTCTGGTTATAGTTGATGCCCATTCCAAATGGCCAGAGGTGTTTTGCACTGACTCCTCCACCTCAGCTCAGACGATAGAGTGTCTCAGAACAACGTTTGCACGCTTCGGTTTGCCACTGCAGCTGGTAAGTGACAACGCGCAAGCTTTTGTAAGTGACGAGTTTACAAGATTCATGTCAGTAAATGGAATCAAACACTCAACCTCAGCTCCGTACCACCCTGCCACCAATGGGCTGGCAGAACGCTTTGTGCAAACCCTAAAGCAAGCACTCTGTGCAGCAAAACGAGACGAAGGGACTTTGCAAACAAAACTGGCCAAGTTCCTGGCCTCCTACCGAAACACCCCACATGCCACGACAAATGAAAGCCCAGCCGCACTGATGTTCGGGAGGCCTCTCCGCACACAGCTGGACATCATGAAGCCAAACAGGCGTAATGAAGTGCTGAACAGACAAGCCAAGATGCTCTCCGGTGGCCGGGAGCGCCATCTCCAAACAGGACAGGAAGTGATGGTGCGAGACTACAGAAGAGGAGGGAAATGGACAAGAGGGACCGTACACACACAAACGGGATCCAGAACTTACCAGGTTCAAGTAAGCCCAGACATAATGTGGCGGCGTCACATTAACCAAATGCATTCCAGGGAAAACAGCACAACAATCGAGAGAGAACAGGCACAGAGAGCTCCTGAGAGTGACACACAGGGAACTGTAGAGGACGGTGGGGCAGTAGAGAGACCCCAGGCTGAAAGAAGGGACCGTGTTGATGAAGGTGCTGCTATAGCAGACGCTATAATGGAACAAGCACACACTGAGGATGTTCAGGAGCCTCCAGACGATCTGAGGCGCTACCCAGAACGAAGGCACCGTCCACCAGACAGACTAGACTTATAAACAAACAAGCAAAAATAAACTGTTCAAGTTCAAATTAAAAGATGCAAAATAACTACAACAAGTTCTGGGAAATGTTTCAGTTGTGGTTTGGTAAAAGTAACTCTGATTGTATAAGAGAAGGAATGTTATGTTCTGTTAATTACTGATGTCCCCTTTAAGGATGGAGCACCCTTGGTCATGCGCAGTGTTGTTCTATGTTATTCTGGTACTAACTAGTTTGAGTAAATGTGAAGCTCCAGTTTCAATTGCTTGTATTCCGAGTCTTTCTTATTACATAAATAAGTACTAAGTGTTAAGACACTACATTTTGGATATTTTTTTATAACCCAACCCTGATCTGTATTTCTCCACAACTTTGTCCCTGACCTGTTTGGAGAGCTCCTTGGTCTTCATAGTGCCGCTTGCTTGGTGGTGTTGCAGACTCAGGGGCCTTTCAGAACAGGTGTAAATATACTGAGATCATGTGACAGATCATGTGAAACTTAGGTTGCACAAAAGATGGACTTTATTTAACTAATTATGTGACTTCTGAAGGTAATTGTTTGCACCAGATCTTATTTAGGGGCTTCATAGCAAAGGCGGTGAATACATATGCACGCACCACTTTTCCGTTTGTAATTTTTTAAGAATTTTTTTAAACAAGTCTTTTTTTTTTTTCATTTTACTTCACCAATTTGGACTATTTTGTGTATGTCCATTACATGAAATCCAAATAAAAATACATGTAAAATTGCAGGTTGTAATACAACAAGATAGGAAAAATACCAAGGGGTTGAATACTTTTGCAAGGCACTGTTCTCTCCAAGCTCATCATCAAGCTGGAGGCCCTGGGTTTCAACCCCGTCCTGTGCAATTGGGTCCTTGACTTTCTGACGGGCCGCCCCCAGGTGGTGAAGTTAGGAAACAACATCTCCACTTTGCTGACCCTCAACACTGGGGCCCCACAAGGGTGAGTGTTCAGTCCCCTCCTGTACTCCCTGTTCACCCACGAATGCGTGGCCATGCACGCCTCCAACTTAATCATCAAGTTTGCAGACAACACAACAGTAGTGGGCTTGATTACCAACGACGAGACAGCCTACAGGGAGAAGTTGAGGGCCCTCGGAGTGTCGTGCCATGAAAACAACCTCTCACTCAACGTCAACAAAACAAAGGAGATGATCATGGACTTCAGGAAACAGCAGAGGGAGCACACCCTATCCACATCAAAAGGGACAGCAGTGGAGAAGGTGGAATGGGGTGTGCTAGTAGGTGCCAAGAGCACCGGTTTGTGTCAAGAACTGCAACACTGATGGATTTCCCATGTGTATCAAGAATGGTCCACTACCCACAGGACATCCAGCCAACTTGACATGACCGTGGGAAGCATTGAAGTCAACATGGACCAGCAACCCTGTGGAACGCTTTCGACACCTTGTGCAAGTCAATATTAGTAAGGTGTACTCAGTGTTGGTAGAGAACATTGAACAGAACAAAGCTACATCAATAACACAATTTGGAAAAAGATGCAGATTGAACCTTATAGTCCCAAGCTCATCACTTCCTGGTGCCTTTATCAGCATCCCATGATTCTTTGAATGCAGGGATGTGGGCTGACAGGAGTTTGGCTGTTTTGAGAGTAGTGTGATAGAAGTTTTCAGTGCTGCTGTGTAGTGCTAAGTCTGAGGTGGCAGTTGTACTGATTTGAAGTCAGGCTGTCAGTTTTGGTTTAAACTATGCTGTGCATATAGGCTTCCTTATCCCTTGAAAGGTGAGTGATTTCCTCAAGGCTTGCTTTGAGAAGGTTTTAATTTGACACAACTCCTGAATTTGGGGGGAAGATAAGGATTTATATTGTATTTCTTTTCACATTCCGAAATTCAGAACTTTTTGATGTATTGAATCAGAGTAGATAACTATTTTTCAGTGTTTCATCTGTGTGTAATTAAGGAAAAACATTCATTTGAAATTAATTATGCAATATTATTTTACAGATATTTTTTTGCGTGGCTGGTTTAGAAACTTTAATGTTCTGTGGCAAAAAGGGACACAAACACATGACTGATGATGACTGACTGCTCTCTACTGTCTTTAGATCCATTGAGTCCCATCTGTTGTGGACCTGCTGCTTTTGGCGTGGTGTTGCAAACTGTGCAAGGACCAATCAGAGGAGACGACCTGCCCAGTATTTATAACAGCTGCTTGACTATTGGTCTTATGAGGTCATAATAGGGGATGGGTTATTGTTGGTCATGGTCGTGTTCCCCTGCTTAGACATTGCATGCATCAACCAATGTTTGCGTGCCGTCGGGCACCAGATTGCAAAAACGTATGATGTGGTGAGCTGATACCTATCACAGCGTTGTAAGATATGGCATGCGGCAGCAACGTCTGAGCAGGGGAACGCGACCATGTTGTTGTTTTATGTCATTCATATGTGCAGCTCTTTATTTTTACACTGCCTTCCAAAGACATTACATTCTCATTTGATTTGCTGTCACTTCATGGTGTAGCTCCATGGTGTAGCTCGTTTACCACATATCAAATGTGAAATAAATAGATTTACACTGGATACTCCCCAAATTTCCCCCCACATTTCTGTTCCATTTTGAGAAACACCTACTGCATAAAATAAAGTTTCTTCTGTTTGGTGCTTTGGTTGACTGAATTTGGATTCTCACATCCACAGTATGTGCAGCATGCATTACTATGGCATTAACCAAGTTCCCGTACGACCATGTTTCTTAATGTTGAACTGTTTACTTTTATCAGTGCTTTGTAAATAAATATGTATAGCTACGATTACAGAATGAATATACAGTTGAAGTCGGAAGTTTACATACATTAAAACTTGTTTTTCAACCACTCCACAAATTTCTTGTCAACACACTATAGTTTTGGCAAGTTGGTTAGGACATCTACTTTGTGCATGACACAAGTCATTTTTCCAACAATTGTTTACAGACAGATTATTTCACTTATAATTCACTGTATCACAATTCCAGTGGGTCAGAAGTTTACATACACTAAGTTGACTGTGCCTTTAAACAGCTTGGAAAATTCCAGAAAATTATGTCATGGCTTTAGCAGTTTCTGAAAGGCTAATTGACATAATTTGAATCAATTGGAGGTGTACCTGTGGATGTATTTCAAGGCCTACCTTCAAACTCCTCCTACTACCTCCTCCTACCTCCTACCTTCAAAAGAAATCAGCCAAGACCTCAGAAAACAAATTGTAGACATCCACAAGTCAATAGTTCACAAGTATAAACACCATGGGACCACACAGCCGTCATACCGCTCAGGAAGGAGAGGTGTTCTGTCTCCGAGAGATGAACGTACTTTGGTGAGAAAATTGCAAATCAATCCCAGAACAACAGCAAAGGACCTTGTGAAGATGCTGGAGGAAACAGGCACAAAAGTATCTATATCCACAGTAAAACAAGTCCTATATCGACATAACCTGAAAGGCAGCACAGCACAGAAGAAGCCACTGCTCCAAAACCGCCATAAAAAAGCCAGACTACGGTTTGCAACTGCACATGGGGACAAAGGTCATACTTTTTGGAGAAATGTCCTCTTGTCTGATGAAACAAAAATACAACTGTTTGGCCATAATGACCATCGTCATGTTTGGAGGAAACAGGGGGAGGCATGCAAGCCGAAGAACACCATCCCAACCATGAAGCACGGAGGTGGCAGCATCATGTTGTGGGGGTGCTTTGCTGCAGGAGGGTCTGGTGCACTTCACAAAATAGATAGCATCATGAGGCAGGAAAAATTATCTGGATATAATGAAGCAACATCTCAAGACATCAGTTAAAGCTTGGTCGCAAATGGGTCTTCCAAATAGATAATGGCCCCAAGCATATTTCCCAAAGTTGTGGTAAAATAGTTTAAGGACAACAAAGTCAAGGTATTGGAGTGGCCATCACAAAACCCTGACCTCAACCCTATAGAAAATTAGTGGGCAGAACTGAAAAAGCGTGTGCGAACAAGGAGGCCTACAAACCTGACTCAGTTACACCAGCTCTGTAAGGAGGAATGGGCCAAAATTCACCCAACTTATCGTGGGAAGCTTGTGGAAAGCTCCCCGAAACGTTTGACCCAAGTTAAACAATTTAAAGGCAATGCTACCAAATACTAAATTGAGTGTATGTAAACTTCTGACCCACTGGGAATGGGATGAAAGAAATTAAAGCTGAATTAAATCATTCTCTCTGCTATTATTCTGACATTTCACATTCTTAAAATAAAGTGGTGATCCTAACTGACCTAAAACAGGGACATTTTACTGGGATTAAATGTCAGGAATTGTGAAAAACTGAGTTTAAATGTATTTGGCTAAAGTGTATGTAAACTTCCGACTTCAACTGTATAAACTTCAAACTGGAGCTAACATGACCATGATGCTCTTTAATTGGCCACTAGGTGGTATGTTTTGTCTTTTAGTTGGCCCCTGCGCCTGCTGTGATCCAGACAGACAGAGAGAAAGGTTGGGAGGTCAGTTGAGGATCAACGCAGTGCAGTTTGATTCATCAGGTGAGTCTTGAATTGGAGTGGGAAAGGAGTCTGATATTGGGGATTTGTCAGTAGGATATGAAGAAGGGGTGGTGGGGAGCTACAAAAGCCATGTGTGAATAGATGCTGGTCATGGAGGTGTGACTGAAAGGCCTTATATTGTGGTCATTAGTGTCTCACTGCCAGCCAGGGCCTGGGTACTTAGCAGATGTGCTCCAAAGCACTAAGGATTGGAAGTTAGTGTTACTGTCCACTGGCTCCTCACAAACTGTTCTGTGCTTTCATCAAAATGGCCTTGTCAATTTAAACAAATCAATGTTTCCAGCCACTCAGGTCACCATCCTTCATTTAAAATCCAATGTTTTATTACCTCTACCCGCTCCACGCCATATTTTCATAAATTATGTGGTTGTCAGTGTGTCAAGTTGTTTAATAGTAGTCCAGCTAACACTGTACCATGTTGTACCATGCTCCTGTAGTAAGTAGAGTCCTATGAATGTCTTATTCAGGAGTAATGGTGGTGACCCACAATTCTGGTACTTGCCCTGGCATGTTCTCCAGACCCTAGTCAGCCCTAACTGATGTTCCTCTGAACAATTAACCGATAATTTATATACTACTGGAGGTCACTGTGAACATGGCAACCAGTGTAACATTAAGCCGTGGCTTAAACCGTTAGTGATAAATTCAGAGGGTAGGTTATTCCAAAAAGAAAGGCTTGACTGTTTTTGAGCAATAACTTAACCACAATAACCTTTCTTTTACGGGATAGCTCTACTCCCCTTCCCTATCCTCCTGATAATTGTTTGGGGGGGATTATTATTATTTTTAAAAATGCAGGAAGTTGGGAAAGGTTACCAATAATTTTTTGGGGACAAAACATTGTTATTTATCTTTTACTGTAAGTGTATAATGGTCTGCTGTAGTGGTCATTCGGAAGTAATTATGAAAAATGAACATTACAGTTAATGTGTACAGTAGGTGAAACACATAGTTGCAGCATCCGGTGTCCACTACAGAGGACATTTCTTGATAAGCTCTTATTTAATGTGAAAATTATAACACAGTACTGACAACTCCCTTAACTATTCCTGAGATATTCACTTACTAGAAACAATTTGAATATCAAACTCACAAAATGATGATAAATAATTACACACACTACTTTTAAAATGTCCAAATGTGCTAATTTTGATGACAGACATTTTTGCATGAACCAGGAAGATAAAGTTGTCAAGGTCACACCCCTACACGTGATATCAATGAAAAGAATGCAAAATGTCCTCTGAAAAGGGACAACAGGACTTAATACAGTGGTTTGCATGGCCTCAGAGATATGGCCCAATAACTGTTTTGTTTTTTTCCAGGAGGAGCTCTTTTTGGTTGTCGAGTTCCCAGTTGTCTTTTGCGCGTTGAATTCGGAAGTCGGAGATTTCTGAGAACCCAGTTATTTTGAACGTGGCATTATAGCCTACAATCTTGTCTGACTGACACACACTATTTACGAGTCTGTGAACTCCCCCTGAATCATATAACGGCAATGTTTAAGTAAACAGAGTAATGCGGTATTTGCACGCTGTTATCACTCTTGAAATCAATGTGAGCCAAGTATTTGTTTTATAATGGGCGCTAGCAAAAATACCTTGTTGATAATAACCTAAAGGGTGCTCGTCTTTGGCGGGCCTATTATAATGCTATGTATCATCCTCGTTATATGAATGGGTTGACCGGAAAACACGGTCGTCTGTAACCTATTACTGCCGAGGTGTACAATTTGGCTCATAGGCTATCATTATTGTGGTATATACTAACCACATGTAATTCGTATATTGGAATCACATGTGTTTGTGCCACTTATATTGAGAACCCCTTGTAGGCTAAGTCTAAAAACTGAAATGACAATTTGGAATTTATGACAATGAGAAGAATGACAAGATGAACTGTAAGACACTCACGTTTTAGCAGGCATAATGTGTTGTAGCAGGCATAGTCAAAATAGTGTCACAGTGGAGGTGTCAGTATTGTGACGCATACTGTGGTACTCTATTGTTGAGCCATTACAATCAAAAGGCATGTCACATGTGCAGCATATGGTCATAGAAAATTGCAAAACAAAATGAAAATGAAGTCAACAAATGTATCTTTATTAAGGTACAACAGACGAGGTAGAGTAGAGAGTTGTTACTCTATTACTACGAGAGTGATACAATGTAACATGTGCGTGAGGCGGGCTGTAGACCTACAGTTATTACTCGTCTTTGTGTAGTAAAGGACAAAAGCAGGTGCAAGAAGAACGCGTGGGGGCGGGTTTTACTGCGTTAGAAAAAAAATGGTCATCCAGAATCATTGCCCATAGGCCAGTTATCTAAAATGGGCGTGATCAGGTTCGGCGAGTATATAAACTCTCCCGGAACACTTTCAATATAGAGGCAACTCAAAGAATTATTTCAAGCAGTAGCCTATTCGGAAACGCAGTGAACTTGGCAACAAGAAGTTCAAGTTCTGAATCAGGAAAGAAAAAACGTAAAATTGAGAAGCAAGCGAGAACAGACCCCTGTTGCATATTTGAAAACATCTCGAGTCGAGCAGCTAATAGCCTTTTGATGCTGGACATATCAATAGTTGGTTAACCAACTAGGCTATCTTTTAGTTAACTGTTCACTAGTCTTTAGCCTAGCTCTCTTATCGGCTCGGCTTGTCAATGCTTTTGCATCAGTTCGGGAACGGAGGCCTGGAAGTGATGCATTCTACAGCAATTCAAAAAGACACTACTTTTACCAAAATTTTCGTGGGCGGTTTGCCCTACCACACTAACGATGCTTCCTTGAGAAAGTATTTTGAGGCCTTCGGAGACATCGACGAGGCGGTGGTGATAACGGACAGACAAACGGGGAAATCCAGAGGATATGGCTTTGTAAGTAACATTGACACTTGTCGGTTATGCATTTATCCTGCAGCTTGATCAGTGGCAGCACGTGCGTCTTTACGGCGACACGGTAAAATCGAGTTGCCTATAAAATGTTAATGGTTGGTCTATTTGTTTTCTATGTAGTTGTCATTGGGCAAATGCTCACCACGTTTCCTTCCGCCACCAAGTTATTGTTCCATGGAACTGTCTGTGCTACTTGCCTAGAGGAAAACCGTAATACATGAGGCTGCGCCAAGTACCTGTATAAAAGCCCAAAGCAGCAGTTAAAAAATAATTTTACACTACGTAATCCCCAATCACCAATTTTTTCTTGGTGATTGTTTTTCAATTAAAATGGTCAAAAAGACTTTTTTTTCCTTGGCATATGCATTTTCGCAAGCAATAATTTAGCTAGGACTGCCTGTGAGTGGTCTGAGTGGGGAGGGGGAACTGCTAGCTGTTGGTGGAGTTCACTTGAAGACCAATTGAATGGTCTAAAATGGGCAAAACTTGACGAGGGCTGCTTTCAGTACATGTTTATATTCTGGAACATTTACTGGATTAGCACTTCCCATTTTAAAGCGGCAATATGTAACTTTTTGGGCGACCTGACCCAATTCACATTGAAAGATCTATAACTCACATTTCTTTCTCGTGTTTGTACATTTGCTGAAAAAACACTTTTTGTTTATGGTAAAATTATTTCATTGCGGCAATGATTCTCTGCACTATACTTTCTTGTTTTGTCACAAACTGAAACTTAATTTCAGAAAATGGCGGCGCAATTTAAACGTAGGTCACTTTTTAAAATTGTTTTTATACTTAACTCATTGCATCAAGCAACACCTCGCCATGACACTAAAAGGGCATCATTTTCATTTCACATTCTTATTCCAACCTCAGTGTGGAAATGTATACAGAACTCAGAAAAATCACGTTTTTGACTGCACTGGCCCTTGAAGTACAGATGGATATCCCCAGCCGAATACAATGCTGTCGCCAAAGTTGCATCTCTTGCATATTGCGGTCATTCAAACGCATGTCAAAATAAATCCTTGCCCAAATGTACGGCTTAAATGCGCAAATGCAGAGAATCGTTTTTTGCCTTGCTGTTATCACAGCTGTAATCAGGATGAGAGATCACACGAGTTTATTGATAAGAAGATTATATATCTAATGTCCCTCTGCTTATCCATTAAAACGAACACACCACATGCCTTTCCTTTTTTTCACCAACCTCCCGGCACTGGCCCGTGAAGGACTTAGCTCTTATCGTTTATGAGCTCTGCAAGGGCACACCGAAGTGAGAGCTGCTGTCCTTGCTTGCTTTATATGGGGATTTTGGAGTGGTGTGGACATAGACCCTCCCATTTGTAAACAACTGAAGCACTCAGGCCTTACATGTGGCGTTTATAGAATCATAACTGCGGTTATGAGTTAGAAAGTGGGAGTTCTTTTCTCTCCCAAGATGGAGATGGAAGTTATGTGGGCTTCCCTTTCCTGTGTCAGCTTAACCAATCACCACAGGTGGTTTTTTGATTGCCATAGATGGTTCCATTAATCATTTTATAAAACCAAATCTTCAGCTCCTAAGATTGACATGATTCAGCCCAAATTCAGATTGTCTGCCAGCTTCTGTAATGACCCTCTGGTAATCAGCCAGTGTGAGCAGAAACAGTAACAAAGATAATCTGTATGAGGCAGGCAAAAAGAAACCCATCTTCCTTCTCATGGTTACACAGAACATAAATGGCAGAAATGCTAATATTTACCATAAACTTGGAGACTCATCAGCATTAACAGAGGCCGAAGATGGAATGGAAAACTGGTGTGTCGTTTACGCCTCAGCCAGTTTAACTGTTAAGAAAATTGCACTTTGTTTACACATCAGCGGTGACCAAAAAACAGTGGAGCTCTGTCATTAATGGCTGCTACTGCTGCCAAATGTGTCTGGTGTTTCAGGTCTGACTGGCTCGGGCCTATGAGGGTGCTCGAGGTTGGAAAAATAGGTGTTCCCCACCTTGCATGCAGCGGAGGGCAAAAACCCCTCCGGCTTTATCCCAGTAACCGACAGGGCCAACTTGATCATCCTGTTGCTCACTGCTTGAGTAGCAGGAGGAGAAAACACGTCTCCAGAGCTAGGAGTACTTTTAAACACACTCCAATGGTGGATTAGTAGACCCTCTCCAATAGAGTTTCAGTGTCAACACAGCCTCGCTGCTCATATGTGTTCATAACACGTCATGGAGTGGTCTCAACCTCTCGTCTAGTCTAAAGAGGTATGCTTTCTTCAACAGACTAGAGTAGATCTACACCTTAGATATGTAATCATCTGAGACATCTTGAATTGGCAGAAGGTGATGCTGTCTAATGCCTTGAAAGGTGAGGGGTGGATTCTAACAATCTCCTTATGCTCTTATTGCCTAATTGGATAAGCCCTTGTTATTCATCATTACTGAGACATATTTCAGCTGACTTCTTTGACTGTGCTGCTGACAAGTGGGTGGGTGACTGATCAAGTCTTCTGGGTTGTGTTTAACTGATAATCGCTGCTTTGTTTACGATTTCCTCTTCTGTTCAGAAAGGGGTATTTTTACAGTGGAAGCTGGACAGGGGGATTTCTGTGATGACATACCAGCAGGGGTTGTTTCTTTTAGTTCTGCTTTGCGGATCAGGGTGGCCCTGTCCTTGACTGACCTTTTTATAGCTTCGCTGCCACAATTGGCGATGAATAGATATCTACTTTCGACTGTATTACCAGCTAAAGGGGGGAACTGGTGTCTTTTCAGTATTGCTAATATTGTCAACGTCTGTGTGATTACATGTCAGGTGACGATGACAGATCGGGGATCAGCAGAGAGGGCCTGTAAAGACCCCAACCCCATCATCGACGGGCGCAAGTCCAACGTGAACCTGGCTTACATTGGCGCCAAGCCCCGGAATATGCAACTAGGTGAGCCGACCAGGGGTGAGAACAACCGCCGGACGCACCAACACCACAACTACAGTTGTCACGTACACACACACACACACACACACACACACACACATATCGTAATGTTTAGGCAAATATCTGTTGGTAAATGGTAATTCAGAAATCTCACGTCATACAGAAATGTACAAACCTTTTTAATTGCATCTGGATTGACTCTTACACTTGTGTAATAGGGGACTGGGTTAATGTATTCCAAAAGCGCAATGTAATTTGCCATCTCTGCATGTTTTGTTTGTTATTGGTAGGTTGCTTGAGTTACCCCAGAGTTTAGTGTATTTTGCTCTGCCTCTCCTCTGCGTTGTTCTCTGGCCCTCTTCTGTAAATGCAAATGTATCTGAAGGGAAGTTTCCTGTCTTCCAGGCATATCCATCGGCATGCAACCTATTCACCCAGCGCTCATCCAGAGGCAGTATGGGTAAGTGAGTGGGCAGTATACCACAGTATTTTCTGAATGACACATTAGGACAGATTAAACCCATATGTGCATAATGTATGTACGTGCTAGACTTTTGCCAATTGCTAACTTTTTTTGTTTTCAAATGGTCGTAGCATGGTACATTCCATGGGGACATGTGACGCTCATCCCCTCTTTTAGACCCTCCTGTATCTATCTGGTTGAGTGGGCTCTCACTGAGCAAGGCTCCGGGGCAGAGTGTTTGTCTGTGTTGTAGAAACAGTCTGGAGGGAGGCCAGTCTGTGACTGGTGTCCAGGACAAGTGTTCCGCTGGGTATTTAATGGCCATGCCACTGACATGGGATTGACACCACTCGCCCCCTGCTGTTGCAGTGTCACCCCCCCTCCCTCTCTCCTCAAGTCCTAGCTTTGAAGCCAGCGGTCTAAGCCCTTACATGTTATAAGATCGTGTCAATGGACTTTGGGTGCTTAGAATCCCCCCTATGTCATAACGGGCTGGGCGGAGCCCCTCAGGGTCTGAAACGTGCTCTGTGGTCATGTGTCTGACAGGTGTTGGCTCTTATTGGAGCTTTTTACACTACCTAATCCCCTGTGACTGACTGCAGCCCCAGAGGGAGAGAGGGCACCTGTCTGTTGAGCTCAGAGATCTCTCTATGGGCTTGTGACAGACACAGGCTGCTCTAAGATGGAGCGCACACAAGTGTTCTTTCAGCCTTTCTCCCGCACCAGACCCTTAAACGGCATGTTATGAAGTGGTATGGTTGGGAGGGATTGAGCATGTGTGTGGACCAGACTGGACCGTAGCATAGTGCCTCTCTTCCACTCCCCCTTCATTTTACCCTATAGTATTTTTTTGCCTCTTGTCCTCCCCTCCTAGAAGGAGAAGAAACGAGACGAGAAAGACAAAGCCCTAACACTATTTTCTGCTGGGTGTCGGGGAGGATGATTAGACTGAGACACTGAAAATTGACACCCCTGTGAGACTGGGGGTGGGAATAAGGGGGGAAGATTAGGGAAGGGGTTTAAGTTGGGGGGTTGCGACAGCTCTGTCTCTGAAGAGGCATTGTGCTTAATGATGCTGTACTTTCACCTGGCGCCACACCTCCTACAGGTGTTACCCACAATGTATTTAGCATTATGATCGCTTTTCTGTATAATATTGCTTTACTTTCAGGCCAGAATTTGCGATGCCAGGACCTTTTTTTTGCATGTAGCCTTAAGTTTGAATGCAGCTACACTAGGGGTTGGCAACCTTTTTTTCCATTTGGAGTGCCAATTTATCTTAACATTTCTACTGATCTGTGTGCCAATTATGATTTTCAAATGCATCTAAATTATACAAATCTCTTAAATTTAAAAAAAAAAATTGCGTACGTAAAGCCAACAAATAAAAACATTGCTGCCTGCAGGTCGAAAATATCTTGATACAAATAAATCACATTGGCCGCACATACTGTCTGCTAGGAACTTGAAATGTTGTATCAACTTGGTCCAGCAGAAAGCTTGATCTAACAAACTTGCAGCATTGTATAAAACATTCTGGACCCTCATTTTCCTGTGAAAGTGAGTTCTGGACAGACACCGCTATAGGCTATTTGCGCGCAAGGGATAAGAAGTAATCAGGTAGACCTATTGTATGTTTCCAGTGGATCAGAGCATGACATTGTTTTCCCTTTCATGCCGAGTGGTTATCAAAAGGGAGAGAGCTGGAAAGATTTTCCAAATGGGCTACGTTGAGGAACTATTGTCATTCTCAATGGATGTAAAAACATACTTGCTGTTTTTTGTGAAGAGAAAATTACTTTAAGAAGCTCCACAGCTCATTAGTGGTGGTGAGTGATCCGAAATACTATCAGATCCCCAAATGGGCACATTTTATAAGCCTACATTTGCGCGCAGGCCAGGTAGTTTATGCCTTCTTCCATGCGTAATCAGGTGCACGTCCTTACTCAACATTGACAGGAGCGCTCCAAACACAACATAATGAATAAATTGACAACTCATAAATGGAATGAAATAAACAAACTTTTTTTCTCACAAGTGTCTAAGTTGTGCACATTTTGAAGTGGCATTTTCTTTTCCCCAGCACAAGGTGCAGTGGTCTAAGGCACTGCGGCGCAGTGTTGCAGCATCACCACAGCCTGGGGTTTGATCATTACCGGCTGTAGCCGGGAGTCCCGTTGGCCCAGCGTCATCCGGGTTAGTGGAGGGTTTGGCCGGGGGGCTTTACTTGGCTCATTGTGCTCTAGCAACTCCCTGTGGCGGGTCAAGTGCCTGCAGGCTGATTTTGGTCGTCAGTTGCGCTGTGTTTCGTCCGACACATTGGTGATTCTGGATTAAGTCAGCGGGTGTTTCGGCGAATGTATGACTCTACCTTCGCCTCTTCCGAGCCCGTTGGGGAGTTGCAGTGATGAGACGAGGGTAAAAATTTGTTTTGATATCGACTGACAAGCTATTGACCAAACAATCGACCAGTCGACTAAATGGGGTCAGCCCTAGCATGTATGTCAGAACTACGTATTGGCAGTGGATTTATTTGCCATGAAAGCCAAAATGTAACGGATTTATCCTATCTAGCAACATTTAGCATGAATTGATGAAGCCCTTCAATTTGTTCACCGCGATGAAAACATGAGGGCTAGGTCAGGAAGTCCATCTGCTTGGTGCGGCAGTCCCTTCGCCCTGGCAGCCCCCCCTCCCTGTCATAACCAACTGACCCCCGATCCCTCCACCCCCAAGACCCCCACAGGCCTTGTGATGTCAGATGGCCCAGGGAGCTCTGCTTCCCTGTTTCATCTTCTCCTTTTCTGCCTCTTCTCTCACTCTGTTTCTCTGCGTTCACGTCTCATCCTCTCAGTATAGTAATTTCTATTAATTTTTCTATCAAAATGATTGAAGCATTGACCATTTTGTTGTACTTCCTACTAATGTACATCAGAAAGGTCATCTTGATCGAGGTCTGTGGCCACAGAAAGGAGAGGCTCATCTCTGTGTGTGTGAATGTGCGTATGCCCGACAGGCTTCATGTATAGTCAACTGTCTGTGCCTGTCTGTGTGGGTGTCTGAATGGTTCTTTGTGAGTAGCTGACCATTCAGTACCGTTAGAGGGGAACAGTGTATCAGCATGCTCTGTTCCCTCTGCCATGGGCTCCTGGTTGGTTCATATTATCTCTGTCTATAGTGTTCATGTTTTTATTTTTGTGTGGATTATTGTTGGTCTATACCACTCAGCAGACCTCTTGTCCTGACTATTAAATGCCTACCTACACAGAAAAAGACTTGCTATGTGTGTGAACCCAGGCAACACTGGTCTTGATTTCTGTATCATATCAGCATAATGTCTTCAGACGTTGCAAAACAGCTTAGCCGCTAGCTTCACTCATCACCCTGAAGGATGGAACGATCCCAATAGTATCAATGAGGATCCAGATGATGAATACATGTTGTTAACCTCCACTATCCTCCCCAACCCCCTCATGGTTGCTCTGTGCTCCCAGCTGAACAGTGTGCCGGAAGGGGAGTGAAGATACCTGAGGTACAGGCTTCGTTCGGCCTTGTTTGGAGGCTCCCAGGAGGAGGGTAGCAGGCAGTTGTGACTGTTCCCGCCCCTCTCTAAGGTGCCAACGATGGCTTGAGAGTGCAGTGTGTTGTGATGGTTTGGAGTGCCTTTATTTTTCCCTGTGTGTGTGTGATATGACATGAAAAGGTTATGCTGATTAGAGTGCCTATTCCCTATTATGGCATGGTTTGCAGTGGTGACTTTGGTTGCTGTTTAAAGTTCCAGTGTGGGGCTGACGGGTTTGGGGGTGTGGCTGGGTGAGTGTGTAAGGCAGGGTGCAGTTGGATGTTGTGAGTATGTCTTGTCACTCCTGCACGCTTCCCCTTTGCTGTGTTTGAGTTGATGGCTGTCTTCCATTGCTTCATTCCCACGTCTTCTCTCATGACCACTGACCTGAAAGGACGCGGGGTGAACACCACATGGTGGTAACCCATCCAGTGGCCATGACGTTAAGAGGCAAGGAAAGGAAGCCGTTGGCGTATTGAAACTCAGCTGAGAAGTGTTGCGTTGTGTGCTGTGCTGTGACTGTACTATCTTTTCTTTACCTTCTTTCACTCCGACCGTACTGCAGTCTCCTACCAGACACTCTGTGTGAAGAACGTTCCCCATGTTACTCTCCTCTGAGCTCTGCTTTTGGCTTGTGTGCTTTTGCAGTGAGCGAGTTCCTCTGTTTCCCTCGAGCTGCAGTATCAAGGGGGAGGGGAGGGGGTGCAACCCCAGAGGAACAGACCCTAGAGGCACTTTGAGGCCTGGTTAAAAATATCGCCCCAACTCCGTCTGTCTCCCCATGAATGATGTGCTGCTAGACTGAGACTGGAGGAGAATGAGCTGTCTAAAGACTCCAGCGCACAAATCATCATTCAGGGAGGGAAAGCTTTGAGTACATGAGACCCAACTGGCTAATAGACTGCCTTGATAAGTACTCCCCACCTTTCAACCATTGATGCCCAATGTAGCTTGCACTCAAAAACAGGAACCACAACTCCATCAAACTTCCCCTTTGTGAGCAAGTGTGTGTGTGCGCAGACATTGGTTGGAGTGTGCTCAGTGAGTGAAGAGCAGCAGCTGTTAAAACACTAGCTGGTGTCTGGGCTTGAAAACCTGCCAGTAACGGCTGTCTCTTCTCCCCACTACCACACCCTTTCTCTCTCAGGGGGCTTACCTAACAGGTTTTGTATTTTTTTTTTTTTTTTTTTTTTTTTTTTTAAGTGACGAGGGATGTTGATTTCTTCTCATTACCTCGCTCTCTTTGCACATTAGTAGTGGGTGGTGTGGCATCTGGTTAGTTTCCCCCCCACTGGATGTACTGGGCTCAGCACAACTCTACTGTATTGAAGACCTGCTGGAGAATGTAAATGACAGCATCCAGGCCTAAGCTTTCTTTGCTCCTGTCCTTCATTGTATGTTCAAGTGTGTAACTAGTGTCCTGTTGTCTGTGTTCTCCAGGTTGGCCCAGCAGTATGTGTATCCCCAAGCCTTCATCCAGCCCAGCCTGGTTCTCCCCTCTCAGGTGTCCTCCTCCGCCCCCTACCTGGACTACAGTGCTGCCTATGCCCAGTACGCCCAGGCAGCCTTTGAGCAGTACCCCTACGCTGCCTCCCCAGGGTTCCTGGGCTACGGCTACACCCCCAGCCCTGCCGCCGCCCCCTCCCAGGCCCCTGCTTCTGTTCATCAGACTCTCCCCACAGGGGCAGGCCCAGCCCCCAACTTCTTACAGTACGCCCCCCAGCAGCATGTTCAGCCAGACCGCATGCAGTGAGGAGAGGCAGGATGCAGGGAGTCCTGTAGGCCGCCAGGGGAGTCACCCTGTGCTGCCCCTGCCAGGGCTTTCAGGGAAGGGCTGGAGAAAGCGGGACTATTGCACTATATAGAATGAGCCCTCCCCTGAGTTTGGGGTGGGGGGGTTGGGCTAGAATAAAATGCATGGTTGCTTCAGAGGGCTTCCAGAAACAGACACTTCATTTTTATTATTAGTCTTTATTGTATTAATACTAGTATCCTTTATCAATGTCATTATTAATTGTTTTGTTTCAATCAGTGGAAACCTTCAATGTCCATGGTACATACCTGTGTTTTGGAGAGAGCTGAGGGGGGTGGTGGGCTTACTTGGACATTTTCCCCCTCCCCCCTCTTTACCAGGGCATGGGGTTGGCGACGGCACTGCTGCTTGGGTACACTGGGAATTGGAACAGAGGTGGGAGGCATGACGCCAACTGTTTCCATCCACACCAGAGCAGACGAGGATTCTGCCCTCTCATACCCCCAGTGTTATTGCTCCAACACCATGGGGGGCATGACTCTGTCTTTTAGAGGTCATCACTAAATGGAGAACGAAGAGATCCTGGGATCCCCTTATTTGAGTCGATCAATCGTTAGACATCAGAACGACATTTATTTTTATGAAAGATGCCTTAATAAAACTCCTGTTTTTACAAACACTCCTCCTTTAACCCCTTCCTTCACTCACAGAGCCACAGGAAGTTTTCACATGGCCTGACTTCATATTTATACCAGACACTTGTAGTCTATTGACTCACTTTGTCTTGATTGTTGTAGATAATCATATGCAGGAAGTGGGAGGAGGGGTCAAAGAGCATTGGGTATTTTATGTAAGGCAGCTGATGTAACCAGTGCCTGCATATTTTGTCGAACTGTTCATCTAGGATTGTCAAATGTTGATCTCAGAAAGGACATGTACAGTATTTGTAAGTGTTTCATTATCAAGTACATTTACAATATTTATGTTTTGAGGTATTTATAGGAAATTCTGTAGCTTTTTTGTAACTTGGTCTTGTTGCACTGAAGTCCTACAACTTGGTAAGTGTATGTGCAGATCCACAATTTGTCTTATTCATTTGATGATGGCCATATTTGTATTTTCCATGTTCCCTCTGAACCAATGGATTTGCCTGTATGCACAATGCTAGATGCTCTTTTGTAGCCCCAGTTTCACTGCTGCTGGCTGGGATCAGACACTGTAGACTGTTTCAGCAAAATGTCATTTCCAGTCCATTCAAAGAAGCCAAACCAAAAAAATCTTGGAAAAATAAAGAATTTGTATTTAAAAAGGGTCTTTGACTTGTTTCCTGATTTAAAAATCTAACTTGATACCCACAACTCTATGAAGAACAGATAACATTTCAAACTCTGTCATTTTTGCCTTAAATGTACGATGGAATGGGTTTTTTACAATCTCGAGAATGGACTCAGTTATTTCTAATAAAGGTTGACTAGAGCTACAAACTAGCTCCTGTTGGGGTGAGAGGGTTCAGTTGCTGGTGTGTGACAGTCGTTATCACAGTGCTGTGTGTTCTGTCTGCTTTGTGGCGGGGGTAAGGACTCTGGGAGCAGGAGACCATACTTTATCAGCCCACAACACTACCACCTGCCAGGGCCACGGGGTGTTGCTGAGGACATGACAAGCTTGGAACTGTAGAGCCAGAAGGGGAGGAGTTTATTAGTACAGTAAGTGGTTAAAAGCACAGTCACCCTGGTTACCGTGCTTATTTTAATGCATCGTAACCATGTGAGTTGTCAAACATAAACGGTTTACCTGGTTGGTTCCCTCTATCTGCGCTTAAGTCCTTTGTTTAACAATTTGAGATGTTTTATTTTACCAGACCACACATCAGAGATGCTGGCGGAGTCTTGTAAAACGCCTTGGAACATGTCAAGTACAAGGTTGTGAAGCCTCACTGACTGACAGGACTCTGTACAAAGGTCTAGTGGAGGAAGAAGGACCGTGTGTATATTTAAAGAACGCAGAGGGATACCAGATGGCTTTGTTGCAGTATTCTGGACATTTTCAGGGAACCATACAGCATGTTTAAATAAGCAATGTGCAGTAATGGAACACATGTCTCAGGGGTTACGGTTACATTGTTGAATCATGTCATAGGTGTTTATGGCAAGTGTGTGGTGACAGACTGGGTGTCCTCTGGTCTGTGACGTCACTGTGTTTAAGTAGGAGAGTGCGGAGTTCAAGTGCTGTGAATGTATGGTCGCCTCGTTACTTTCCCTACTCTCCCCAATGCTCCTCCCAATCGTCTGGCTTCCCTCACATTCTCACAGTCCTCAGTTTCTCCTTGTAGCCCGTTCCCCTGCATGCTCTCTGTTTCTATTCTCACTTTCTTTTCTCACTCTCCCGCTCTCTTTCCTACTGCCTCTGTTTCTCCTCCTCACGCTTCGTTGTTCTTATCTCACTCTCCCTCTCTCTTTCCTACTGCCTCTGTTTCTCCTCCTCACGCTTCATTCTTATCTCACTCTCCCTCTCTCTTTCCTACTGCCTCTGTTTCTCCTCCTCACGCTTCGTTGTTCTTTTCTCACTCTCCCTCTTTCCTACTGCCTCTGTTTCTCCTCCTCACGCTTCGTTCTTATCTCACTCTCCCTCTCTCTTTCCTACTGCCTCTGTTTCTCCTCCTCACGCTTCGTTCTTATCTCACTCTCTCCCTGTCATTCTAACCTCTCTCTCACCTTCCCACTGTCTCTCACTGAATCATGAGCGGGGAGAAACCGAGTAGAGTGTCAGGTGGATGAAGGAGGTCATACACAGGCCTATTGGAGCATGTTTTGCAGAGTCACCATAAGGCATCACACGCACATTCTACAGTGCAGTTCACTCAAATCTAACTCCACACATGCTCTACTCTGAGTCATGTTCCCCTCTGATGTCAATGGATTCCTCAGAACTCATATAACTCTGTCCTGTCTTATCAGCCCCCAGCTACCTTCAGAATGAAATGACTTTTTCTACTCGGTTACCCCCCAACTCCCACCCTTCTTGATTTCACTATGTGTTGATCTTTCACTTTGAGGTGGATTTCCACACCATCCCTCAGACACATTTTATAACTCTCTGTGATGCCTCTTGCAATTACTCGTTTTTATAATTATAAAATATTTGTGTAATATATTTCAATATTAATCGACAACTATTAATGAACTTTTTTTTAAAATGGAAAATGGTATGAGGTAATGCCTGTCATGGTCACCTCATCTAGTGATATTCAAAAAGCCACATAGATTGGATTGAAGGAAACCCCTTTGCAAAACACCAACAGCAAAAGGTGAATGTTCTGGTATATCCTATTGCGTACTATAACTGGAATGTTGTGTACTGTTGCAATACTGAACTAACCCATCTACTCAAAGTCTGTATTCTGTTTCCTCTGTAAACACACCACCCCCTATATCCAGCTACTCTGACCATCTCTCAACTCGGCTGTATTAGTGGTCCTGTGTAACAGTCTGAAGTGGCCCCCTGGGGCCTGGGTAATATCAGCAGCCATTTCAGATAGGGTCAGCTCTATATTTACCCCTCCCCCCTCTCAAAGTGCCCAGCCCTGACCCATGTCATCTTCCCGTGCCAACCCAGAGAGATTATAAGGACAGGTCTGGAGTGGGGTAGAGTGTTGGGGATATGTATGTGGAACATCGACAGACAGGGCAGAGGGCTGATGGGTGGTAGGGTATGGGGGGGTGGGGGAGCCAGACAGGGGTTTATTGTGAAGGCAGGTTGCTCTTATGGACATAGTTAGAAAGGAATGGGATGTAGAAAAACCAGGAGGTAGGGAGTAGAGGATAGGTTGCTATGGACAGGGGGCCGTTGAGTGGGAATGGGATAGGTTATTGTGCGTTCCAATAAACAGGCTTGCTCCCTATCAGCTAGGCTAATGGACCTCTGTGTGATTCTCACACTCAGCCATTAAAAGGTGTGGGTGGGTGATGATAATGAAGACATCTACTACTCAGACTATCTATAGCAGGCTGTTACTGTCAGTCATGTGCATTAAAGGCTAAATGGAAGTGGAGGTTGGTTAATTGGTATGCGTGTGATTATGTGAGTGTGTGCTTGCAAGGTCATGAGTGTTTTATTCTAGAGCGATGATGCACTTGGACATTTTCAGTCTTTTGGTGTTAATAACAGAATGTTGATGCACAGGTTTTGCTCTGGGAGTGTGATTATGTATGAATTTACAGGAAGTGTGAGGGAGTGAAATTAAATGTGTGTGGGTGGGTGGGTGAGTGAGTGAGTGAGTGTATGTGTGCTCTCATCACCCTTGTGATGGAGTGTTTGTGTTTTGTTCTCTTTCTCTCCCTTCAGATCCCCCATGTTTTCAAGCCTGTAATTTGATCTGAGTTTGTCTCACTGAGTTTAAGCCTGGGGAGGACAGGCAGGAGCAGTGTGTAATCATTGGCTCAGTCTCCAAGAGACAGACATACAGACCAGGCCAGGCGAGGAAGACAAAACCCTCTTATCTCCATATCCTTCCCCCTGTCTACTAATCTGTTCACACCAGCCTATATGTACAGTTCACACGCCCTACACGATGCACATACACACTGTCACACACACTCTTCAGCAATGCACACAAACACAATCCTCAGTAGGATGGACAGTGCACCACACACACTTTACCCAGCGATGTGTGATTGTGCACAGTCTGCTCACATACAGGACATGGGCCTTGCTGTACATACAGCTGGAAAAAGGGGGTTTCTCTGTGCAGTCACAAGGGCTTTGTGTCATCATGCAGTATGAGTGGCTAATGTAGCATGGCTAACACATTCCTCTGGGTGAGATCACATACAGGGGCGAGGGGAAAGGTTATAGTGTGAGGAGCGGTGAGAAGAGAAGGGTGAGGTGTATGTGTTTGTGTGTGTGTGCTTTTGGTTTGACTATCCTTGTGGGGAAAATAAGTTCTAACAAAGGATAGTGAAACAAGACATTTTGCCGATTCCCACAAGAAAAAAATGCTATTTTAGGCTTAGGGGTTAGGTTTAGGATTAGAGTTCGGTTTAGGTTTTGGATTTGGGTTTGGGGTTAGGTTTAAGGAAAATAGGATTGTGAATGGAAATCAATTTTAGGTCCCCACAAGGATATTAAAATGTGTGTGTCTGTGTGTGTGTGGTTATGAGGAGGGGTGATAGGTTCAGGTAAAGGCATCAGCATAGTTCGGTTCGGCTGAACGAGTGTGCTTGTTTACTAACTTAAAAGACCTTCGCTTGAAAACTAGAAAAAAGTTTGTCCATCTTGAGACACTGTAGCCGTTTCCTCAAAATAGTCTGAGTTAATCTAAGGTAACTCAAGAAATCTGTCATTCATTTTAACGTTTTTGCCGACGAGATCTTAGTTGCAATTTTTACATCTGACTAAGATGTTTGGTGCAGTATTTCTCAAGTGAAAAAAATTGCTTGAAAACTAGTCTCTCTGTTGACAAGTCACAGACAAAGAGGCATAGACTTTAGAGAAAATGTTTTGTGTGCAAGAACAGCCGGAAAACCCCTTGCCAAAATAATTTCAGAATATATGCACAAACTATTCCGAACTGTTTCAGATGGGAAGCATGCGGACGCCTTAAGGAGGGTGAGGGAGGAAGGGTTAGGGTGAGCAGGGGTGAGAGGAGAGAGTGAGGGGGGAAGGGATCCACTCGAGGTGTTATTTTAGCTTTTAACAAACTGGAACAAGTGCCTCTGCTCCCTCCTAACCCCCGTTCCCCAACCATTACTCTACCTCTGAGGACCAAACCATACCATGGCCCCAATGTGAGAGGGCACTCACGTGTGCTCTCCGCAGTGGGGTTTCCTTGATTCTATGCCAGATTTCCTTATCTCTGGTCAGCATGCATACACCCAGGGCTTGGCCCCTGCCCTAACCCCCAGCAGTGCCCAAGCGAGAGCTACTGACAGGAGAAGGGAGGAGAGGCTAAGTGGCAGAACCTACAGAGACAGAGAGGCCTGAAAGCCTGATGTGTTCTGAAAGTTGAGCTTCCTCATTCAGTGTGTCATTCACAGCAGCAAACAGGGGACATGTGTGCCCACACATTCTGCACACTCACATGCATACATGTACTGGTACAGGCACACACCCCAACACATCCACAAACAAAACAAAAAAATACCTATACACTGAGAAATACTAGCTCTGTCTCACACACCGACTCTGACTGGCTCTGCTGTGGAAAGGAATGCAATGGCTGATTATATTATGATGAGTCTGTGTCATCTGCTCTGCATGGATGTTATTCAGCCTCCCGGAGCCTGCCTTTCTTTGAAGCATTCGAACTGATCTCAGTTCAGACGGCCAGCACAATACTAACATGAGCCGTGTGTGTGTGTGTGTGTGTGTGTGTGTGTGTGTGTGTGTGTGTGTGTGTGTGTGTGTGTGTGTGTGTGTGTGTGTGTGTGTGTGTGTGTGTGTGTGTGTGTGTGTGTGTGTGTGTGTGTGTGTGTGTGTGAGCATGTGTTGAACGTGTTTGCGTGTGCGGACCTGTGTGAGGCTTTACAGTCACAGGAAGTGTGTGTGAGACTTCACAGTATGTGTTCTCATAAGGTCCTTTGTGTGTGGCCACATACAACAGGAGAGAGCAGGCAACAGGTGTAAGGGGGATGTTAAAAACACAACAACTCTCTCCCTCTGTCAGCGACTTCTGAACCGAGGCCCTCTTGGTTCATTGTTCTCATATGGAGACAGCTGTATAGATTTTGTTATCTAACACCCTTGGAAGCAGAATGAAGAGTTGTATTTTGTGAGTTGGTATCTATGCGTGATATTGTGTCTTTGTCCGTGTGTGTGTAAATGCATGGATGAATATATGTTTTTGACTATGTATGTGTTTCTTTCAATCTGCTGATAAGTGAGGGGGCACTTGTGTTGTTAATGATGATTGAGATAACTGTGCGACAGAGCAGCTGGATGCTGACAGCGGCACCATGCTACAGCTGGATGAGGAAAGCAGGGCAGTCAATTACTGATAAAAAGGGACAGAGACAGATAGGAACAGTCTGGAGATGGGAGGGGGGTCATAGACAAAGACTAGACTCAAGTCTTTCTCACCTGTCTTCATGGGCAGACCGGCCATCTGGAATTTTGGGCAAATGCCAGGTGGGCCTGTGTAACTTGGTTTTTCTTTTGTGCTAAATTATCATTTTCTGGCTAATAATAGGAGCTTTAAGGAAAAAATGTTGCCAGTGTGGGGGCCTCGAGGAAAAAGATGGGCCGGTATGGGGGCCTCAAGGGAAAAAAATTGTCAGGTGTGTTAAGAATGCCAGGACCGATTTCTGGTCCCAGTCCGCCCCTGCCTGTCTTGTGCAACAATCTCTAGAACTCTGTGTGCTTTAACAGAGATTTTTCCTTAAATTTAGATTAAATCTCAAGAGAATCTACTAGGGGAAAGATAAAGTGAACTCAACTAAGGGAGGGAGAAAGAAACCGATAAGGACAAAAGCTGTCAATGGTATTTTGGTCATAGAAATTAGATTAGGAAGGAATTGTATTGAATAGGACTATAGAATAAAAGATACCTGGGCAGTATTAACTGACAGCAGTTCATCTGAAGGTCAACTCCTAATCTGCCACAGTATCTTCCTCTGTGAAGCCTAACTCCTCACACTCCCTCTCTCCCTGATTTCCTCCCTTGAACCTCTCCTATTTCAGTATGTTCCGCTTAATGTTATTTCCCCTCTCTCGTGTAAAGATGAAAAGTTAAGATGTTTTTTTTTTAAAAGAAAATATATTTTTTAAACAGTACAGAGGCAGTGTGGCAGTGTTCCCAGTCCGAGGGGGAGCGCACAGCTCTGCTCTCTCAGGAGTGAGGAAGATACGCCACACGGATTAACCACAGATCTTTATAAGGACAGAGGGAAAAAAGGCATGTAGTCTATATTTAGACAGACTTTACTGGGCCTCTTGTCTATTTTCTCTCCCTCTACTTCTGTTAGGAATCTCACCAAAGCCATGTGGGCGGGCATGCAGGCCTTTCTCTCCCTAAGAACAGAAGGGAGAGGAGAATAATAATGATCTGGATAATAACAGAGCAGAAAGACAGTGTAAGAGAGAAAGAGGAGGAGAGAGAAAGAGTCACTGTGGGTGTCACTGTGCCTCACATGTTGAGCGCTCTTCAAAGGCTGTCATCTAAATCTCTGCCAGTGGCCTGGTGGGATGTCGGAAGTCAATACAGGGCACGTATTATCAGCCCCTAATGGGTCCTTCTACTGCCCCCTTGACAGGCGTCTCTGCTCTGTTCCACCTCTTGGATTGTTTAGGCACCCTGGGGTGACTATAATTGTTTCAATTATATGCTAAAAATGTGCTTGTGGTTTGTTTTTGTGCGCACACATCTCTGTGTGTACGACTTTCCTAGCCTGCCTCTCAGTGCATTTTGAAGCCATTCAACTTTTTTATTCATTTATTTCACCTTTATTTAACCAGGTAGGCAAGTTGAGAACAAGTTCTCATTTACAACTGCGACCTGGCCAAGATAAAGCAAAGCAGTTCGACATATTCAACGACACAGAGTTACACATGGAGTAAAACAAACATACAGTCAATAATACAGTAGAAACAAGTCTATATACGATGTGAGCAAATGAGGTGAGATAAGGGAGGTAAAGGCAAAAAAAGGCCATGGTGGCAAAGTAAATACAATATAGCAAGTAAAACACTGGAATGGTAGATTTGCAGTGGAAGAATGTGCAAAGTAGAAATAAAAATAATGGGGTGCAAAGGAGCAAAATAAATAAATAAAATAAATACAGTAGGGGAAGAGGTAGTTGTTTGGGCTAAATTATAGGTGGGCTATGTACAGGTGCAGTAATCTGTGAGCTGCTCTGACAGCTGGTGCTTAAAGCTAGTGAGGGAGATAAGTGTTTCCAGTTTCAGAGATTCTTGTTAAACTTGCTCTCCACATACCTCTTGTATCAGGCCTTATCTCCATCGCCACTCAAAAGCTTTGACCACTGCTGTCCAAACAGCGCTCTAATGTGGCGCCCGCAGGATACCTATTTTTCTTATCTCCCATGTAATCCCTTAGTGATTCTTACAAACTGCTGCTCTGTGTGGTCGAAATAGTAGACTACCAATGAAGGACACCCTGTCAGCTCAGGGGGCTCTCTCATAGGTCCAGAGCATAAGGGGGGAGGGATTTAATTATGATCCTGTGCTGACAAGGACACATCGTGAACTAGGAGAGTTTAACAGTGGGTGAGACTCAGGAAGAACAACAATGAAAAGATACAGAAAGTAAATATGAACTAACTGATAATTCAGCGTCTGGTCGTTATCGCTGCATCATAGCGATTCTATCTCTTGTATCGGTTGCCAGGGCAACCTCCATGTAGTTTCAAGCTTTGTCAAACATTAGATGTGTCACCATGAAGTATGACATGATGTAAGAACCCTATTGAACGTATAGTGGAGCAAAATCGAACATAATATGATGTTGTTGGTCTAGCCACTGTCGATTCTATCCGGATCTACTGCATATCAGACAGTCCAATAACCAGATTTAGTTCCCGTTGATATAAGCACCAACAACAGCCTACAAAGTAAACAGGAGGGTGTTGTCCTGTTCACATGTCGACCGTTGTTTCCTCTGCTGATCCTCTGAGAGTGAATGGCCCGTAGTGCTACCCAGGTCAGGAAGGGAAACGAGGGGGAAGTGGGGGAGACCCAAAACATACTTCTTTAACACCTCTGGGTTCTAATAGTCATCTGAGCTGGATGGGAAAGAAAAAGTTTGGTTTGCATGTGCTGCCAGCCTCATCGGCGCTACACAGGGAGCTCCAACTGCCATGCAAATGAGATGCAAATAGATTGAAATGAGGGATGATAAAGAGCGGGTCAAAGGGTGAGGGTTACAGACAGTCTGTTTACATCTGTCATGACATATGAGTCACAGTTACATCCACACGAGAAGAGCCTGTACCAGAGACACCTGGTTAATATGGGAGGCTGGATCTCTTCCTCTTGGTTAGAGAGAAAGACAGTAAAACAAGTGTGTGCGAATGTCGTGTCAACATGTGCATTAGTGATTATTCTCTCCCGAATAAAATGTGAATGTCAGTTTACCCTAGCAGCAGCCGCATAGCTCTGAGAATGACAAACTGTGACATCACAATAGTAGAGGCAGTCATGGTGTGGACAATGGAAGCTCTGTGAGGCAGAGGAGCCGGGGCGTGGCCTATCTGGACAGAGGCTCCTCACACTGGAAGGACCACAGCAGCTGTCTGAACCGCTGTGTGTCTCCCTGCCTTCACCCCACTCCCTCTCTCTGTTTGCCTCAAACACTGGAACGTAGGGATGGAGGTGGAGTAGGAGGAGAGACCGAGATAAAGAGATGGCTTGCACAGACTGAAAGACAAAGGTCCAATGGACAGAGAGCCCCTCTCTCTGTAGAGACACACGCAGGCACGTACAAACACATTGACACACACACAATATAAAAAAAACAAAAAACACAATATATTCATCCTCTCTTCAACACCACCACAACCCTCACACACGGTGCACACCGTTTGCCTCTTTCCCTTCCTTGCCATTTCAACCTTGTGCCAGTGGAGCTGATCTGAGTTAGAGTAGTGTTTACCAGACCCTCCAAATGGAGTGCCTTCCTCTTCAAACACCCACAAAGGTTTACTGGCCATAACAGAGAGGAGCGAATACACTCACTACTGAGCTCAATTTCACAAGCACATTGAGAAGGAGGAGGTCATCTGTGACTGAGTAGAGCTTTGGTGTGAGGCAGGGTGAAGTTATGGCCTTGAAGATTCATGACAGGGTAGAACCACCTGTGTAGTAAAATGAGTCCTACTGGCATTTAAAGCCAATACAATAAGTGTTTTTGCAAATAGTGGATGAGCATCATTGAGGGTGTATGAGCTCTGAATCAACATAAAGCCCTCCTGCCCTTCAGTTTATGAGTACAGAACGGAACAAAAGCACACGGCACAATGCAACCAACCAACAGCTATTCAGCATCTCATTACCTTTTATCTCATTCACTTACACACACTCGTTGAATAGGTTTCAATAGCTCCATCTGTTTTTAAAGATTAAATGACAGTCATTAGCATTATGAATTTGCTTAGAGGACACAGGTAGCAGCTTTACAAGCTTTTAACAGCCTGGTCTTATAGACAGATGTAACATGCTAAATGTTAATCCGGGACACTCAAATTATTAAATCAAATCTTATTTGCCACATGTGCCGAATACAACAGGTGTAGTAGACCTTACAGTGAAATGCTTACTAACAAGCCCTTAACCAACAATGCAGTTTTAAGAATAATACATAAAAAAATAGATACAAGTAACAAATAATTAAAGAGCAGCAGTAACAAATAATTAAAGAGAGGTAGTAAAATAACAATAGCGAGGCTACATACAGGGGGTACCGGTAGAGTCAGTGTGCGGGGGCACCGGTTAGTCGAGGAAATTGAGGTAATATGTACATGTAGGTAGAGTGACTATGCATAGATAATAACAGAGAGTAACAGCAGCGTAAGGGGAGGGGGGGGGGGCAATGCAAATAGTCTGGGTAGCCATTTGATTAGATGTTCAGGAGTCTTATGGCTTGGGGGTAGAAGCGGTTTAGAAGCCTCTTGGTCCTAGACTTGGCACTCTGGTACCGCTTGCTGTGCATTTGCTGAGAGAACAGTCTATGAATAGGGTGGCTGGAGTCTTTGACAATTTTTAGGGTCTTCCTCTGACACCACCTGGTATAGAGATCCTGGATGACAGAAAGCTTGGCCCCAGTGATGCACTGGGCCGTACGCACTAACCTCTATAGTGCCTTGCGTCGGAGGCCGAGCAGTTGCCATACCAGGCACTCAACCTGCTCCACTACAGCCCCGTCGATGAGAATGGGGGTGTGCTCAGTCCTCCTTTTCCTGTAGTCCATAATCTCCTCCTTTGTCTTGATCACATTGAGGGAGAGGTTGTTGTCCTGGCAACACACGGCCAGGTCTCTGACTTCCCTATAGGCTGTCTCATCGTTGTCGGTGATCAGGCCTACCACTGGTGTGTTGTCGGCAAACTAAATAATGGTGTTGGAGTCGGGCCTGGCATTGCAGTCATGAGTGAACAGGGAGTACATTATGTTTAGTCTGATATGTTATGTTTTGGTATGGTTGCATGAGACAGATGGTTACTTAAGGCAAAAACAAAGGTAGGGTGGGTGGGCATATAACGTGCAGGTTTAGCAACTGAAAGGTTGCAAGTTCGAATCTCATCACGGACAACTTTTAGAGGTTTAGCTAATTCGCATGTTAGCTAACCCTTCCACTAACCATAACCCTTTCAGCTAACTTTTCTCCTAATGCTGTTATATTTAGCTAGGCCTACCTGTTTTTTTTGTTTTGAATAAAAGTGTTATCGTATATTCCACTTTTACACAAGGCTACTACTAGGCTACTTTTGCCTTCTTGCAATGCAATACTTCAACAACTAGAAACTGTGCACAAGCATGATCTAAAGTTTGGGGGAGGATAACCACACTCTCACATCAAGTTCAGTATTTATAAATGCTGACTTTTGCGTGAAAACTGGTGCATATATGTTTCGGGACATATATTTGTGGTTATGCAACGTTTATAAATGAGACCCCAGGTCTTCAGGTAGGCTACCATGGGGGCTGCCTCCTATACCAGTAGCTACTGTAGGCCTACTGACAATGCTGGAGTTTAAATAGCTTGTATTATCTCATGTTATGGTATAAAAAAAAGTATCCAAGATTTACACTACTTCACCAGCTGCATAAGGCCCTGACATTTCCCCGGTGAGAGATCCCTGAATGACTGGGCTGAATACTTGCAACCTTTTTTATTTATAAAAACCCTCTTAGGCCTCACTCCCCCTTATCTGAGATATCTAGTGTAGCCCTCATCCTCCACATTCAACACCCGTTCTGCCAGTCGCATTCTGTTTAAGGTCCCCAAAGCACACACATCCCTGGGTCGCTCCTCTTTTCAGTTCGCTGCAGCTAGCAACTGGAACGAGCTGCAACAAACACTCAAACTGGACAGTTTTATCTCAATCTCTTCATTCAAAGACTCAATCATGGACACTCTTACTGACAGTTGTGGCTGCTTTGTGTGATGTATTGTTGTCTCGACCTTCTTGCCCATTGTGCTGTTGTCTGTGCCCAATAATGTTTGTACCATGTTTTGTGCTGCTACCATGTCCCATGATGTGTTGTCATGTTTTGCTGCCTTGCTATGTTGTCTTAGGACTCTCTTGATGTAGTGTTGTGTTGTCTCTCTTGTTGTGATGTGTGTTTTGTCCTATATTTATAATGTATTTATTTAAAAATGTTAATCCCAGGCCCCCGTCCCTGCAGGAGGCCTTTTGCATTTTGGTAGGCCATCATTGTCAATAAGAATTTAAATAAAAATAAATAAAATACTAGCCCCAGAGGGCAATGGACATAGGATGAGAACCATGACCTTGCATAGTCATCCCACAGGGAGCTATTGGCAGTGAGAGTGAGATTACCCAGATTTTCTCTGTTCATATCCATGAAAACATGGTTGAGATGTGGATAGATATCAGTCCATCGTTGTACAAAAGCCAGAAATAAAACATGGTTGTCGGCTTGTGCATTTTTCTCGAACCACATTAGAGAGGCTTTGCTTTTGCTTTGCCCTTTTCTCCAAATACGGAGATATGCTACTATGGGCATTGACCGCCACCTAGTGATCATAAACAGAGTGATCATAACATCAATTTCTGATAAAAAAAAATTATACAGGAAACAATATTGCTACATAACAACATTGTAACAAGACAGCAACTCTGAGCAGAAGGCAACGCATCACAAATATCAGTTCTTCTTAGATTTCCGTAGATTAAACTCTCACGAGATAAGCAAAGTCGTGCAGTAAATTAAATGGAAAGGTAATGTCACCTGAATGAAATGTTATCCAAAAAAAGTTTTATTTTGCTTTGAGCAAAACGTTTGCCTAGCCCTCACACTGTCATATTCGCTATTGTTACAGTATGGAGACAGTGGGCTAAACTGGCTAAACTGATAGCAGGGAGAAATGGCATTGCACAGGTGCGACCCTGCAAACTGAAGAACGCACCATGTCCTATGAGGCGAGTGAAGTATGCCCGAAAATTTGCTTTCTGACAGCTCGATTTTCCCGTACTGAAATGTCAGTAGGCCTAAACATCAAGAAACCCCGTACGCAGAATAAATTGAACAGAAAATTAAACCTATTCCCGGGAAGAATGTTTTGTGCAATCGGGCAATCACTCCGATTATTGTAGCGTCACAATCATTGAGTGAAGCCGGGGTCTTTAGAAGCGAGGGTGTCTTGTAAACGAACAGCAAAATCACGAATACAGACGTGGCAGTGTGAGAAGAGGTAGTTGATTTTTGTGTCTGTCGATCAATGACAGGTTCATTTTTGTCATTTAGGATTTTTGGTCAGTCCTCCTGCTGTGTTAATCTGTGAATGTCACAGATATAGGCTGTTCAGAACTCGGCCAGTGTTCCATTGTCTGAAGTAGTAGGTGACAATAGTAGGTGTAACGTAACAGTGCCTGGTCCAGGGTGTAAGAAACGTGACAGGTGTAGCCAAGCTGTCTCCACTCAGCAATTTGACCCACTTTATAGTCCACTGCATCTAGTAAAGACACGTTGCATGCACCAATCAACTGTCTCGCATTAGATGAACAGTGGATGTAAACATTTGAATGGATATGATATGTTTGTAATTATGCATGGGGTATTATAGTTCCCATAATTGAAACCTCACAATAACCTGTGAATTATTTGTACAGTTACTATGGCAAACTGATCAAGCCAAACAGAGACTTAAAAGAAGAGTACAAGCTGGAGGCAACATGATATAGGGAGTAGAGACCAGGGGCCCCTAGGCCAGTGTCTCTTTGGAGGCTCCCAAGCCCAGAAAGTGTGTCCATCTGGGGCAGAGGCAGGAGGGAGATCAGCACATTGATGGAAGCCCATCACCATGCATTGACAGTGGTGAGGGAAGCCCTCTGTAATCATCTGTCTGTCAAAGATAAGGAACATACACACATTTCAACTAATAGGGGTTTCTGCTACAGTGCAGCATTTATTTTCCACTGAACTCAGCAGCAGATATAATATAAGCTATGGGTGTTCTGCACGGCTTACACTCTCAGTAGATTCAGCCTTTGTGTGAATACCGTATGTATGTATAAAGACTGTTGGATAAGTCATGAGGTCACACTTGAAATTGTCAGATGGTTGAATGTTTGATTATAGAGGTTAGGCATGAACTTTTCAAATCAAATCAAAGTTTATTTGTCACATACACGGAATACAACAGGTGTAGACCTTACAGTGAAATGCTTACTTACAGGCTCTAACCAATAGTGCAAAAAATGTGTTAGGTGAATAATAAATAAGTAAAGAAATAAAACAACAGTAAAAAGACAGGCTATATACAGTAGCGAGGCTATAAAAGTAGCGAGGCTACATACAGACACCGGTTAGTCAGGCTGATTGAGGTAGTATGTACATGTAGATATGGTTAAAGTGACTATGCATATATGATGAACAGAGAGTAGCAATAGCATAAAAGAGGGGTTGGCGGGACACAATGCAGATAGCCCGGTTAGCCAATGTGCAGGAGCACTGGTTGGTCGGCCCAATTGAGGTAGTATGTACATGAATGTATAGTTAAAGTGACTATACATATGTGATAAACGGAGAGTAGCAGCAGCGTAAAAAGAGGGGTTGGGCGAGAGGCACACAATGCAAATAGTCCGGGTAGCCATTTGATTACCTGTTCAGGAGTCGTGGCTTGGGGGTAAAAACTGTTGGGAAGCCTTTTTTCCCTAGACTTGGTACTCCAATAATAGTAGTAGAGAGAACAGTCTATGACTGGGGTGGCTTTGACAATTTTTAGGGCCTTCCTCTGACACCGCCTGGTGTAGAGGTCCTGGATGGCAGGCAGCTTAGCCCCAGTGATGTACTGGGCCGTACGCACTACCCTTGCAGTCAGAGGCCGAGCAATTGCCGTACCAGGCAGTGATGCAACCAGTCAGGATGCTCTCGATGTTGCAGCTGTAGAGCCTTTTGAGAATCTCAGGACCCATGCCAAATCTTTTCAGTCTCCTGAGGGGGAATAGGCTTCATTGTGCCCTCTTCACAACTGTCTTGGTGTGTTTGGACCATTCTAGTTTTTTATTTATTTTATTTATTTCACCTTTATTTAACCAGGTAGGCAAGTTGAAAATAAGTTCTCATTTACAATTGAGACCTGGCCAAGATAAAGCAAAGCAGTTCGAGACATACAACGACACAGAGTTACACATGGAGTAAAACAAACATACAGTCAATAATACAGTAGAAACAAGTCTATATACGATGTGAGCAAATGAGGTGAGATAAGAGAGGTAAAGGCAAAAAAAAGGCCATGGTGGCAAAGTAAATACAATATAGCAAGTAAAACACTGGAATGGTAGATTTGCAGTGGAAGAATGTGCAAAGTAGAAATAAAAATAATGGGGTGCAAAGGAGCAAAATAAATAAATACAGTAGGGGAAGAGGTAGTTGTTTGGGCTAAATTATAGATGGGCTATGTACAGGTGCAGTAATCTGTGAGCTGCTCTGACAGCTGGTGCTTAAAGCTAGTGAGGGAGATAAGTGTTTCCAGTTTCAGAGATTTTTGTAGTTTGTTCCAGTCATTGGCAGCAGAGAACTGGAAGGAGAGGCGGCCAAAGAAATAATTGGTTTTGGGGGTGACCAGAGAGATATACCTGCCTAAGGAGATGATTGTGGACTACAGGAAAAGTATGACCGAGCACACCCCCATTCTCATCGACGGGGCTGTAGTGGAGCAGGTTGAGAGCAGGTTGAGAGCTTCAAGTTTCTTGAGCACGTGCTACAGGTGGGTGATTTTGATGTGGACACCGAGAAACTTGAAGCTCTCAACCTGCTCCACTACAGCCCCGTCGATGAGAATGGGGGTGTGCTCGATCATACTTTTCCTGTAGTCCACAATCATCTCCTTAGGCTTGTCTACGTTGAGGGATAGGTTGTTTGCTCTTTTGGTCCTGGGCTGAAGAGGTCAAGGTTTAGGTTTCATTTACACTCCCAGGGGTTTGTGAACTTCATGACATTTATCTGCTGTGCACATTAGGCCTACATGGAGATGTGATGATGTTATATTCTTCCCTTGAAGTGTCTAGCAGCATGTCATGTTATTTACTTGTTAGTACTCTGCGAATTGTTCCGCGTCATTGTCACAGCAATGTGTTTTGTTTTGACTGAATACAGAACTTTCGTTAGAACACTGAATTGCTACATGTACCTCAAACCCCATGTAGATGGATGGAGTTGTTTTCCCTCCTCAGATTCAGACCCTCTAGGAGGGAAACCCCTGTAAACACCGGCAGAGCAGAGCCCTGTGCCAGCGACGCACTCCAATGCTGCTGAACCTCACCACAGAGAAGGGCCAACAGCAAACACCATGCAGGCCTGCACGCAGGACCCTCAGACACTTAACACTCTGACTAGCCATTCATACTAAACACAGACTTGGCCTACAGTAACACTTAAACAGCTTGTAAAGTAAGTGGTTATTACAGCCACTGTATCTGACTGTGTGTTTATGTACATGTGTGTGTATCAGCGCCACCTGGTGAGGGAAGAGTGAGGCACAGCCTCAACCTGCCCATCATCAACCCAGAGAGACCGCAGACAACCAAAGTACTGGTGGAGTACAGCTGGAGCTGTAAAGCTAAGATTCTAAAATAGCACAACCCTTCTGTCCATATACTGTATGTGATGCTTAAGGAGATGTAGATATACTCTCCCTCCCTCTCTCTCTCTGAATTCAAGGGCTTTATTGGTATGGGAAACATGTTAACATTGCCAAAGCAAGTAAAGTAGATAATAAAAATACAAATGTACACTAAACATTACACTCACAGAAGTTCCAAAAGAATAAAGACATTTCAAATGTCATATTATGTCTCTATACAGTGTTGTAACAATGTGCAAATAGTTAAAGTTCTCTATCCCAAACCCTCTTTCTCTGATCTTCCTATTTCCCCCCTCTAACGGAATGCGTCACTTCATTAGTCTTGGTGGGATTTACAGCACTGCCTTTTCATCCCTTTAGTTTTCCATACTTTTCTCCTACCCCGATTTATCTGACTATACCCCTCTGTTCATATTCCTCTTCTTACCTCCCACCTTTCATTTTAGGAATCTCTAACTCCAGGGAGGGCAGGTAGCATAGTGGTTAGAGCTTTGGGCCAGTAACCGAATCCATAACCGAATCCCGAGCTGACAAGGTAAAAAACTGTCGTTCTGCCCCTGAGCAAGGCAGTTAACCCACTGTTTTATAATTAACCCATAGTTTTATAATTGACTAAAACAAGCACACAAGAAAATTCTGTTTGGAAAAAGGTCAAGATTTTGCTGTGGGCCAATGTGGTAACAAATATAACCACGGGTTGTTTTCCCCCAAGGACATTCTGACAGGACATTCTATCATAGGGAGAGTTTGTTTTGCATGGCCCGGGGTACAGACTCCGGCTACCTGGGGCAACGGTGTAAAACGAACTCGCCCATTCTGACTGGGAGTGTGGCTGCCATTTTCGGACCATTCTGGAACTTTGAAGGTTTGACATCTCTCCTCTAGCAATTTAATAGGATCTCTATGGATGTCACATAGTTACATCAGTATTTGTTATTATTGGCAGTGAAGAGTGAAAAGGTAGATAGCTAAACATATTTTATTCTATAGGTCGATGCCTTGGCTGATAGAGATCAACGCCAGCCCCACCACGGGCACCTCTACAGCAGTGACAACATGCCTGTGTGCTGCCGTGCAGGGGGACACTCCCTGGGTGGACCTGGACCTCTGGCTGGACCGAGGGGTACACACTGGGGGCTTTCAGCTGATATACAAACAGGTGAGTTGTGTGCCTTTTAGTGAGGAAAGGGTAGTTTTAATGCATTTATTAATGTCATTTGTTTTTGCAATGTTTATTCTATTACGAACACCTTAATACATACTTTTAAATTATATTATGTAAGCTAGAAGTTTACATTTGATTTTATGCTATATCTTACTGTCCCCACTACAACAAAAAAATACTTAAATAAATGTAATTTTGTCTTTAATTGAAATACTGTAGAATTCCATTCATTCCTATGGGGGACAGTTTTTCTGGGGAGTGCCAATATGGCCGACCAGTGGCTTCAAAGCCTCTCAGAAAGTCGGAGTTCTAGAAAGATGCCAGTTTACAACTTGGAATTCCAAGTTGATGACTGTTCAAAACGATTTTTCAGTCTGAGATTTAAAGAGCAACAAATAAAATAACAGTAGCAAGGCTCCTGAGTGGTGCAGTGTTCTAAGACACTGCATCTCAGTGCAAGAGGAGTCACTACAGTACCTGGTTTGAATCCAGGCTGCATCACATCCAGCCATGATTGGGAGTCCCATGGGGCATCACACAAATCATTTGGGTTTGGCCGGTGTAGGCCGTCATTGACAATAAGAGTAGCTGACTTGCCAAGTTAAATAAAGGTTAAATAAATACATTTGGACCATGATAGTTCGTTGGTGATGTGGACACCAAGGAACTTGAAGCTCTCAACCTGCTCCCCTGCAGCCCTGTCAATGAGATGTGCTTACGCCTCCTTTTCCTGTAGTCCATCTCCTTTGTCTTGATCACTTTGAGGTAGAGGTTGTTAACTTGGCACTACACTGCCAGGTCTCTGACCTCATCTCTATAGGCTGTCTCATCGTTGTGTCGTCGGCAAACTTAATGATGGTGTTGGAGTTGCACTTGGCCGTGCAGTCATGGGTGGACAGGGAGTAAAGGAGGGGTCTGAGCACGCACCCCTGAGGGGCCCACATGTTGAGGATCAGCGTGGCAGATGTGTTGTTACCTATCCTTACCACCTGGGGGCGGGCCGTCAGTAAGTCCAGGATTCATTTGCAGAGGGAGGTGTTTAGTCCCAGAGTCCTTAGCTTAGTGATGAGCTTTGAGGGCACTATGGTGTTGTACGCTGAGCTATAGTCAATGAATAGCATTCTCACGTAGGTGTTCCTTTTGTCCAGGTGGGAAAGGGCAGTGTGGAGTGCAAGAGATTGCGTGATCTGTTGGGGTGGTATGAAAATTGGAGTGGGTCTAGTGTTTCTGGGATAATGGTATTGATGTGAGCCAGCCTTTCAAAGCACTTCATGGCTACAGACGTGAGTGCTACAGGTCGGTTGTCATGTAGGCAGGTTACCTTGGCATTCTTGGGCACTGGGACTATGATGGTCTGCTTGAAACATGTTAGTATTACAGACTTGGTCAGGGACAGGTTGAAAATGTCAGTGAAGACACTTGCCAGTTGGTCAGCGCATGCTTGGAGTACATGTCCTGGTAATCCGTCTGGCCCTGCTGCCTTGTGAATGTTGACCTGTTTATGTTGACCTTACTCAAATCGGCTACAGAGAGCGTGATCACACAGTCGTCCAGAACAGCTGGTGCTCTCATGCATGCATTCAGGGTTGCTTGCCTCAAAGCGAGCATAAAAGGCATTTGGCCCATCTGGTAGGCTCGCGTCACTGGGCAGCTAGCTCGTGGCTGTCCTTCCCTTTGTAGTACGTAATAGTTTGCAAGCCCTGCCACATCCGACGAGCGTCAGAGCCGGTGTAGTAGGATTCAATCTTAGTCCTGTATTGACGCTTTGCCTGTTTGATGGTTCGGTGGAGGGCATAGCGGGATTTGTTATAAGCGTCCGGGCTAGAGCCCCACTCCTTGAAAGTGGCACCTCTAGCCTTTAGGTCAGTGCTGATGTTGCCAGAACATATCCCAGAACATATTCCGGTCTGTGCTAGCAAAACAGTCCTGTAGTTTAGCATCTGCGTCATCTGACCACTTCCTTGATAAGCGAGTCACTGGTACTACCTGCTTTAGTTTTTGCTTGTAAGCAGGAAGCAGGAGGATATAATTATGGTCAGATTTGCCATTTGGAGGGTGAGAGACAGCTTTGTACACATCCCTGTGTGTGGAGTAAAGGTGGTCTAGTTTTTTTTCCTCTGGTTGCACATATAACATTCTGGTAGCACTTAAATCCATTTTTACCTAAGTTTTCCTGAATTAAAGACTGGGAACCACTAAATCTTACTCGGAGGCTGTGTGTGTGGGTGTTTGAGTGAGAAAGACAGAGGAGGCAACCAGTAAAAGCACAACTCCAATCATTATCGACACATTGTGCCGACACCAAAGATTCATTCCAGACTCTGATGTCAGAAGGACTTTGAGAGTTCGGTGTTAGCCAGACTACCTCTGCCCTGAATAAGAGGTTATACAGATGTTCTCTCTTGCTCTCTGTCTATAGGCAATAGGGAGGTGCCTCAGTATATGGGGGTCAACCTCCTTGTTGGGGGCTCTCAGATCAAATGGCCCGCCGTCATCCTAAAAAAACATCCAATTCCCCAGAGCCTCGAACCAGACGGCATCACCAAAGGAAGGACAACGAGGCTGTGGCAGAGAAACCCAAGCCGGCCTCTTCTAAGAGGTGGCTGAAGGCTGTGGTACGACACCTCACCTCTGTCATCAGAGTCCAGCCCCTACTGTCTCCTGAGAGGCTCCTGGCCGGAGAGTCCTGGAGTTTGCAGCGCCTGAGCCTTGTCAACTCCCTCCATCTGTCACCCAGTCCCATACCATGGACTGCTGATGGACACCCCCGGTTATAAGGCCCCAGGTTTATAAGCCCCCTGCTGTCCCTGATAATTACAAAAGCCATTTCCTTCCTCTGGAGGCCATCAACCTTCAAGACCCAGACAAGGAGCCCCCTGCCCTGTTTGTGCCCACTCCTCTGGTACCCTATGCTGGGATCAGGTTCCAGAACATCTCCAGGCACCAGAACCTCACCCATAAGGTGATCATGACCATATGTGCATGGAGGGGAACTTACAAGAGCTCCTGACAGAGGGGGGTATTGGACTACTGTTGCCTAATGTTTTAAGCAGTTTTTTGCAACCAGTCATTGTAGGCCTAATAAAGTCAGTATCGAATCCACTTAGCTAGATTGTTTATTATACAGAAATGCTACTGTCATTTAGATAAAAGTGTATGCTGCTACAGTGTAGTGTAGCCTTTGTCCGACTTGCTGGCGCTGCTGCCTGCGTGAACCGCTGACGTCACAGTTCTATACAAGGACTTCGCGGGCGTCCACGTTGCGGAACGTGCGCGCAGCTGATCTTTCTTTATTTGCCTGGAAAAGATGGCAGCGTCCGTGTGCCGAGTCGGGAGCACGGTGGGTCGAGCCCTAGCCAAAGCACGTAGCGTAAGTATTCAGGAACATCTTGGCATTTGAGGGGTCTGCAAAGGAAAATAAAGTTGTTGGTTGGTATCTGCATTTCCTTCACCACAGCGAAAAAAAGTAAGCCCGTGGCTGTATACAGACAAAGTGATAGCTAGCCGGTAAGCATTATATTGGAGTTAGCGCAAGGTCAACTGGCAGGAAAGGCGCAACACATCGCTGTAGATTACGTAATATGAGTGGAAATGTTGACATCATGTTAGTTAACCTATACCTGGGTTTATTCGATTTTAAGAACTAACCCAAGGTCATTGTCATTAACGTTGTCCTTAACGTTAGCTATTCGGCCAATCGTTAACCAGTTAGCTAGCAGATGTTGGTTACCTCTTGTCCTGCTAAATGATGACAGTATACTTTAGTAGTCGACCAGTTGCTTTGCTGACTGGTAATCACATTCCACTGGCCATATGTTAAGTTGAACTCGCTAGAAAGTCATTATATGATCTTAGCTAACTATGAAGTTTAGTTTGACTTCAAACTGTAGTGGGCTGCTATGCTAGCTAACCGGTTAAGTGTTTTCTTGACGGACCCTCACTGAAGATAAAAAAATAGCCCCTCACTGTTACCCCCAACGTATTAGCTAGCAAGGTCGACAGGCTGTACGTGTAAATTGGTAGCTATCACTTATTGTGGGATCAAGTCAGCAGATCACCCCACAAGCACTTTCTCTTGTCCATTTAACCTTTTTGTTGGCCATGATGACATTGAGTTGGTAAAAAAATAATATTTTGCTGTCTCTTCATCCCATTACTACAAATTATTTCAGCAATTTCATACATGTAATCCGTACACCAGCTGTAGTCTTTATCAACACAACCAAATTAATTTACTATTTGCTGAAGAATCTATTCACAGCTGACTATCCTCTCCCTCTAGCCCATCCTGCTGTCTCTACGGCGTGGCCAGGCGACGGTGACCTACGCCCAGAGCCCTCTAGGAGCTCCGGAGACCCGTCTCACTGCCCTGGACAATGGCCTGAGGATCGCATCCGAGGAGACTGGACACGGCACATGCACTGTAAGGACCTCTGCTGTGTCATTGATTATACAATTTAAGTACTGTTCTTAATGGTTTTGGGAAACATTGTGTAATACAGTCACATTTCAGATGAACCTGACTGTCTGTTTGCGCAGCATGGTATAAGTTCCACCTGTACTCTCTCAGGTTGGGTTGTGGATCAGCTGTGGAAGTCGCTACGAGACTGAGAAGAACAATGGAGCTGGGTTCTTCCTGGAGCATATGGCTTTCAAGGTACATAACAGCTGTGACATCTGTGCAATCTACCTTGAGTCTCATAAGAGATTTCACACTTAACTGCTGCACCAGACTGTCCCAAAAGCATTTTACACTTTTTTTGTTCTCCCCCTTTTCCCTTTGTTTCTTTTCCCCAGGGGACAAAGAAGCACCCCCAGATGGCCCTGGAGCATCAGGTGGAGTCCATGGGTGCTCACCTGAGTGCATACACTTCCCGGGAGCACACTGCCTACTACATGAAGACCCTGGCCAAGGACCTGCCCAAAGGTGAGCCAACCAGACACCTGCAGACACAATGAGACAGGAATAAGGAATGGAGACTGTTTATAAGATGTGATAATTCAGTGGTGTGTATGTGGGGTTCTTTATAAGCCCCTCGTCATAGAGATTGAGCAAGTGTGTTTGCGTATATACAGTGCATTCGGAAAGTATTCAGACCCCATCACCTTTCACACATTTTGTTACATTACAGCCTAATTCTAAAACGGATCATTGTTTTTTCCCCTCATCAGATCTACACACAATAACCCATAATGACAACACAAAAACTTTTTTTTTTTAGACAATTACATTTACATAAGTATTCAGACCCTTTACTCAGTACTTTGTTGGAGCACCTTTGGCAGCGATCCTCTCAAGCTCTTGTCAGTTTGGATGGGAAGCGTCACGGCAGCTATTTTCAGGTCTCTCCAGAGATGTTCGATCGGGTTCAAGTCCGGGCTCTGGCTGGGCCTCTTAAGGACATTCAGAGACTTGTCCTGAGGCCACTCCTGCGTTGTATTGACTGTGTGCTTAGTGTCGTTGTCCTTTTGGAAGGTGAACCTTTGCCCCAGTCTGAATTCCTGAGCGCTCTGGAACAGGTTTTCATCATCATTTTTCTGAGTGGCGGCTTCCTCCTTGACCAAGACCCTTCTTGTATTCTTGGGGACCTTGAACGCTGCAGAAAAGGTTTTGTACCCTTTCCCAGATCTGTGCCTCGACACAATCCTGTCTCTGCGCTCTACAGACAATTCCTTTGACCTCATGGCTTGGTTTTTGCTCTGACATGCACTGTCAACTGTAGGACCAATCAATTGAATTTACAACAGGTGGACTCCAATCAAGTTGTAGAAACATCTCAAGGATGATCAATGGAAACATGATGCACCTGAGCTCATTTTCAAGTCTCATAGCAAAGGGCCTGAATACTTTTTGAAAAACCTGTTCTTGCTTGGTCATTATTGGGTATTGTGTGTAGATTTAGGTAAATATGTAATTTTATAAATTTAAGAATAAGACTAACGTGACAAAATGTGGAAAACATGAAGGGGTCTGGATACTTTCCGAATCCACTGTAGTTGTTAAGCACCTGTTGCCTTTTGGTCAATTATACTGAACAAAAGTAAAAGCAACAATTTGACTTAGTTACAGTTCGTAAGGAAATCAGTCAATTGAAATGAATGAATTAGGCCCTCATCTATGGATTTCACATGACTGTGCAAGGGCCATTTGAGGGCATAGGCCTACCCACTTAGCAGCCAGGCCCAGCCAATCAGAATGAGTTTCTCCTCAAACGGGCTTTATTAAACCAATACTCATCACCCCTCACACCCCCCTCAGACGATCCCGCAGGTGATGCAGCTGGATGTGGCGGTCCTGGCCTGTGGTTGTGAGGCCGGTTGGACTCCCTGCCAAGTTCTCTAAAACTATTTTGGAGGCAGTTTATGGTAGTGAAATTAACATTACATTCTCTGGCAACAGCTCTAGTTGACATTCCTGTAGTCAGCATGCCAGTTGCACCCTCCCTCAACTTGAGACACCTATGGCATTGTGTTGTGACATCTGCACATTTTAGAGTGGCCTTTTATTGTCCCCAGTACAAGGTGCCGGTGTAATGATCACGCTGTTTGATATGCCACACCTGCCAGGTGGATGGGTTACATTGGCAAAGGAGAAATGCTCACTAATAGGGATGTAAACATTTGTGCGTATAGAACATTTCTGAGATCTATTATTTCAGCTCATGAAACATGGGACCAACACTTTACATGTTTATTTTTGTTCAGTATAGTTTACTGTGCATGTCCTCTAGTTATTGTCGTGGCTATGTGTGTATATATATGTGTGTGTGTGTGTGTACTGAATCAGTACTCTATTCCCAGCGGTGGCGCTGTTATCCGAGGTGCTGCAGAGCAATGTCCTGAGCGAGGCTGACATTGAGCAGCAGAGGAGTGTAGTACTGAAAGAGCTGGAGGAGGTGGAGGGCAGTCTGCAGGACGTGTGTCTGGACCTGCTGCACGCTACAGCTTTCCAGGGCACCCCCTTAGGACACAGTGTTCTGGGGCCATCCCAAAACGCCAGGTACACACACCTTGAGTCTACCAGGGAATCTTATTGGGTCAGAGCATGCTAGGGCCAAGCCAAAACACTAGGGAAAGTCCCACATACCCGTTACAGCATCCTGTTACACTTCACAGCACTCCCGAGTTAGTTTAGATCTGTCTCTTCCCTTCAGGACTTTGAGTCGACAGGATCTGGTAGATTTCATCAGCAGCCACTACAAGGCCCCCCGCATGGTGCTGGCAGCTGCTGGAGGTATGTCTCCCATACATTACCACTGCCATGTTAAGGCTGTGTAGAGAGGTATAATATGCAAATATAAACCGGCCCTGATTGTTTTGTGTGTGTGTAATCTCGTCCTTGTTTGTAACGGCTCACTGCCTGTCTCCTGTGTAGGTGTGACTCACGAGGAGCTGGTTGGGTTGGCCAAGCAGCACTTCAGTGGCGTTTCCTTTGAGTACGAGGATGATGCTGTGCCTGTTCTGTCCCCCTGCCGCTTCTCTGGCAGCGAGGTGAGGAACGCTCCGGTCTCTGTGTCTGAATTTACAAATGTCTGAACAAGGGTGCAGGTATCCCATCAGGTTTTATTCTTTGTCACCTTTACCCCCTTTTTCTTGATTACAATCTTGTCTCATTGCTGGAACTCTCCAAATGGGCTCGAGAGAGGCGAATCATGAGTCATGTGACCTGTAATACGACCCGCCAAACTGCTTCTTGACACTAGTTCCCTTAACCCAAAAGCGTCAATGTGACCGAGGAAACACCGTTTAGCTGATGATCGAAGTCAGCCTGCAGGCGCCTGGCCCGCCACAAGGAGTCGACTAGAGCGTGATGAGCCAAGTAAAGCCCTCCCCCGGCCAAACCCTCCCCTAACCCAGACGACGCTGGGACAATTGTTGGATTCCCGGTAACGGGATGGAACCCCAGGCTGTAGTGATGCAGTGCCTTAGACTGCTGCGCCACTCGGGAGGCCCGGAGCTTTTCTTCGTTTTATTTAGATTGTTCATATTGTTAACCCTGCGTTGTCTCCCTCTTTGTAGATCCGCATGCGTGATGACGATATGCCCCTGGCACACATTGCCATCGCTGTGGAGGGTGCCAGTGCCGCCAGCCCAGACATTGTGCCTCTCATGGTGGCCAACTCCATCATTGGCAGCTATGACATCACTTTCGGTGGTGGAAAGCACCTGAGCAGCCGCCTGGCTCGTCTAGCCTCAGAGGAGAGTCTGTGCCACAGCTTCCAGGCCTTCCACTCCTCTTACAGCGACACTGGTCTGCTGGGCATCTACTTTGTCACCGACAAACACCACATCGACGACATGATGCACTGGTCACAGAACGCATGGTTAGTTGGGATTTACAATGCGTACACTCAAGCGCTACACATGGATGCAGTCTGGGTCGAACACTTGTCCTCAGCCTGTGTCCTTCTACCTATTCAATTTGATGGTATTGACCCGCCTTTTTCTTTCTCTCCCTGAAGGATGAACTTGTGCACCACAGTGACAGAGAGTGACATTGCCAGAGCCAAGAATGCCCTCAAGGCCAGCCTGGTGGGACAGCTCAACGGTAAAATCTTTACCTCATGTAGCCCATAAGAAACTTCAATGGCCATTTCAGAAATGTTCTCATCTCCAGCACCACCCCAACATCAACATGTTTAGAAATGGCGTGTTTGTTTTTGTATTGAAAGAGGAAGATATGTTTCCAATGACATCGGTATGCATCATGTGATTTTAACCAATTGTGAGTAGGTGATGCCTACTAATTGGTTGATTTTCATTGGAAACACCCATCTTCCTCTTACTACAAAACATAGAAATGTGCTGGTTTTTTTTCCACGTTGATGTTGGTTTGGTACTGGGGATGACATGGTGCACTAGTACTCCTTGGTCCCCACTAACACTGCCTTACTGCTCTCCTGTAGGAACGACACCGATATGTGATGACATCGGCAGACATGTCCTGAACTACGGCCGCCGTATCCCTCTGGCCGAGTGGGATGCCCGCATCAACGTGAGTACAACCCCCTTCTCTGCACCACACATACGGCTGTTACACCCTCCTACCACCTAGAGGGTGCTACTTCTGCGCCTCTTTTTTTTTCCCCCGACCCCCACCGCGCTCACCCATATTCTTCCTACCACCTCTGTCCCTGTCTCCCCCTCAGGCTGTGACGCCCAAGATGGTGCGTGACATCTGCTCCAAATACATCTATGACAAGTGTCCCGCCGTGTCTGCTGTTGGTAAGTTACCACTAGGGATGTTGACTTAAATCGGTTAGCTGCCGAAATATACATTTGACTGGTCATGCTTATCGGTCTCTAGGTTTAAAAAACAAAATAATAATCTTATCACATGCGCACGGCATACAGAGCCTAGTTTGAGAAACGGAATAGCCTATCACCTGTCAGACCGCACAAGAGCAGCTCCTCAAAAAGCCGGTACAGGAGTGAAATGTGCTTTCGTAAGCCCAGTCATTGCGCAACAAATAACTATTCTAAATGCAATCGAGTGTAACTGTTGATGGCTGTGATTTTAGAGCTACTTTATTTCTCCATCTCAACACATAAAGCGCACCTCCCATTCACGTGTGTAGACCATAGTCAACAGGAGGCTATCAGCGTGTCACACGCCACTTTGCAATGTGACCTTGAGGCAGTAGAATTGTTTGAAACCTGAACGTTTTACTTTAGTTCATAGAGGCAATTCTTACCTTGCTTCAAAGTAGCCTTGCCAAAATCCAGCCATAGAAAAGTGGAGGCAATTATTTTATAAAGAGTTCCTCTTGACATTAACCAGCAATTCTCTCCTGTTCTATTGGTTTTCATAACTTATTTTTGTTGTCCAGAAGCACAATCCTAGTCATATTAACAACCCCATCCTAACAACCCATTGTACTTGTTGCTATTAGAATCCCTCTGTTTCTGAGATTTCTAATATGGAATTGCTCACATTAAGTTACATTTTTATTTAACCTTCATTTTAACTAGGAAGTCGGTTAAGAACAAATTCTTATTCTATGACGGCGGCCTACCCCGGCCAAACCTGCCCCTAACCCGGATGACCCCGGGCCAATTGTGTGCCGCCCTTTCGGACGCCCGATCACGGCCGGTTGTGATGCAGCCCGGGATCGAATCAGGGCCTGTAGTGATGTCTGCTAACACTGAGATGCAGTGCCTTAGACCGTTGCACTACTCGGGAGCCTTGGGTGCGCTGTTCAGAACAGTGTTGGCCCGCTATTGCATTTTGGCGAATGTTAAATTGTCTGCTTCATTACAGGAGGTGGATGTTAAATAATAGGCTCTAGTCTTTTGACTAAGACAATAGGCTTGTTATTGTTGCATGTTTCCATTAAGCTCTTAATGAAAAATGTCAGTTCCTTGTATGCATGCATAGTTTGTTGGTCACAATTTTTCATTGGGAAAAAATTCAGTTTGTTGACCGGTTAATGATGGTTGGTAATTCGGTAGAGAAATTTACAGAAATGTGCATCCCTAGTTACCACACATCAATATTCCTTCCAAGCAGCCTTTGCACCTTTATCCTCTTGTCTAGGATAGAGTCTGGAAGTCCGAACTCTATCCTTCTCTCATCTGTTTCTCTCTGTTGTACAGGCCCCATTGAGCAGCTGCCTGACTACAACAGGATGCGCAGTGCCATGTACTGGCTCCGCTTCTAAGATCCCCCATAGTGTTGCTATGCTCCTCCACTCCCATACTCCTCCCATCACTGCAAGAGTAAAGAACCGAGGACTGCCTCAGCTCATTAGCACAGACTGGTATGGACTCCAGGCCTTCTCTCCTCTCACTACGTCAGTTCTAATTGGTTATGAGGGAGAGAACCATGGTGTTGAGGGTGTGCATAAGTTGTGTTCCATTTCCTTGTATTTGTCGCTGATCTTGGAAGATTGTAATACAGAAGATTTATTATCACTGAGCCTTTTCAGGCACCTGGTACTGTTCTGGGGACACCTGAACACATCCAGTGATGCATATACTTTACAATCATAGCACTGTACAACCAGTTGTGGAGAAGTATTTATGAATTGAGGCAATGTTTTGTTTCTGTCCTATTGTACATAAACTCATTCTGACATTCAAGTAAAACATGTTCGTGAGTCATTGTCCCACACATAATTAGATTAGTAAGAATTAACATGTTATGCTCTATCCTTGTTTTTGTATCAAATGGCATAATTCCAGTATTTAGTTAGTCCTTGTTCTACTTCAGCCACAATGGTTGGGTTAAAACTCGTGTTCCTCTGACTTGAGCTGCAGGGACCACTTCTACCCACCAGAGGGACAAGATGACTCCAGTATGAACTGATCTTCTAGTACCGTCAATGGTATGAACACGCTTTATTGACGAGGGAGGACATTACCAGTCATGAAATGACATGTCTTCCAATGTTTGAAATATGACCTATGAATATCAAATGTTAAGTAGATTACAGATCTCTCCCATTGTGGCTGACAGGGTGCCACATCACTGTTATCCTTTTGTCTAACTAATCTGTGGGGACATCCAGTCACTAGGGAAGAGTAAACAAGGGATATGTACTGTAACTTCACGGAGCAAAAATAACCAATTTAAGATTTTACAGTTTATAAGGAAACCAGTCAATTGAAATAAATTAATTAGGCTCTAATCTATGGATTTCACATGACTGGGAATACAGATATGCATCTGTTGGTCACAGATGTCTTACAAAAAGGTAGGGGCATGGATAAAATAAAATAGTGTCTGGTGTGACCATTTGCCTAACGCAGCATGAAATCTCCTTCACATAGAGTTGATCAGGCTGTAGATTGTGTCCTGTGCAATGTTGTCCCACTCCTACAATGGCTGTGCGAAGTTGCTGAATATTGGCGGGAAATGGAACACGCTGTTGTACACGTCAATCCAGAGCATCCCAAACTTGCTCAATGGGTAACGTCTTGAGTATGCAGGCCATGGAAGAAGTGGGAAATGTTCAGCTTGCAGGAATCATGAATAGGTCCCTGCGACATGTGGCCGTGCTTTACCATGCTGAAACATGAGGGGGGATGGCAGATTAATGGGCCGGCCTCAGGATCTCCTCACGGTATTTCTGTACATTCAAAGATGTAAATTGAAATTGTGTTCGTTGTCCGTAGCTTATGACTGCTCATACTATAACACCACTGCCACCATGTGGCACTCTGTTCACAATGTTGACATCAGCAAACAACTCGCCCACACAACGCCATACACGTCTGCCATCTGCCAGGTACAGTTGAACCCGGGATTCATCCATGAAGAACGCACGTCTCCAGCATGCCAGTGGCCATCGAAGGTGATCATTTGCCCACTGAAGTCGGTTACAACACCGAACTGCAGTCAGGTCAAGACCCTGGTGAGGACGATGAGTACGCCGATGAGTTTCCCTGAGATGGTTTCTGACAGTTTGTGCAGGAATTCTTTGGTTGTGCAAACCCACAGTTTCATCAACTGTCCGAGTGGCTGGTCTCCGACGATCCCGCAGTTGAAGAAGCTGGATGTGGAGGTCCTAGGCTGGCGTGGTTACACCTGGTCTGCTGTTGTGGGGCCGGTTGGACGTACTGCCAAATTCTCTAAAATGATATTGGAGGTGGCTTATGGTTAAGAAGTTCACAAATTCTCTGGAAACAGCTTTTATGGACATTCGTGCAGTTAAGATGCCAATTGCATGCTCCCTCAACTTGAGACACCTGTGGCATTGTGTTGTATGAAAAACCTTTTGTGAAATCAGCTTTTAGTGCATATGGAATATTTCTGGAATCTTATTTCAGCTCATGAAACATGGGACCAACACTTACATGTTGTGTTTATATTTTTGTTCTGTATGCATGTACGTACACACGTATACATGCCAAACACAACTCCTAAACTCCATCAGCTTGGGCAGGATCAGATAGATGGAGACATGTCAGGAGAGGTCACTGTAGTTCAACTGCTTTACAGGGGACAGGAATTCTCATTTACACTTCAGTGAAGGACTGACTCACTAACAAATGTTTGGTCCAGATGTTATTTTATGATGATACCAGAGTTGACTATGCCTACGTTTATGTCCCTTGATGCAGTACAATTTTAAAACATTTTTTTACTGACGGCACAAACACGCTCCCTTAACCGCATCTCCTCTCCCTTTATTTGTGATTCAACTCCCCCCCTCTAAATGTACCTCCCTTATCCCCCTTTCCCTTAAACATACCAATAATAATATTATTTTGACCATTTACCTGTTCTCAAGATAGTAAATCTACTATCTGCCTCAATGGCGTACTGCAGTTTTGCGGTCTAAACAAGGGCAGGGAAACAGCTAACTTCCTACAATTCAACACATTTTGCCAGAGGGGAAGGAGAAAAATATGCAGTTTTATAGCTACTCTACTAATGTTGCCATTAGGCTGAGAAGAAATGTTGCTGTTTTAAAGCAAATTGCCTGCAATTCTACACATACACAATCCATGTCTCAAGGTCTAAAAATCCTTCTTTAACCTGTCTCCTTCTCTTTATCTGAACTGATTAAAGTGGATTTAAGGGGGCGGTATCATAGCTTTCACCTGGATTCAACTGGAGACTGTGCCCCCCCCCCCCTACTTGCGGGGGCGTGTGGTACGTCACTGATCTGCCTGTTCTCACTGTACAGACATGACTGGCTGTATGGCTAAACCAAACCTGAACCCTTACCGCAACCTAACCATTCCATGCCTGAAAAAAAACAAAACAACATGTAATCTGTGAATATGTTCTTCCAACCACTCATCTCCGGGAACAGAACACAGAAAAATATGAATTCATTACAGATGAGTTGTGGACAAATGGCAGAGAGACCGCTCATTGGTGTTATCTTGTTTGTCATATCTATGAATAAAGCCTATTTAAAGAACCAATGTCTTGATGGGCAAGTACTCCAGCTATACAACTCTGCTACTGTATCATATGGACCGTGTGACATCATCTCACATCCTTATGAGGGCGGCAGGTAACCAGTGGTGTAAAGTACTATTTTATATATATTTTTACTTAAGTCATTTTTGGGGGTATCTGTACTTTTTATATTTTTACAACTTTTTACATTCCTGAAGAAAATAATGTACTTTTTACTCCATACATTTTCCTTAAGACTCAAAAGTACTCAGTACATTTTGAATGCTTAGCAGGATAGGAAAATGGTCCAATTCACACACTTATCAAGAGAACATCCCTGGTCATCCCTACTGCCTCGTTTGTAAATTATGTCTTGAGTGTTGGCGTGTGCCCCTGACTATTCACACACACACACACACACAGAAAATGGTGCCATCTGGTTTGCTTAATATAAGGACTTAAAAATGATTCATACTTTTTATATTTTAGCAATTACATTTACTTTTGATACTTAAGTATATTTAAAACCAAATACTTTTAGACTTTTACTCAACGTAGGGTTGCCAGTTCAAGCGATAAAAATTGGTCAGGAAGTGAGCTGGCAACCGGAGGGCTGCTGATATCAAATCCTAAATGCCATTGCCTGCCGTTGTGCCCTTGAGCAAAGCAACCCCCAAAACTGCTCCACAGGACCCCAGTGCGGCAGCCCCCTGCTCCAACCTGTATGCGTGTCTTTCAGAGCGGTTGGGATAAAGCGGAAGTCCAACTTCAGTTAGACCTTGTATACGATTGATGATTAAAGTGATCATCATCATCTGTGCTCTGTGGTCTGCTGGGGAGACTGGGTATTCCTTTAGCCGTTCAAGACGTATCTATTTCAAGCTGTTCCTTGCTGTAGCTACCAAGAGGATAGCTTATGTATTGTCCCCCACTGACCTGACTATGTTGAATGATGAGTACATGACCCCCAACTCTGTGTTTACATACAGGGTCACGGAGGCTGGGCCTTCTCTCTGTGGCCCTCAGGGTCGAGTCCCTTGGCTCAGGCTGTGTAAGTAAGACCATGGTTATCATTAGTCAGATGAGGATAATGTCTTGATGGGCAAGATGTGACACAGGAAACGAAAGCGGCTTGTCTTCCTTTTTCCTCCTTTCGAGGTTGACAGCCCCATCCAATACATTTTAAGAAAGTTGAAGCTCATTTACTGCATTTCTATACAATTGAAAAACTCAAAAATGTTATTTGGAGAAGATCAGAAACAAGCAAAAATGAGCCCAGCCATTATCAGTCTACAAACACAAAGCCTATTAGCTAATACAATTACCCACTACACATTAACTCCAGGATGAAAAACTATAATTTAGAACACAGAGGGATCTGTTAGCAGAAGCAATATTTTATTAAGAAAAGGTAAATAAATACATTTGATTTACAGATTATTATTATTATTATTTTTTAATTTGGGGGGGGGGGGGGGGCGACGACAGTTTAACAGCTAATTTCCTGTAATTTAACACATTTTGCCATGGTTTGGGGAAACTTTAAAAAAAAATAAGCTTAAAAGTAAAATTCTTGCAATTCTACACATTTTGCCATGTTAATATGATATCTGAGTGAGAATGACTTACAAAGTCAATGGTGTTCCCATGGAGGTCAGGACGCCTGGGCATGTGCCCTGCGTGCCCATTGGGTAATTTGGCCATGATTACTACAAGTTCAGATAGCTGGCTAGACTAACTAAACCAATTTACCAATCTAAAAAAATTGAACTGACACGGGCTAATTGTGTGACTGACTTAACAAGAGGAAAACTGCTGATGCACAACCAAGTTTCTAAATTGCACCTGGTGTATTCTACTATTCTAACTCTCAACAGTAAGTTAAGACCAGACAGTTCCAAAACGTTTTTTTTAATTAAATATTTCCTAGGTCTGGACATCGGTGTCCTGTAACTACAGCCCTGGCTATCCTTAATGGTGCAGTTCAAGACAACAATGTTACATGGGTCAACGCGTACTGAACACACACCCAAGACATACAGTCACATCCAAAACTATTGGCACCCTTGATAAAGATGAACAAAAAGAAAGACTATAAAATAAAGAAATAATACAAATACTGAGATACATGGAGTATAGAAAACATTAAGAACACTTTCCATGACAGACTGAATCCAGGTGAAAGCTGGATAAATCCAGTTTAAATCCACTTCAATCGGTGTAGATGAAGGGGATGAGACATGTTAAAGAAAGATTTGAGACATGAATTGTGTATGTGTGCCATTCAGAGGGTGAATGGGCAAGACAAATAATGTAAGTGCCTTTGAATGGGGTACAGTAGTAGGTGCCAGGCGCACTGGTTTGTGTCAAGAACTGCAATGCTGCTGGGTTCATGCTCAACAGTTTACCGTGTGTATTTTTTATTTTTTTATTTCACCTTTATTTAACCAGGTAGGCTAGTTGAGAACAAGTTCTCATTTACAACTGCGACCTGGCCAAGATAAAGCATAGCAGTGTGAACAGACAACACAGAGTTACACATGGAGTAAACATTTAACAAGTCAATAACACAGTAGAAAAAAAGAGAGTCTATATACATTATGTGCAAAAGGCATGAGGAGGTAGGCGAATAATTACAATTTTGCAGATTAACACTGGAGTGATAAATGATCAGATGGTCATGTACAGGTAGAGATACTGGTGTGCAAAAGAGCAGAAAAGTAAATAAATACAGTGCCTTGCGAAAGTATTTGGCCCCCTTGAACTTTGCAACCTTTTGCCATATTTCAGGCGTCAAACATAAAGATATAAAACTGTATTTTTTTGTGAAGAATCAACAACAAGTGGGACACAATCATGAAGTGGAATGACATTTATTGGATATTTCAAACTTTTTTAATTATTCCAGCATGAGAAAACGTGTTTATTATCTCTTGTGAGAGATAAATATACAGTATTTTTAGAGTGGTGGTGGGGGTGATATCCAATCAAGACAGAGCAAAAAAAATGCAATTACCATCACGTTATTGTTAGACTAAGAGGATGATATCAAACTGTGGCAGAAAAGGAAATGAGACGAGACAAGATGAGATCGGAGGGCAATGGACGGAGAGATGTACAAGATAAACAGAGAGGGAAAGCTGGATGTGACGGTGCAGTGACACGTGGACGATGGAGAGGGAGGAAGATAGAGTCTTGGGTAACAAGAGAGAAGTCCAGTTGAAAATCTGTGCTTGCATTACAGTGGTCGCTCCTCTACTTGCTGGGCAAAACTGACAGAGATATTGTGAGAACCAGAAGAGGACAGAGGGAAACAAAAAATAAATAAATACTTTGCCACCACCCTGCATCTAAGAGGTGGCTTTTGGGGACCTTACTACTTCTAAGCCAGGACATTGGGTAAGTCCCTATTACTGATGCTGATTACTTACATTATGTTTTATACTTTCCTAGGATGAACCACAACTTACACAGTAAATGTGATTGTAAAAATAATGATCATGAACCAGAATGTCTTTAATTATCAATTGAACGGTCTGTTGAATGGTCTGATGTCCTCCAGAAATAGAGCTTGAAGACCAAAGCTACATTTCTTCACTAATTCAACCAGCGTCTGTTAGGACCACTAATATGTAAATACATCCCAGTGGGTAACCATTATTTGTGGTAACTACATAGCATGGAGAAAACATTCATGGTGTGCCTTACCATCATTACAAGGACCATGGTATATTTAGAACAAATTAACAAATGCCTCAAAATTGTAGGACAATTCTCAATCTAAAGCAAGAGATTTTGAGTTATTGACCGTCTTTTCTCTCCACCTTTCCTACTTCAGATCAACTGTGCTTACCATGCGAGGCATGCGTATGTGTCTGAGCCTGGCTCTGTTGCTGCCATTGTGCAGCCTGTGCCAAAGGATGGGAGAAGAAGACACAGAAAGTGACCTGTTGGCTGTCAACATCATAAACCGCAGTGGCATTCTGGGCTCCCTGCTCCCCCTAGAGTTTCACCCAACCCTCCGGGAGACCAGAGTCCCACGCCCGGCCTCCCAGGTCGCCAAGAGAGCCCAGCAAGGGTCTCGCTTTGCCCTGTCCCTGGATGTCCCCACCAGCATCCTCAGTGTCCTCATAGACCTGGCCAAGAACCACGACATGAGAGCCAAGGCTGCTGCCAATGCAGAGCTGATGGCACGCATCGGCAAAAGGAAATAAGGGCTGGGGTCACATTGGCAAAGGCTAGGGGGGAAATTCTCACCTCACCAGGGTTGTGGGTTTACAAAAGCAGGTTGAGGGATGGATAGGTCATGGGGATGAAACAAGTGTTGTTATTAGAGGAAAAGACATCTTGAAGTCGTTAATAAATGTTGCCCTTTATCTGTTTTATATTGCATAATTCTTACCTCATTTTATGCCAAAAAGTTCCACTGACTGCCTGTACTTTAACATTATGTAAAAAGAATGACACATTTTGCCAGTTAAATGTCACTGATCAAATATAAGATGAAGCTGGTCTTCTGTCTCCGCTACAGTGAGCATAAATACTAATTTACAGGCAGATGGTCTCATGACATTGTAATAGGTAGGGAACCATTTGAATTGTGTTTATTGTGTTTGTATGTGTAACAATGTAAGGAAAGGTTGCAAAATAAAATCTGATCATATAACCTCTGTGTACTGCTTGCTAAATCTGCACTGACGTCAGAGGTGTTTCTTAATTTCAAGCATCAGTAACCAATAAAGCACTAAGGAATAAGCAATATCACCCTGCGTCATTCCCAACGGGTCTTTGACAACAGGACAATGGTACGGGGAGGAAATTGACCTCAGAGACAAACAGAGCCCCCTGTTTTAGAGATCATCCATCTAGTTGATGTATAATTGATCCCAGTCAGGGCAGTAGCTACATATGAAAACAGAGGTCGGAACATCTGTCATTTTTTCGAATGTAAAAAAAAATATATGTATATATATTTTTTTTTTGTCAAAGTCTTAACTTCATGTTCAGAGTTAGAATAGTAGAATACATTTTACAGAATTTGGCAACCTTTTATTGACTATGGAGAATCTCCACCCACATCACATGGATTGAATCTCTATATAATTCGTATATAATGTTTCACACGTAATGTATAATATGTAGTTTACGGCAGGTGACCATATAATCCAATGTCTCATTATTATTATTATTATTATTATTTTACTCTTTATTATGACTTATTTATTGTATTTTATATATATATATATATATTTTTACGCTCCTCTGTTACTGTCACTTTGTCATATTGTTGTCTAATATCTTTTCACTTTTGGTTTGAATGTTCTTAATTGGAAGGGAAAAAATAATAGTAGAATACACAAGGTACAATTTGGAAACATGCCTGTGCGTCAGCGAAACCGTGTTATACGTCACTCACACAATTACCCGTGTCAGTAAAAAAAAATTTAGATTGGTAAATTGGTTTAGTTAATCTAACCAGCTATCTGAATTTGTAGTAATCATGGCCAAATTACCGACCGGGCACGCAGGGTACGTACCCAGGTGGCACTGGCTGACCTCCAGGAGGCCCCCATTGAATTTGTTAGTCATTCTCACTCCGATACATTAACATGGCATAGGTCACGGCAAAATGTGTAGAATGCAGGAAATTAGCAGGAAAACTGCAACAACAAAAAAATAGTTCTGTAAAGCAAACGTATTTCTTTACATTTTGTTAATACATGTTTTTTCTGCTAACAGGTCCCTCTACAGTATTCAATTATTGTCTTTAATCCCGGTGCTGAGTTAATGCGAGTTAATGTGTAGCGGCTAATTGATTGGCTAATAGCCAGTGTGTTTGTAGATCGACTGAGGTGACTTAAGTATCCAATGTGATAACGGCTGGATTCATTTTTGCTGTCCTCCAAATAGCATCATAGTGTTTTTTTAATTGTATAGAAATGCAGTAAATGAGTTTAAAATGTTGTGGATATTATAATACTTTTTTTCAGACCCTGGCTATCGCCCTGATCCCAAGTGAGTTGGATAATTCAAGTGGCAATCAGCAGTAGAAACAATAACAAAGTGACTCCCTGCCCCCTTCGTAAAAAGTGTATGGACTGATCATCCATGATATCAAAAGTATAGTTTTAACCATGTTTGAGGCTATATAGTGTTTGTTTACTTTGTTAAAAAATATATAGGAGTAAAACAAGCTTATATTTAAGGTTCTGAAGGGGTATGACAATGAGGCATTAAGTTATATTATTGAAAAAATCATTGGGTACATACAGAGGTGTCATGCCCATGGGGTCATGTCACCCCTCAGATTTGTCCTGTTTACACATTTTTAATTAAAATACTGTAAATGTATATAGTTGTTGTTGCTCTGCAATACTACTAGCCAACTAGCAATTTTATGAAGATGGGTTTAGCTAGCCCAGATAGGTTCTCAATCTCCCAGCCTCATAACTAGGTATCAAGAAGCCATTTCAAGTCCTCAATTAAGTTGGACGAGCTAGCTTGTCTAACTATCTTAGCTGGCATGCCTGCTGGCAAGGTTGGTAGACTTGAGAAAAGCAAGCCATTTTTAAAATGTAGACCTACATAATAAAACTCATATTCCTTTCAACCTTTTACCCATAATTTAGCAGAGATGCAAAGAAACATGTCAATTCTTTAAAAAGCTCAAGAGATATGCAGAAAAATATACATATTTAAAAAATATATTTAAGCATAATGATTATGGCTCTAAATTGCAAGTAAAAAAGTTGTTTCAGGTGTTTGAAAAATGCTAAAATTTTCAAATTTATGGATGGAGGCCAAGCCCCAACTCAGGAACATTCCCCAGCCATCCTCACATACTTTGTGCCCCCTATGATTTTTGGGGTGCATTACACCCCTGTGTACATGTCATTAATTTATAAATCCCAAAATAGATGTAGTAACTGCTGATTGCTTCTTTAAGCAGCAATTCTGACAGTTATTTTTTTTTTATACATCGCACACTATTACTAAACTCAGATTATGAGCAAATGATTACAAAGAAACATTAGTACTGGATGGGGTGAGCTAATGTACAGACTACAAAATGTCTGAGATTATGGTGTGCAATTACAACACAATGGTGTTCATCAAAGCATATGCTTATGAAAGGAAATATAGTATATGCCTTAATTGTTCAATAAAGGTCTGCTATATATATATATATATATATATATATATATATATATATATATATATATATATATTATATATATATACACACACACCATAGGCTATACAGAAGTAGCGTATAGTATAATGTTCTTTCAATATACGATGTTCATTATGAGAAGCATTTTATCATCAATTAATAAGCACAATATGTATGATACCTGCATACATTTTTGAAGAATAAAATAAATGCCTATAATGAGCCAACTGTCCTAGCCCAAATGTAGGCTATCACTCCCCTTTTGGTTTCTGTTGTCATGTGTAGTCTACTACACTACCAACATTGACAAAACAAGTTAAGAGCTATTTTTAGAAATAGAAACGGATATTTGAAAAGAAAATACAGATGAGTCACTAAACCTTGGGGCCTAATTTTTGGTCACTTTCCTGCGTAACCGAGACCGTAGTTGACAACTTATTGTAGCCCATTGTTTACTACCCCGAAGCGGTCTGAGGTGCATCAGAGCGGTTACAACCGTAGTGAATTAAGCAGGACATACTTGAGATTGAATACCTTCCTGATAGCGTCGACGGCCTCGGGAATCATTTAGACGATATGCCCGTTCAGTTGCTCGACCGAGAGCAGCCTCACGGGTGTTGGGAGGTAATTTGACATTTGTCCACATGGTGTCGTTATTCACACAACGTTGGACGAAGCAATTTATAAACCATGCATTAAAGTACCAGAATAATTTTCACGGATACACCCTCTGGTCCTGTCAAACTTATGAAGAACACATTTAATGTATGTCAGTGTTTATAGCCTATGTTCAGCACAGTAGCTCTAATTTAGCTCTAATTTATCATGTGATTAAAACAGGTGCTGCCAATAATGGCCAGGTGGATGACACTCTCCAGACAGCCGTAAGGAGATGCTTTTTGACTCAAAGAAATACCAAAAAGTAAGTTTGCGATTTACATCTGCCCCTGACATTCAAATAATTAATTGAAGACTTCTCAATAGTAGGCCTAATGTAGCAGGTACTTGGTGTGCACTGATTGAATAGAATGGACATGGTCCTGAGTTTGACATTGTATATCATGAAATGTGTGTTATTGTGCAGATTAAATCTGCACACAACCATAATACACATTGCACACATTCTAATGTACAGTAGCCTAGGTTGTTGAGCTTTGACGATTCCTGACCTAGGCCAAGATGTACTCTTAAGGAGCCCAAGGTTACCATTACTCCTTAAAGTCCAAGAACCTTAGGTTCTTTTCAGAGGTAGACTGGCTCTAGCAGCCAAATACTCCATCTAAACGTGAATTGAATCTCAGTTCCATAATGGTTCTAGAAATATAAAGCCTGTTACTTTCATATCACATCGAAATAATTTCACAAAATGCAGAAAACATACTTACTGTATGTACACTATTTTAACTGGCTTCTTCACAGTTGCAGCTGACAGTATTTTTCAGCAATAACACATTTCTGGCGGCCTTCTTCTGTTACACACAGGTGTTCGGAGCATGCTAGATAGCTAATTAGCAGAGTTGGTCCCTCTGCACTGAGACATGGAGATATGGCCTTGTGGGAACACTAACCCTATAAAGGTGTATATTTGAAGGTTTTCTTTTTTGAAAATGATTTCTTGCTGATATGAAAGATAAGGTCCTTATGCTTCCAAAACTGTACCGCAAGCGATGTGCGTTAATGTTCAGACTGAGCGTTGGAGCTCTTAACAAAACTCCCTCGTACAGAAGACGCCTTCGTCCAATGACACTTAGGTGTAACGTAATGGAACTGAGAGTCATGATCAAGGGCTGGTCCTGACCCTGGCACTTGACCTATTTTGACCCAGTGCAAGATGGCTGAGGTGGTAACTTGGTACTGTGAGGTTGTGACCCGAGTTACCCTAGCTGTATAACTGAGGTTTAACAGGGTTTATAGTGAAGATGATCCTGCCACTGTGTTTAATAATGTGCCTCTGGCTTGTGTAATGAGGTGTGTGTTGTAACAGCACAGCATAAACAGCAGGACATTGTCATCTCAATGAACTTAAGCATTTTATCACACTCTCCTGCACTCCTCTCTGTCCCTAATCCATTTACGTGCTTTTATTATTTGGCTAAGCGTACATGGCCAGGTGTGTGTGTGTGTTTTCGACTTGAGATGCAGTTGAATTGTCTTTTCATTTCAGTGTGTATGTTTGTTCTAAATGTTCTTGTGGTTGAGTGTGCTTGTGAATGCTCTGTATTGTTGTGGGGAATTGCTGTGTGTAAAAGCTAGAGGGTCACAGACAGTGTGTGAAATAACTGGCAAGAGAGAGCAAATTGTGAAAGAGTCCAGTAATTTCTCACCAAACTAAAGGACTGCAGGAGGTCTTGACACTGTGTTCTGTAAAATGTATCTTCAGTCCCTCAACACGTGAAAGCCAAGGCGGTCCCTCCATCCCCAGTGACCCTGAGGTTTCATTGGACCACACCAGACATGAGGTCAAAGGACAAGTGTGTACATCAGTGGCTGCCCCTAAAACGCTACTGCTAGTGTGCGCTGCTATTCTCGGGTGGAGATGACCCATTTTTAGCTCAGATCTGATCAGACTCGATAATGAGGGTTTTGAAGATGATCTGTGATTGAATTGATGGTTTTGTTTTCTCACACCTCAGTTTGAGTCAGATTAATCCTGTCTACATACTTTGCGTCTTTTTGATTTACCACAGTTGAAATACGACCCATAGAGTCTACACAATAACATCTAGAGCTACATCTGACCTGGGCTTTGCAAAGTGTGTGGTGTGATGAAGTTGAAAGTGCAGGGCACTCCCTATGATGTATAATTCAATTGATGTGTCATTGTGTTCTGTCAGATGGCGTCATTCTAAGGTGACGAGGCTGTTGCCAGGAGTCCGTGCAGGTGGCCATCTGACGCAAGACAATGAGTGACGTGTGTGTGTGTGATACATTGGTCAGATAACAACCGCAAGATTGTGGGCTTACTGATGGACTCATATCAGTTGGCCAATTACTATTGGCATCTAGTGATTTACAGGGCTGGGATTTGTCATGTTTCTATTTTTGGAAACTTTATAGCGTGACTTTATAGTGTTACCCTATACCACAGTTTCACTTACTCACTGTGTGTCTTAGACTGTGGTAATCAAGTTTGATCAGACAAAATGCTTTGGGGCTATATCAGAGGACAGACCCACACGGTGTCGATTTAAGAAGTGGCTTCTGCTCTTTTTACTGGCAAGGCCAGCTGTATCAGCCCTGTGTTTAAGTGCATGAGAATTCACTCATTCACGTCTCAGTTTCAAGCATAAAGTAGAAAGACCGAATAGAGAATAGAAGTGACACACATCAGATTGCAGGGTATTACAGTTATAGGGGCAAGGGGCGGGATAGTGGGAGGGTGTAGAGTTGCTCAATATAAATGACTGCATACAGTCGACAGATTAGAACAAAGGTGAAAGAACAAGTGATGCAAGAGGGAGAGGGAGCAAAAAAGAGACGACAGGGAGAAATCAAGGATCCATCGATTTAGATATTGGACCTTTGTTTCATAGAGACGGGAGAGAAAGCCAAAGAAGGTAACCCAAACTCAATACAGACCAGAGATTTAGTGGCACAACTGTCCGCTCTGTTTTCTGTCACATTTTTAGGAATTAATGTTTCAGGAGTTAATTAGCATTGTGTATTTCTTTTGTAGAATTTCTTTACATTAATTTTATAAAACTGTTTTCATTCAGGACAGATGGGTAATAATCGCGAGACCATTACAGTATAATGAAGTGCTAGCTGTGGTGAACTACATTATGGTAGCTGACATCTCGAGTATCTGCTGTAGCCTACACATGTGACCCAACATATTGTCTGTTAGTGAGCTGTAAAGGGTTGCCTTTTCTCTCCAGCAATATTACTGTTTGGAGCTGTAGTCATGGTTTGTTTGTGTGTTCATGTCGGTCATGTTTCTATCATACGAAATACTTTTTGGTCAAAAATAATTCCACCAGTGCCATGTTCAGTCAGTGTGGTGATAGCCTCACCTGTTGGTGACATGTTGTAACTGCAGCAATAAAGACTACATTGGTGAATCCTCAGACGCTGTTAGCTGAGGATCCAAAGGATGGATTATGCCATGAAGTCCCTCAGTCTCCTGTCCCCTGCCTCACTCTCCAAGTAAGAGCCTGATTCCGCAGCACTAAGGGGATGTGCCCTATTGGTTATCATAAGACTGCTTTCAGTAATGTTTAATGGGTTTTTCTTTTTACATCGTAGGACATGAGTCATAGAGTCAAAGTTAGCATCGTTTTCCAATAGATTTTACAATTTGACTATGTGTATGTATCTCCACCAGGTGTGTGACAGCCAGTGTATCAGCCAGTGCCTCCATGACCCAGCAGCTTCTTGTCGGGACTCCTCGACCTAAGCCCTTCCGGGTCACCAGTGCTGACCGCAGCGTTAAGAAGGGAATCATGGCTGATGGGCTACGAGACCTACTCAACAAAGTGAGGAGAAGAGGGAGGGATGAAGAGGGTGCTTGAGGGAGGACTACAAGTTAAAATAACAATTATTTCACGTTTTATTTAACCAGGTAGGCCAGTTGAGAACAAGTTCTCATTTACGACCTGGCCAAGATAAAGGAAAGCAGTGCGACAAAAACAACAGTTACGCATGGAATAAACAAATGTACAGTCAATAACACAATAGAAAAATCTGTATACAGTGTGTGCAAATAAAGTAAGGAGGTAAAGGCAATAAATAGGCCAACAGTGGGGAAGTAATTACAATTTAGCAATTTACACTGGAGTGATAGATGTGCAGATGAGGATGTGCAGTAGAAATACTGGTGGGCAAAAGTGCAGAAAAACAAATATGTGGATGGGGCAGGTAGATGTTTGGATGGGCTATTTACAGACGCAGCGATCGGTAAGCTGCTTTAACAGCTGATGCTTAAAGTTAGTGAGGGAGATACAGTGGGGCAAAAAAAGTATTTAGTCAGCCACCAATTGTGCAAGTTCTCCCACTTAAAAAGATGATCGAGGCCTGTAATTTTCATCATAGGTACACTTCAACTATGACAGACAAAATGAAAAAAAAAATCAGGGAAATCACATTGTAGGATTTTTAATGAATTTATTTGCAAATTATGGTGGAAAATAACTATTTGGTCACCTACAAACAAGCAAGATTTCTGGCTCTCACAGACCTGTAACTTCTTCTTTAAGAGTCTCCTCTGTCCTCCACTCGTTACTTGTATTAATGGCACCTGTTTGAACTTGTTATCAGTATAAAAGACACCTGTCTACAACCTCAAACAGTCACACTCCAAACTCCACTATGGCCAAGACCAAAGAGCTGTCAAAGGACACCAGAAACAAAATTGTAGACCTGCACCAGGCTGGGAAGACTGAATCTGCAATAGGTAAGCAGCTTGGTTTGAAGATATCAACTGTGGGAGCAATTATTAGGAAATGGAAGACATACAAGACCACTGATAATCTCCCTCGATCTGGGGCTCCACGCAAGATCTCACCCCGTGGGGTCAAAATGATCACAAGAACGGTGAGCAAAAATCCCAGAACCACACGGGGGGACCTAGTGAATGACCTGCAGAGAGCTGGGACCAAAGTAACAAAGCCTACCATCAGTAACACGCTACGCCGCCAGGGACTCAAATCCTGCAGTGCCAGACGTGTCCCCCTGCTTAAGCATTTGGATGATCCAGAAGAAGATTGGAAGAATGGTTTCATCTGACCATATGACAAAATATACATTTTTGGTAAAAACTCAACTTGTTGTTTTTGGAGGACAAAGAATGCTGAGTTGCATCCAAAGAACACCATACCTACTGTGAAGCATGGGGGTGGAAACATCATGCTTTGGGGCTGTTTTTCTGCAAAGGGACCAGGACGACTGATCCGTGTAAAGGAAAGAATGAATGGGGCCATGTATCGTGAGATTTTGAGTGAAAAACTCCCATCAGCAAGGACATTGAAGATGAAACGTGGCTGGGTCTTTCAGGATGACAATGATCCCAAACACACCGCCCGGGCAACGAAAGAGTGGCTTTGTAAGAAGCATTTCAAGGTCCTGGAGTAGCCTAGCCAGTCTCCAGATCTCAACCCCATAGAAAATCTTTGGAGGGAGTTGAAAGTCCGTGTTGCCCAGCAACAGCCCCAAAACATCACTGCTCTAGAGGAGATCTGCATGGAGGAATGGGCCAAAATACAAGCAACAGTGTGTGAACACCATGTGAAGACTTACAGAAAACGTTTGACCTCTGTCATTGCCAACAAAGGGTATATAACAAAGTATTGAGAAACTTTTGTTATTGACCAAATACTTATTTTCAACCATAATTTGCTAATAAATTCATTAAAAATACTACAATGTGATTTTCTGGATTTTCTTTCTCATTTTGTCTGTCATAGCTGAAGTGTACCTATGATGAAAATTACAGGCCTCATCTTTTTAAGTGGGAGAACTTGCACAATTGGTGGCTGACTAAATACTTTTCTGCCCCACTGTATAAGTCTCTAACTTCAGTGAGTGTGAATGAGAGAAGAGTGGTGTATGAGTGAGGGAGTCTGGTTCCATACTCTACTCATTTATGGCATCATAAATTCAATCCAGTCAACAATGTGACTCAGATGGATAAAGGAATGAACGGATGGGTGAGTCAGAGGCTTTCAAAGGGAAGCAGAAAGAACTAACGGTTTTCCTCAAATGCTTGCATGCGCACATGCACATACTGACAATTGTCTCTGTTGTTCTGGCTCTCCAACTGTGACACTACTGCTGTCTTACGCATGTCTTTGAAAAGTTTAACTTAATGATAATACATGATATTGAGACTTTTCAGGAACTTATCTCCTCAGCAGAGATATACAGTCTTTTTTTTTTTAAACTCGCCATTTGTATTATTCACTGTAGAAATCTATGACACGCAAGAGAATGGAGTGGCTAAGTAACTACTTTTGAGAGGGGGAATGATTCTGTAGTCCCTAATGACTGGATTCTATCTCCTCCAGGCTAATGGGTAGTTTGTTCCCTCTCAGGCCATGGACTCTCTGCACGTGTCCTGCGTCAGTGCCGTGGTGCTGGATGAAGACGGGACGGGGGTAGATACGGAGGAGTTCTTCCTGACCCTGCAAGACAACGCTGTCCTCATGGTCCTGGAAAAGGGGCAGAAGTGGACACTTCCACAGGTTGGTAGGGTGACATATGCATGACCTTCTTACCAGAGTCCACTGGGTGGCGCATTTACACAGGGTCACTGGTAGAATGGTGAACAGGCTTCACTTCTGTGTATTATCATCATCAGTGCCGACGTGTTCTCAGATGAAGATGTAGTTGTATAGCCTGCCTTTTTAGATAAGATGGGATGAACAAGAAAATCTACTCCCATATTGTATATGAATGACCTGAACTTTTGGGATTGAATATAGAGTAAGCATATTCAGAAATGATTCCATTCAGATAAACGCAAAAGCATTCTTATTCTGGGGGAAGAGTTGAGTGAAAGCATGTCTGACATGTATGGCAAATCATAACCCCCTCATTTAGTTACCTCACACTTTTGGCCACAATTAAAGCACCATTTGAGTCAGAGTTGATGAGTTTGTGTTTGTCCAAAGCAGGTCATTTCCATATTCATTAAATGATGTTCTGCCACCTGAATGGCATCACCCTGTGTGTTTACTTGGCTCCTGTCATGCTGAGCGTGTCTCATTAACATAATACAATTTCCTCTCCTGTTGTCCTTCCACTGTTCCGAATGAATGAATCTGTATTCCAATGCTTGTTACCTTCCTTTGCAGATGACTGGAGCTCCTGGATGGAGAGTGTAGGGGGGGCTAGCTAGTATTGCGTTCATCCATCTTAGTTTGACAGACACTAAGTGTCAGAGGTTATATATGCAGTTTTCCTTCACACTCAATTTGAGTTTCCCATAAATAAGCTGTAGGAGACTCGACTTAATTTGTGTTAACTGGGGAAAATTGATTTGGCTCGTTTCTCCTCTCTCATATCCCGCCCTCTTTCTCCACCTTTTGGCTCCCAGAACACTCATCCCCGAATTCAAAATGAGCTCAAACACCAGCGCAGAAAAGATGTGGCTAGAATAACCTTTGACCTATACAAGAACAACCCTCAGGATTTCATTGGCTGTCTGAATGTGAAGGCCACGCTGTATGGAACCTACTCTGTGTCCTACGATGTGCGCTGCTACGCTGCCAAGAAGATGCTGAAGTGAGTAATATCTCTGTGTGTTGATGTGGGTGCTTAAAGGTGAGTTTGTAAGATTTAGGAGGAGGTTGAGTTGATACAGTGCCTTCAGAAAGTATTCGAACCCCTTGAAATGTACCACATTTTGTTGGATTTAATTGTCATTTTTTTGTCAACTATCTACACAAAATACTCTTATTTCAAAGTAGAAGAAAAATTCTAACATTTTACATTTTTTTGATGGGAAAAAAAATATATAGAGCTTGATTTAGATAAGTATTCAACCCTCTGAGTCAATGACAGGAGGCTGCTGAGGGGGGAACAGCTCATAATAATGGCCGGAACAGAGCAAATGGAATGGCATCAAACACCTGGTTTCCATGTATTTGATACCATTCCACTGATTCCAATACAGCTGAATACAGCTGTAAATCTTTTGGGGTAAGTCTGTAAGCGCTTTGCACACCAGGATTATACAATATTTTACAGTTATTCTTTAAAAAATTCTTCAAGCTCCGTCCTGTTGGCTGTTGACCATTGCTAGACAGCCATTTTCAAGTCTTGCCATAGATTTTCATGCCGATCTGTTGGAAAGTTGAATGTTTTGCCTGTGTTTTACCTTAATTAAGTTTATTTTTATCCTAAAAGACTCCCTTGTCCTTGCCGATGATAAGGATACCCATAACATGATGCAGCCACCACCATGTTTGAAAATATGAGTGATACTCGGTGATTTGTTGTATTAGATTTGCCCCGAACATAACGCTTTGTATTCAGGACAAAAAGTTCAGTGCCACATTTTTTGCAGTTTTACTTTAGTGCCTTATTGAAAGCATGTTTTGGACAGGATGCATATTTTGGACAGGATGCATATTTTGGACAGGATGCATGATTGTGGAGTAACTATATCTTCAGTTTTCTCCTGTCACAGCTATTAAACTCTGTAACTGTTTTAAAATCACCATTGGCCTCATGGTGAAATCCCTGAGTGGTTTCCTTCCTGTCTGGCAACAGAGTTAGAAAGGGCACCTGTATCTTTGTAGTGACTGGGTGTAATGATACACATCCAACGTGTAATTAATAACTTCACCATTCTCAAAGGGATATTCAGTCTTAAAAAAAACAAAAAATCATCTACCAATATTTGCCCTTCTTTGCAAACAATTGGAAAACATCCCTTGTCTTTGGTTGAATCTGTACTAGAAATTCCCTGTTTGACTGAGGGACCTTACAATTATCTGTATGTGTTGGATACAGAGATGGGGTAGTCATCCAAAAATCATGCTGAACACTATATTATTGCCCACAGTGAGTCCATGCAACTTAAGTGACTTGTTAAGCACATTTTTACTCCTGAATTTATTTAGGCTTGCCATAACAAATGACTTGAATACTTATTGACTCAAGACATTATAGCTTTACATGTTTTATTAATTTGTAAACATTTATAAAAAATATATAAAAATCTACTTTGGCATTATGGGATGTTGTGTGTAGATCAGTGACAAATAAAACAAAATTTAGGCTGTAACACAACAAAATGTGGAAAAAGTTGAGGGGTGTGAATGCTTTCTGAAGGCTCTGTATGTTCAGATACATTTAGGTTATGTCATAAGTGCTGAGAGCTGCTGATTTTCGGCTTTAGCTGAGCGGTTGTGACAACAAGGATTTAAATTGTGCAGAATCAACAAATAACAGGTTTCTAGATTTCATTTTCTGCTCCTATTTTTCTCTTTGAAAAGTCACTGGAGAGAAAGAAACTTGTATCTCAACTAGGAGAGAGAGATTAGGGAGATGCAGGTTCCAGCCCTGCCCTGTCGGAGTTTCCCTATCTCTCTGACTATATTATATCTGTCTGATCACTATCTACAGTACAGGCATCTGTCTGACATAGAGTTGCAAAGGTGCCGGGAATTAACCAATGTTACTGGAATCTTCTGTAATTTTGGTGATTAACAGATCATCCATATATGGTAACTTTGTTAATATATATTTGAAAAATGTATTCGTGTACAGTACCAGTCTAAATTTCAGACACACCTACTCAATCCTTTTCTACATTGTAGAATAATAGTGAAGACATCAAAACTATGAATGGAAGAAAACAAAATCTGCATTGACTGACTCATGTTTTAATAATGATGGACTGTCAATTCTCTTTGGTTATTTGAGCTGTTATTGCCATAATATGGACTTGGTCTTTTACCAAATAGGGTTATCTTCTGTATATCACCCCTATCTTGTCACAATACAACTGATTGGCTCAAACGCATAAAGAATGAAAAAATTCCACAAATTAAATTTTAACAAGGCACACCTGTTAATTGAAATGCATTCCAGGTGACTACCTCATGAAGGTGGTTGAGAGAATGCCAAGAGTGTGCAAAGCTGTCATCAAGGCAAAGGGTGGCTACTTTGAAAAATATGAAATATATTTTGATTTCTGTAACACTTTTGGTTACTGCAGGATTCCATATGTGTTATTTCATAGTTTTGATGTCTTCACTATTATTCTACAATGTAGAAAATAGAAAAAATACAGAAACCTACTAATTCAAGGGTTTATGTCAACTTTTGACTGGTACTGTATATATTTTTTTAGATATCTGTGTTAATATTGTCGATGAGTTTCTAGTGGATAGACTATGGTTCTAGAGAAAATAACAATGGCATTATTTTCAATTAACTCTGAAACTTCCAGCAGTTTGGCAGTTGTGAAAGAAACAAGAAATACATAGACATTGTAAAATGAATCTATATATGTATTTCATGCTGAAACCCTCATTTTATTTAACCGTTATTTTACTAGGCAAGTCAGTTTAAACACCAATGGTATTCACTATTTTGATGGTTTAGATTTATGATAATGTTTTACAGGTTTGCTATTCTATTTTTAAAATCATCTTATTTTATTATTTCATATATTTTACTTGTGATAAGGCCACACCGAGGGCCGGAGATAATTACAGGTACCTGTAATAATCTGAAGTACTCAAAAAGGCAACTAAATGGCTTCTGATAATGTTCCCCCTCTGGTAGTTTACTGGTAAACTCCAAAAGTTTCCAGTAAGATAACCTCCTTTCTCAACTCTTGTCTGACATATTTTTCCCTGTTCTTGTAGGGAGGCTCTGAGATGGACCCTGTTCTCCATGCAGGCTACAGGCCATGTCCTCCTGGGCTCCTCCTGCTACATTGAGCAGCTCCTGGATGAGGATGACCGGGCAGACCTGAGCCTGACACCACTGCCACAGGATGGAAAGATCAAACAACTACAGAGCATCCTGATGGGCAAGACGGCTGTGATGGGCAAGACGGCTGTGATGGGCAAGACGGCTGTGATGGGCAAGACGGCTGTGATGGGCAAGACTGCTGTGTGATCTATCTCAATACTATGAACATGCATCCTTCCCTTCTCCCTTCCTTGAAGTAATCACCCATCTAAATCGATTTTGCAGGTGAAAGGGAATGCTATACTGCATAGCTTGCACCTGTCCAGTCATGGCTGATTTAGTAATCACTTCATGGAAAGAAATAATGGATTGTCAGGATATTCAAACAGGGCTCTGCTCAGAGAGACACTCTAAAAGAGGCTGTTTGCTAAAATTGACTGTTTGCTATAAGGAATGGGTACTGGCAAACTGCAGGACCAATACCATGGCACAGTGCTGCATCACTCTGATGTTATGGTTACAGTGGCAGGTGCACACCTTTTGGTTAGTTCACTCCTCTCGGTTGACTTTAGGGGAAGCAAAATGCTGTGTTGTCCTACATTTTGGCTATGATCACTTGCACTTTGTTACATTTGTCTGTCTATATGGTTTGCAACACTCCACAAGCGAATGCACTTTTCTATTGCAGTGACTGCTGCTGATCTGTATCTTCAACTGATAGAAGGCACTTGGCTTTTTTTCATATTAATAAGCATGAATAAATCACAAGAATATTAACATTTTGAGAGATTTTATTTCCCCTCAACATAAACATGCGCACATGCACACGCACAAGCAAACACACACACACACACTTGAAGTCACACCTGAAAGCAGAGACCTGTGTAACTTTGTTGTCCAACCATTGTCACATGGCAGGGCTGTGCTCCACAATGTTGGATGTTATTATGGGTGACGTCTGTCTGGCTCATGGGCACAGTAATTGGCAGCAGGTCTGGTTGTCTCCCCCACACTCCTCTAATTGCCCCCTGTCCTGTGCTGCCAGCTGGAGCCCAGCTTCCCTTGGCCTGCCAGGGGGTGGGAGAAAGCCAGGGCCAGGGAATGGCACACAGCTGCAGGGGCTGAAGTGGAGGGCCAAGGAAATGAGCCATTACACAGACAGACCAGCGAGAGGATGACGATTTTGGCAGCAGAATCAACAATCAATCTACTCTCCCTCTCATCTCAAGTTAAATGGCGTCCGGATTTTTTGTAATTTCCTCAACACATTTTGGGACGTTCCAGCTGTCCTGAGTACAATATTGAAGAGCAGTCAATAAGGGAAGGGGTATACAGACATGCCTGGTGCTCAAAATTGATGACGTATTTCATGCAGCGAGAGTTGAGTGGGGATGAATGGATGTGGTTCAGTTCGTTCAGACAGTCTTCCTGAGCCCTCACCAGCTAGCTACAATAGTTTATGCTTGTGGTTAGAAACTTCCTTGAGAATTTGAAACTTGTCTGCCGAAATAGGGAATAGGGAGTGTTCAGAATAATTCAGTTTTTATCGGATTTTCAAAAGCAATTGTGATTTAGCTGTAACCCTGGCCTGATACTACACTGTCTAGCTACTTCCCTCTAAGTTACTGCAGGAGAGCAGTGCAAGGTCGTTTGTTTGCGTTGGTCTGTGGTGTGAAAGAGGGTGGCAGTAAACAACATGTAGAGCGCCTCTCCCCCTCACTCCATCCAGCTGGCATGTCTTAATGTGATTTGGTTAATGGAAACATTTGAGTGTGTTGAATATAAACCATGCAATAATGTGGACCCGTGGATGGTTTCTGTAGGCCTATTTATCAGCTCATATGCAGAACATTTAAAGTGAGTGGGTTGTTGGATCGCTATTTCAAGCAGATTGACCTGATGCCCTTACATAGCCGTGTAGTGTAAGCATTTCACTGAACCTGTTGTATTTGGCGCATGAAGGGGTAAGGTGCACCTGTTTTCACACTACATGAAGAACCAGGAGCACCTACAGTATGTTTTGTCTGTGTATTCTGCAGTAGTCAACGGAATAACCTATCCTGCAACAGAACCATGCCCTCTGTGTATGATGCTTTCTTGACATTGGAGAGCTGAAAATCTCACACCCAGCCATGCCTGTTTAAGCCTACATCTAGTTTAGCCTGCCTTTTCTCTTTCAACGTGACTGCATTCGTTGTAGGTGGTGTTTTTTTCCCGTTCGTTATAGCCTATTGGAAATCACAGAAATCTTGTCTATCCAGTATTTGCCATATGATTTTCCACATGCGGATGACCTTGCCTGTCAAATTGAGCACCTCCCTCCTGTCACTCGGGGTGCGAAATGCAGTCGTTTCTGAATTTTACACCACCACGGTGCAGTACGTGCAAGACACGCCCCGTATTGGATGGAGGGAACGCAGCTCTCCCTCTGATCTGGCCAGAGGTACAGTAGTCTACTCTTCGCTGAGCATGTGGTCTCCGAAGACATTATTAACATGACCGTGAGAGATGAGTAGGGATTCTTTACGGTCAGCTACCTAAAACTGGTGGACGATCATCTCACGACAGAGGCAATAGCACAGCTTTTACATGCAGAGATGTAGCCTACAGCAGCATCATTAGAGTCATATTACATAGCCATAAAGCATGATATGAAATACATTGCAATATTCTGATTATTTGTCAAAGAATCAGAAGACAGAGCGCGACAAACGGACCTGCAAAAGAATGTAGCTGGGAATCTCCGGGACTGGCACGAGGCAATGTAAGTCCTATTTCCCTATTTTAACTTCATATGGTATCTAAAATGAAAACACACAGTGCATGAATTTAATACAAAGTATGCGGCCCACATGTGTAAGTGTAACAAACATTTAAATTTAACAGCCTATAGGGCAGGCTACTTGTAGTCCAATAACACATTTTACTTTACAATTTACAACTGCCCTATGATAATATTGTAATCAAAAAAATATACACATTTATTGTTTCACATGTATTAGCTACATTTTATTTTATTTGCTTGTATTAGCCTAGTGTGTTATAGCACGGTGTCCCGTACTGTACGGAATCCTAGTGTGTACATTTGATCAAATAGGTAAACGTTTGTTTTTCAATAAAAAAAATGAATATTGATTCGTTATTTTTTTAGATCATTTTAACTGTGGCAAGAAACTGTATTCGTTTTGCTTTTTGGGGTTTTTGGTGACAAATCTGTATGAAAATAGTATTGATTGACTTTTATGCATATTGGCTTTTTTCAACCTTTATTGTGGGAGAAACTGCTTGACACTAGTGATACATGCTTTGAGACTGTGTTTCTCTCACACCACTCTGGGAACACCTCCACTGCAGTCTTCAGAGATCTGACTAGGAAAACAGTATGTAGAGAGATGTCTGCCTGTTTGTGGTGTTAGTCATTAGCCAAGAGAGAGGAAAGAAGTTTAGCCAGAAAGTTGTCTTCATTAATTAACATCAGATTAATTCAAAGTGGCAGAATAAATAGAATAAACATCTATGCAGTAAAATGTAAGTAACTACATGATAAATAGAGATACTAAGAGAGAGAGAGAGAGTGATACTATTGACAGGGAGTGAAAAGGGCTCCTAAAAGCAGACCGCTTCAGCGGATGAAATCAAAAATTGAGAAAGGAGAAATGGAGATAGTGTCTATGGGGGGAGTGGTGGAGATGGAGACAGGGAAATGTGGGAGGAAGGAGGTAATTAGAGAGGGGTATGATCTTGATGTAATTATTTGGAACTCTCCTGCCGTGTGTGTGTGTGAGGGCAACCTTTTGACAGACATAGAGATACATTCATTATGAAGTCACTCTGCTCTCTCTCCCTGCAGCCAGGAGGCGAATTGGAATGACTTTTAATTGCCTCCTTCTGTAGATAAGTAACCTCATAATTTTAGAAAAGCGGCTTTGTGTCCTGCATCCCTGATCCTCTGCCCTTCCCCTCCCCTCAACACACAGTCAAACACACATTTACACACACAAGGACACATGTACACATGTGCACACACTATCAAAAGGCTCTTCCTCCTCCGCCTTCCTCTTTCTCTCTCTCTCCTTTCTTCCTCTCTTCTTTCTCCCGCTCTCTTCTTTCTCTCTCTCCTTTCTCCCGCTCTTCTTTCTCTCTCTCCTTTCTCCCGCTCTCTTCTTTCTCTGTATGTTTCTTGCTCAAGTTTTCAGTCTGGCTATTTCAGGTCCAAATTTCTGTAAAAGCCCAACCATAAATTATTCATGTAATAGGACAATATAAAGCCCCACAGTTGTCTCTGCCTCTCAAGGTCGAACAGTCCGTCTGACCAACATGCTGTTTGGCCACTTGTCCCGCAAAATAAAGGAGCTTCACAATATTAACCTAACTAAATATTAACCTAACTAAAGGAATCTCAAAAATATATTATTTCAATATAATTCTACTCACCTACTCCGTCCTTAAATAGCCCTCACATAAGGCCCCCTGAAGGCCTGTAAATCCAGCAACTTGTAATGGATTGTTTGGAGCTAGCTATATTAAATTAGACATGCAGAAAGCCTTATCTTCCACATCTCTGTCACACCACCAGTCCACCACCTTTTTCTGCTTTCATCCTCTTGCATCTCACTCTCCCCGTGTTCTCTTCATATTTCATGCAACCACACTCTCAACCAGAATAATAGCTGCATCTCTTACTGCTCTTAAGCACAGTTAAGAAATTAGCAAAACTATTTAGGACCTGGAAAGAAAGGGTAATTGGATTTCTGCATGAAAAGAAAGGATGAGGCCGTAACACAGAATGAGTGGCTGTTAAAATTCTAGACACATGGTCAGTAAGCCAATCACAGTTGAACAGGCCTGTGGCCCTCGACTGGCTCTGTTGTTATGCTATTGAAGGTCAGAGCACTGGGTTGGACAGATCATTCTCATTTCAAGTCGTGGGAATAATGAGTTGAGAATATGGCTCTTTATAATTAGGCTCACTATATATTGGAAATTCAGCCACATCCTTCTGTTTGCAGGAAGCACTGGTAGGGACCAAGAAAGCTGAAACAAGTGCAAGGAGCTATATGTCACTTTATATAACACACGGTGTACATTAACTGTGCATGTATACATTCTGGAAACAAACAAACTCTCTCTGACATCTCCCCCAATGGAACACTACTGGGGATAAAGCTATTTCCCTCTCCACGTTTACCAACAAGACCACTTAGCCTTAGCTGTTGCCCTGCTGGGCTGCTTACTGTGTGTGTGTGTGTGTGGTACTGATACTGTGTTTGTATTGCATTCCCAAAGAACTGTGCTGAAGACGGGGCCTGTGTTTTGCTTTCGTAAATGTGATATTTAAGCCACCCAAATCAGGATGTGGTGATGAATAGAAGAAGAACTCAAATAGGGCTCTGCTTTCTAAGTGGGGTGCTCACACAGCCAGCTAGTCACTTCCCACCATCTGAACCCATGCTGTCCTGAACCCATGCTGTCCTGAACCCATGCTGTCCTGAACCCATGCTGTCCTGAACCCATGCTGTCCTGAACCCATGCTGTCCTGAACCCATGCTGTCCACTCCATGTACTTAGTTCTGTGAGGCTGGACTGCATGCAGTAAAGAACCATTTAGTTGTGTTGTTATTCACCTCGTCATGTTGTGAGGCTTCACATTGGAAAGTTGTCATTGTATTTGAACATAAAGCAGTCTTTTTGTGTTTCGCTGCGTTGTTAGTAATGTGTTTAAGTCTATTGTCTTGGAGTGAATGATACAGTAGATAGAGGGTTGTCCTGTGTTTTTACTGTGACATTGTAATTTGTTGGTTTGTTTATGACACATGTTTGAGAAAGCAATTGACATGTGGGAGGGATGGATGGAGGGACAGGGCCAGCGGTTGCTAGTGCGGCTCTTCCAACCCAGACCATCGTCTCTCCTTCCATTTGTTTTCACATTCTATCTCCTGCTCTATTATTAATGTATTCAAACTCTGTGGATTGTGACAAAGAGCAAAGAGAACGTTGACAGTGTTTGCAGAAAAACAAAACAATAAACCACACGAAAGATGCAGTGTTATTACTATGATTTAGTGGAAAGTTAGAGATATTGTACTATACATAAAGCAGTGCAGGTGTAAATTAACACCATCACAATGCACTCTCTCTGTTTCCCTCCCTCCACTCATGTTTTCACTTTTTAATTTGAACAACCTGTTAGATCAGACCGTCTCAAAGGAATATGATAATTATGCTCCACTGCAATTCATATTTAACTCTGTCTTAACCCACTTGTGCAGCAAGGCACAAATGTATGTGTGAAAAATATACAGTAGTATAATATAGAGTTCGACCGATTTTAATCGGAATGGCCAATTTTTTATTTTAGTGCCGATTTCAAGTTTTCATAACAATCGGTAATCGGCATTTTTGGACAACAATTATGGCCGATTACATTGCACTCCACGAGGAGACTGCGTGGCAGGCTGACTACCTGTTATGCGAGTGCAGCAAGGAGCCAAGGTAAGGGGCTAGCTAGCATTAAACTTGTCTTGTAAAAAAAACAATCAATCTTAACATATTCACTAGTTAACTACACATGGTTGATGATATTACTAGTTTATCTAGCTTGTCCTGCGTTGCACATAATCGATGTGGTGCCTGTTAATTCATCATTGAATCACAGCCTACTTCGCCAAACGGGTGATTTAACAAGCGCATTCGCGAAAAAAGCTCTGTCGTTGCACCAATGTGTACCTAACTATAAACATCAACGCCTTTCTTAAAATCAATACACAAGTATATATTTTTAAACCTGCATATTTAGTTAAAAGAAATTCATATTAGCAGGCAATATCAAACTGGGCAAATTGTCACTTCTCTTGCGTTCATTGCACGCAGAGTCAGGGTATATGCAGCAGTTTGGGCCGCCTGGCTCATTGCGAACTAATTTGCTAGAATTTTACATAATTATGACATAACATTGAAGGTTGTGCAATGTAACAGCAAAATTTAGACTTATGGATGCCTCCCGTTAGATAAAATACACAACGGTTTTGTATTTCACTGAAAGAATAAACGTTTTGTTTTCTAATTGATAGTTTCCGGATTTGACCATATTAATGACCTAAAGCTCGTATTTCTGTGTGTTATTATATTATAATTAAGTCTATGATTTGATAGTGCAGTCTGACTGAGCCATGGTAGGCAGCAGCAGGCTCGTGAGCATTCATTCAAACAGCATTTTCCTGCGTTTGCCAGCAGCTCTTCGCAATGCTTGAAGAATTGCTTCAAGCATTGCGCTGTTTATGACTTCAACCCTATCAACTCCCGAGATTATGGTGGCAGTACTAAAGTACCTATTAGAACATCCAATAGTCAAAGGTATATGAAATACAAATGGTATAAAGAGAAATAGTCCTATAATAACTACAACCTAAAACTTCTTATCTGGGAATATTGAAGACTCATGTTAAAAGGAACCACCAGCTTTCATATGTTCTGAGCAAAGAACTTAAACGTTAGCTTTTTTACATGGCACATATTGCACTTTTACTTTCTTCTCCAACACTTTGTTTTTGCATTATTTAAACCAAATTGAACATGTTTCATTATTTCAGCCGAAATAGATTTTATTGATGTGCTATATTAAGTTAAAATATAAGTGTTCATTCAGTATTGTTGTAATTGTCATTATTACAGATATGTATATTAAAATTGTCCGATTTAATCTGTTCGGCTTTTTTTGGTCCTCCAATTATCGGTATCGGCGTTGAAAAATCATAATTGGTCGACCTCTAGTATAATAGTAGTACAACAGTATGATGAATGAGATTGTTTACATCAATCTTTTGTGACAGTTTTTTGGCATGATAAGAGGATAAAGTATTTCACTAAGAACCCTATAGGAAATGTCTATTCTCTGTGTGGGATCTGTGTCCTTCCTCCTTTTCTCTCTCCATCCCCATCTCCCTCCTTGTCTGTCTCAGGGAGCTGGCCCAGCCTTCTCTTTAACTCCCTAAAGGCCAGCGTCACATCAGAATGATGGATCTGCCACCTGGCAGCAGATAGATGTGGGAGAGGACCAGGCTGAGGTGCTGTGGGGGGGAACAGTAGAATAAGCAGAAAATGATGCATGACTGTTCATACTTCCTACTGTAATGACGGGGGTACATTACTTGGCCCAGACACGGTTCCAGGACTGAGCTGCTTGCACTTTACCTGATCATCTGCAGTGTTTGTTGTGAGGGCTTTTAGTGCCACTCTCTCAAGTGTGCTCTGTGAAGACGGTTTCTATTATGCTGCAAATTCAATGGATATCAAATAATTTTACATGGGTGTCAAGATAATGTGCTCACAGCATTTCAATCAGGTAAATGGGTCTACAGTATATAAAGCTGTTAACAAAGATATGTAAAGGACATATAAATTCCACCAAACCGCAATGGAGCAGAATCTGCTTTCTCCTCCAAACTGACCTCACTTTCATGACTACCACAGCCCTTATGATTCAAACACCATCTCCCTCTGTCCCTTAGGTCGGGAATTTCCCATCCCTGGCCATATCATACACTTTCTTTTCCATCCCCCCTCTCTCCCTTAAACTCTCAGTAAGTAGCAAGCCAGTCTTCATTATAAACTCTGCAGAGTGCATTGAGTAGTTATTGTTTCCAGGCTGGTGACTCAACAGTTGCCCAGTTGGGTGTTGATTATATCCTGCCATACCTGGAAATGTGAATGGTGCCAGAGATACTGTATATATTGACGAGGTGGTCTTGTCTCCCCCTAACAATGGGAGTCATTGTCACAAAGGCGGGAAGTCAGGCGGTCTGCTTATTAAGTAGAATCACTGTATTCCCACGTGGACAGATTTTGACGGGAGTGGACCCTCTCGCTTCACCTCTTCCTCTGATGCTACATATGAATTCAATTGTTCTTTGTGAGAGTGAAGTCATTACTCTTTCTGCTGGTCGGAAGTGGAAAACACAATTACCTGGAGCCCCAGAGCTCCCCTGTGGGCCTCCTCTAGCAAGCAGCAGAAGACTTAATTAGAGTTAGAATTAGAGCTGCTGCACCTGGGTTTCACACTGTCCAGAGCAGACTGAGGGTGCAGACTCTGCAGAGCATGCAGATGATTAACTGTTGAGTGACGGACGGCTCATAGCTGGACTGGTGCTGAGTTGAAAATTAACTGGTAGAGCCCTTGTTGCTCTCACTGCAGTGCTTTCATCACTGACTGTCTAGATACTGAACTAACAAGGGGAACTATGTTAACACGTTTCTGCTCTGCCAGACCTGCGCTCTCTCCCTTGTGATGGGAAAAACACTTTGACACTATGGTAACCAAGGTCTTCCACAGGCAGGAGGTGAGGCTTCGCTGTGTTTTGTGATTAGACATGCGGCTGTAAGGCCATGTGACCCTGGGTTAGCGCTATCTGGGATCCTTGGGACATCCCTACCCTAACCTTAAGCTTTACTCTAACCTTAACCTTTACCTTAACCATTTAAAATGTCAACTTCAATGGGGTAACGTCAGAGTTGGGATGTCCCAAGGATTCCGGATAGCATGGACCGTGGCCCTTTCTCCGGACACTTGGGACGACGCTACCCTAAACCCTAACCCTATGTTATAAAAGAGTCAATCCAGACCGTTTTTGGGGGGGGCGATTTCACTTGGTTTTTAGAAGCTTACCCCACTGCAGAACGAGCATGAAGAAAACTGCTAACTACCGACTAACAAAAAATGAGCTTCTCCTTTCATCCATAACCATAACCCTTACCTTACCTTAACCCTTACCTTAACCGTTTTAAATTTCAACGTCAATGGGGTGCAGAGCATGTGAGCGGAGTTGAGCAGTTGGAAATCCCACTCATGGAGCACATCGCTCCAGCTCTCTATGTCCTTTCCAACCACTCTGCTAAAAACTGCTCCGCACTCACAGGAAAAAAAAAACTGCCTTCGCTTCATTCTCCATTCACAATTTAACCATCTATTTTTGTGACTACCTGGACCTAAACATTTTGTTTTTGAAGTATTTAAACCAAACCATGTGGATTTGAATGAAAAGTATTTGAATAAACATGAAAAGGTGAATGTAAGAAGCGCTCATAATTTCAAATAGGCTACATGTCATTTTAAACTGCATATAAACACTCTAAATAGGTCAGGAGCCAGACAGGGAACCTACGGGACTAAAATGAACTATTTAGGCTATATTATTTAAACTATTTCAAGGCAATAGCCTACAGAGAAATACATTTTGAAGCATTTGTGAGTGCAACACAATAGGCTAGTAGGGACATAAAGCACTCAGGAATTAATCAACATTTCATTGTATTAAATCATTATAGCCAGCCTCCGGAGTGGCGCAGCGTTCTAAGGCACTGCATCACTGTGTCACAGTCGACAGTGACCTGGACACCCATGAGGCGCCACACAATTGGTCCAGTCTCGTCTGGGTTAGGGCCAGGATTTCCTTGTCCCATCGTGCTCTAGCGACTCCTTGTGGTGGGCCAGGCGCCTGCAAGCTGACCTCGGTCACCAGCTGGATGGTGTTTCCTCCGACACATTGGTGCTGCTGGCTCCCGGATTAAGCGAGCAGTCAAGAAGCAGTGCGGCTTGGCAGTGTCATGTTTCGGAGGATGCATGGCTCTTGACCTTCGCCTCTGCCGAGTCCGTAGAATATCTCCTCACTTGCAGAGCCACTGGGGATGCTAAGCACCCTTTTAGCCACTCTTGCCAGGCTGGGCAGATGCAGTTTATATATATATATATACAGTGCCTTGCGAAAGTATTCGGCCCCCTTGAACTTTGCGACCTTTTGCCACATTTCAGGCTTCAAACATAAAGATATAAAACTGTATTTTTTTGTGAAGAATCAACAACAAGTGGGACACAATTATGAAGTGGAATTACATTTATTGGATATTTCAAACTTTTTTAACAAATCAAAAACAGAAAAATTGGGCGTGCAAAATTATTCAGCCCCTTTTACTTTCAGTGCAGCAAACTCTCTCCAGAAGTTCAGTGAGGATCTCTGAATGATCCAATGTTGACCTAAAATGACTAATGATGATAAATACAATCCACCTGTGTGTAATCATGTAATCATCATGTATAAATGCACCTGCACTGTGATAGTCTCAGAGATCCGTTAAAAGCGCAGAGCGATAGATAATATTGAAATGGAAGGAGTATCAGACCACTGCAAATCTACCAAGACCTGGCCGTCCCTCTAAACTTTCAGCTCATACAAGGAGAAGACTGATCAGAGATGCAGCCAAGAGGCCCATGATCACTCTGGATGAACTGCAGAGATCTACAGCTGAGGTGGGAGACTCTGTCCATAGGACAACAATCAGTCGTATATTGCACAAATCTGGCCTTTATGGAAGAGTGGCAAGAAGAAAGCCATTTCTTAAAGATATCCATAAAAAGTGTCGTTTAAAGTTTGCCACAAGCCACCTGGGAGACACACCAAACATGTGGAAGAAGGTGCTCTGGTCAGATGAAACCAAAATTGAACTTTTTGGCAACAATGCAAAATGTTATGTTTGGCGTAAAAGCAACACAGCTCATCACCCTGAAAACACCATACCCACTGTCAAACATGGTGGTGGCAGCATCATGGTTTGGGCCTGCTTTTCTTCAGCAGGTACAGGGAAGATGGTTAAAATTGATGGGAAGATGGATGGAGCCAAATACAGGACTATTCTGGAAGAAAACCTGATGGAGTCTGCAAAAGACCTGAGACTGGGACGGAGATTTGTCTTCCAACAAGACAATGATCCAAAACATAAAGCAAAATCTACAATGGAATGGTTCAATAATAAACATATCCAGGTGTTAGAATGGCCAAGTCAAAGTCCAGACCTGAATCCAATCTAGAATCTGTGGAAAGAACTGAAAACTGCTGTTCACAAATGCTCTCCATCCAACCTCACTGAGCTCGAGCTGTTTTGCAAGGAGGAATGGGAAAAAAATTCAGTCTCTCGATGTGCAAAACTGATAGAGACATACCCCAAGCGACTTACAGCTGTAATCGCAGCAAAAGGTGGCGCTACAAAGTATTAACTTAAGGGGGCTGAATAATTTTTGAAATATCCAATAAATGTCGTTCCACTTCATGATTGTGTCCCACTTGTTGTTGATTCTTCACAAAAAAATACAGTTTTATATCTTTATGTTTGAAGCCTGAAATGTGGCAAAAGGTCGCAAAGTTCAAGGGGGCCGAATACTTTCGCAAGGCACTGTATATATATTAGGTAGGTAGGCCTAAAGGTTTTTGGGCAAAAATAACCCAATCAATACGGAAAGCTCCTTGAACATGGGAATATGCCAGGCCTATTGGGTCAAAATCAATTATGGCCTATTGTATAGATAATTTAACAAAATTAATTAAGAGATCTGATTTTTAGTTTGTAAATACTTTGCTACAATGACACACTTAGTTATCTACCCACCCCGTTGCTTTCTTTTAGCATGTGCATGTAATAAGTACACCATCATGCTTTCAGGTGTCTTTTCAGAATCCACAATGATTATTTAGTTGTGGACACTACATCACCGCACTCCCCCTCTTGCTCCTGGCCCTCATCTTTTTAAGTCACTTTGATTTAGCACCTGTGTGTTTTATCAGTTTCTTTATAAAAAAATATTTAGCGAACTCCATGACAGTAGCTAAAGCAAGGGGCAATAGCAGCACACAAGTAGACTACAAATGCATGCTGGGCCAGGCATGCCCTGAGCTCATGAACTGAGCGCTACTGGAGCGAAATTGGAGTAGGCGAGAAGGCCGACGCTCCAGCCTTTGGTAATCTCGCTCCAGTCAAATTGGGCAAGCTCCGCTCACATATTCTGATGGGGTGAAGTCAGAGTTGGGTCATCCCAAGCTTACCATTTAGCAAAAACCCTGTGTCCGTGGTCAAAACAATCATATTGGATTGTATCTTGGGCTGCGTTTAGATAGGCAGCCCAATTCAAAAGACCAATTAGTGGAAAAAAGATCAGGGCTGCATTCATTACGTTTTTACCTTCTGGAACATTCAGTTGAACGTGAACTGTGCTCTACTGAACGACCAGTTGAAAAACGGGGAGGGGTGGCTTGTGGCTCTGCCCTTTAAATATGTCACTCATTGCTTCAAGCCACACCCACCAAATGGGAGCCAACGTACCTCAGTCTGTTCAAGAATGTTTTGGGGAAACGTGTTTAGTACAAGGTAGCAAACATTCAAGCAACTGAACACACCTCTGAATTGGGCTGCCTGTCTAAATGCACCCTAAGAAATCCAAACACATTCTTGAGTGTCTCCAGCCTCATTGCTTTTGGTCCTGAACCTGTTATTTACAAGGAGAGCCTATGGGGACATAACCTAGTTTTATTCAAGTGTCTGTTGCGCAACAAGATAGAGACCAGGATTAATAGAGTATAACAGGATTCCTCTCTACATCGATCCACTATCACAGCAGCATCATCACAGAGAGTGCATTTCCCAGGTAGGAATGAAGTTGTCTCCCCCTATCAAGAGAGACTGTAAGTGTCGCACCTGAAGATATCATGCAGTTCTCCGCACATGGTGGATGATGTGTGTGTGTGTGTAAGCCCTTTGAGGAAAACAGAGCAGAGGGAGCAGGAGACTAGGCAGGATCAGGGTTAGGCTGGTGGGAGAGATTGGAGTGGAACAAAAACAACCCCATCCTCTCTCCCTTGGGCTTGTTTACCCTTGCAGCATGATTGCAATTTTCCCTCCCTACTTCCCTTCCTTTCTCCTTCCTTCCTTTCCCATCAGAAAGTGATGCAGGAAGACAAAAACATCAGAGATCAGAGATGCCTGCAATGGGTCCAATGTTTGAAGAAGGTCTCGTTCAATATCTACCACCAACTCTATGTGTGTTCAGGGACTCTGTCCCTCTCCTCTTATCTCTTTATCGTCTCGTAGTGCAGTGGTGATCAGGCAGTCTGCTCATGAAACCAGCCAGCTGAAAATCTCTAGGATAAGTGGAGCATAGGACTGCAATGCTCTGTACACCTCCCTCCCTCTCTTGTCCTAGCCCTTTAATTTTCACCTCATTTCTCACATGTTTTCTGTCTCTTTTAGAATATACTGGAAAATGTATCAGCCTCTGCATTCAGTTGTCTCATCATCCATGAAATGTTTTAATGTTCTCATCCATTTTCCAGTTCTGGAATAAACTCTACAAGTGTTGCTTGTTTTCTAAAACCCCAACAAGGAAGCTGTAGCCTGTCGTGGGTCAGTTAACACTTTCACTGCCACAAACATGGTGTCACACAGTAGCTGAGTAGTACTACAGCATGTGTGCCCTCATTAACCATTCTAGACCCTCGCAGACTAGTTGCTATGGCTAAGATAACACATGACATTTGGTCCATCTTTCAACCACGTGTGATTTCTAAAGTAGTGCAGAAGGTGTCGGGCATAGGCGCAATTTACTGATTGGTCCAATTTCCTGATTTTAAAGCACACATTGTGATTTTGATGAATCAATTGATTGCCCTCAGCAGCAGGACTCTAGTGACTGTTCAGGAATTGTGTCATAGGACATCACCACTGGTGTGTTGCCAATACAGCAGTAGGTTATAGTCTGGCCTGTAGACACTAATCTGATTTACCCCAGAGCAGCTCAGGTTAGAAAACAGATTATACATTTTATCTCTGAAGTCTTTATTCCACTGACACACAAGGTTTAGCACAGTACTTTGTTTGTCTGACTTGTGTTTTTGATTGTGTATTACACATAGCGTATTTTGGAATGTAGCTTTGCAGCATCGTGGTGATTCATCGTGGCCATGCCAAACTATGCAGTAGATTTTACAGCGAGCAATTAAGACCTTGTACTACCACCTCTTACACACAAAAATGTTAATTTATCGGTTTCACGTGTGAATGTCAGGAAATTGTGACCCTAAATACCTAACGATATCTTATTATGAAACGTGCTCATGTGTCATGTGCTGTTTGTTCATGCATGTTTTGTCTGTTTCGATGCATGTCCTGATGTAGCACCGTAAATGCTCTGTGCACTCTAAACCAAAGCCACCATGACTGATGCTGACATTTTATTCAGATTCAGATCAACTTTATTATCCCACCAAGGGGGAAATTCATTTGGTCATGTTCTTAAAAAGACGGTACATTAAACATAACACAGAAACTACACACAATTTGTCGTTCAAAGTGCTATAGCCACACATTTAAAGTGAAAGTGCAATATATTGTATACTCAATATGGTAAACAGTAAACCGTAAATACGGTTACATGAAATTATAGCAGAATGTGCCCTAGTGGGCTAAACCGGCATGGCGGCTTGTTAGACAAAAGGAGAAGTGGGGGTCGACTAAGAAGTCACTACAGAGTGATAATTATGACAATTGAAATGCTAATCCTTTGCACATGAACGCTCAGTCATTCGTGAACAATTGCAATCAATATGTATATTTACGCTCAGTGTGTCGTCTTGATCGCTGGTGAAAAGTTGTTTATTTTGTAGAATTGTCCATCTCTCTCCCCCTCTCGCTCTCTCTCGGTTCTGGTTAGAGGGGATAGTTCAGAGTGACATTCATTCGTTTCGTTATAGAATAGATGTTTTGGCGGTTGTCGTTCTTCGCGTTCAACGATACCGAATTCCTAGCTGCAGACTAGTAATTAATATCAAAGACTTGTTCTTATTCTGTCGGTATCGATAGTCTAAGAGTTTAACCACATGGTATGGTTAAAAGATTCAGCAATGGTCTACAACCTTTGTCCCCTCCTAATGGAGAAAAACATGGTCTGGTGAAAATTTCTCAAAGTTGGGTTTTATTCGGAATTGCAGAAAAGGGGCTGTCCCAGGATGTCTGACCCTAACTGGGCTCAGGGGCGGTCCTCTGATTTAGTTCAAAACAAAAGGGAATTGTGTTTTCCTTCATTAAACAGTCCAAAATCATATTACGCAATTTTACAAACAGTATCATACTCACTCATTCAGCTTATACAACAATTAGATGTAAACCTCATATCTGAGGCTATTATATAAACAGCGTTATGGTAATGTGGCCACACCGTCTCCCATGAGCTTCCCCAAGTTGTAACAAACGGACCAGTTCGTAGCTGGATTCTTCACCGATCTTTTATACTTTCTCCTGAACATGAAATTTGTTCGTACCTCAAGTTCTGTGAGGTGGAAGAAATTCCTTTGTGCTCTATGAAAAATTGACTCTCTCTATACTGTGTGTCCATGAGGAGATCCTCAGGAATCTACGACGTCTCTCTGACCGCAGCAGCCTAGTTGAAGGAGCAAAGGGGGAGGCAGGGAGAAGGGGATAGGGCTTGCTATACCCAAAGAGGGCAACATCATGACACAAGTGACCAACATACTAATGCCTAATGGCTGTTGGAATAAATGATTCCCCATATCTCTCTGTTTTTAATTTTCTTTTGAAGAACTCTCTTTCCCCTTGTCCGGCTGCTGCTGTGACTGTATTTTGAGTGAAGGGTTTGAGTACTGTCCTGTAAAATGCTTTCAAATTTTAGGAGGATGAGTTTTGTGTTCAGGTTGGTGGCTGATAATTGATCTATACCAATTATCCTTCCTGCCATCTTAATTAAGCGCTGAAGCTTGACTTGGTCTCGCACTCGCATGTTTCCGAATACGCATATCAGACCAAAGGACAGCACACTCTGCAGGACAGATTTATAGAAAATTTGTAAGATATGGCGGTCAACATTAAAATGGTTTAGTTTGTGTAAAAAACACATTGTCATGATGTAGTCAATCTCCTTGAGGAGAGGCCGGTTCTGCCATGATGTAGTTTAACCTCCAGTGGATTATACAGACGCTTCTAGACCACCGACTGCCATTTCTCTGAATTCATGGTTCAAATGATTTCACATTGAATTTGATGTCCTGAAATTAATTTGAAGAGCAGTCAATTCTGACAAATTACATAACATCTATGCACATACAGTGAAAGCCCAAAAAATATAGCAGGCAATCCGAGTTATAGCTAACTGGTCAAAGATCATAACCAGTTTGCTGATTGTGATATTTATGTTTGATTACTTACCTTTGCCTTTTTATACCTTTAATTAACCATTGAATTTCTAGACCCCCACCAGACACTTCATCCCCCCTGTCTCCCTTTCTCTGCAGGACTGTCACTGAACTGTTCTCCATCACCATCAGGGAGCCAGGTGGCAGCATGAGAACACATCACGGCTGAGAGGTCACCAACATGGAGACGGACAGCTACACCCCGACCCCGGTCCCCAGCGACTGGGCTGGGATGGTGGTGAGTGTCGGGGCCCTGGAGGCGGTCTCAGGGGGGAGTGTCTCCTCCAGCACAGCCTGGTACATGCCCTACTCCCTGGGCTTCCAGGTGTCCCTGACTGCTTTCCTTATGCTGGAGCTGGTGCTGGGCTTCAGCAGCAACATGACGGTGCTGGTGCTCTACTGCTCTCAGTCCAACCTGGTCGACTCGGTCAGCAACATGGTCACGGTCAACCTGCATGTGCTGGATGTGGTGTTGTGCGTGCTGTGTCTGCCTCTGACCCTGGTGGTGGTGCTGCTACCCCCAGGGCCAAACCTGGCCCTGCTCTGCTGCTTCCACGAGGCCTGTGTCACCTTTGCCTCCATCTCTACTGCCATTAACGTGCTGGTCATTAGTGTGGACCGCTACGACATCTCTGTCCGACCCGCCAACCGGTTGCTCACCCCGCGGAGGGCAGGGCTGTTGCTGACTGCTGTCTGGGCCACGTCTCTGGCCGTCTTCTTCATCCCTTTCCTGGAGGTGGAGTTTCTCACAGGAGGGTCGGAGAATGGGAAGCACATCCCCGCCTCATCCTCCTCCGCCGCCACCACCTTGGCGCCAGTGTGGCGTAACCGGACGCTGCTGTGTGTGGGCGGCCAGGGTTACCACACAGGCTTGGCCATGTACTACCACCTCCTGCTGCAGGTGCCCATCTTCTTTACCACGGTGGCAGTCATGCTGTTCACATACTCACGGATCCTGCGGGCCTTGAACATTCGCATCGGCTCCCATATTAAGAACAGCCAGCGCTTCAGGCGCCCACACTGTAGGGGGGGCCGTAAGAGACAGAAGCAGAAGGCAGGGCTGGGAGTGATAGAGGGAGGAGAGCAGTGTACAGACACAAGCAAGCCGCTCTCTCACCCTCCCTGCATCCCCCCCATCTCCACAGCCACCTCCCCCCCAGCCCTGTCCTCAGACCCTCTGGTCAGCTTAGAAGGCCCTGCCACTGCTGCCCCTGTCCCTGGTCCCACTGTCCAGGCGTCTGTGTCGGCCATCATCGCACTGCGGCGGGCTGTGAGGCGTCACCGGGACCGGCGGGAGCGCCAGCGGCGCGTCTTCAGGATGTCCCTCCTCATCATCTCCACCTTCCTGGGCTGCTGGGCTCCTCTGTCCATGGCCAATTTGCTGATCCTGGGCCTGGGCCCCAGCGACACCCTGGTCAGCATGCGCCTGTGGTTCCTGGCCCTGGCCTACGGCACCACCGTCTCCCACCCACTGCTCTATGCCTTTACGAGGCAGAAGCTGCGGCGTGCCCTCAGGGCCAAGGTAAAGAAGCGGGTGGTGTCCCTGCTGCAGTTGGACCCCTCGCCAGGAGGGACAGTCATACACAACTCCTGGGTGAAGCCAAGGAAGGGATGTCAGTTACGGCTGGAGGGCAGCGACGCCACTGGCCGTTGCCTGGCAGAGCCCCTGTGAGAACAGCACAGACTGAGTGTGTATAACACTACTGACAGACCTGCTCGTTATACAGGTCTGTGTGAAGGTAATTGACTCTTCACTAAGCCCCGCCCTCTTAGTTATTGTTCCTGCCTCGTCAAGATTTTCCCAGGAAGCCAAATTCCTCATTCAAACCACTGGAGAAAACCCATCACAATGATCTCAAACTGTGTTTTTTATACACAATTAAATGAAACAGACTACCCCTTGCTGATTAGGAGACTCTCGGGTACATTGTGGTGGACTCATCACAATCGCTTTACAGAAACCTGATTAAAAATGGGAGTGTATCTTTTAAATGTATCTTTTAGTCTGGCTAGCCACTGCCATGACTCAGCATGTTGTACATGAGTAAAAGTAAAGATACCTCCATAAAAAATTACTCAAGTAAAAGTCACCCAGTAATATACTACTTGAGTAGAAGTGTAAAAGTGTGTGGTCTTAAATATACTTAAGTATCAAAAGTAAAAGTATAAATAATTTCATATTCCTTTTTATTAAGTAAACCAGGCGGCACAATTGTCTTGTTTTTTGTGTATTTACAGATAACCAGGGGCACACTCCAACACTCAGACATAATTTACAAACTAAGCATTTGTGTTTAGTGAGTCCGCCAGATCAGAGGCAATATGGGATGTTCTTTTGATAAGTGTGTGAATTGGACCATTTTCCTGTCCTGCTAAGCATTTGAAATATAATGAGTACTTTTTGGTGTCAGGGAAAATGTATGCAGTAAAAAGTACATTATTTTCTTTATGAATGTAATGGAGTAAAAGTAAAAGTTGTCAAACTATAAATAGCAAAGTACAGATACCCCCCCCCCCCCCCCCCCCCAAAACGACTTAAGTAGTATTTTAAAATATTTTTACTTAAGGTCTTTACACCAATGCTTTTGGAGCTAACTAGTTCTCCCGATCGTATCCTGATGTCGACAGCAGATGAGAGTTGTACTCATAATAGGCCTATAGATAATTTAGCTAGCTGACATGCATTTGGAGAAAACAAGTTATATTAACTGGCTAGCTAGCTAGTGTTAGCAACGTTTTTTAATGGTGGCCAATGAGACTGAGAGCTAGCTAGTAAACAATACAGCAAAAGTATAATTTTGGATTTGAAAAATACTCCAACAGGCTCTGCATTTCAGGAATCACAGTAGCAAGTACCCCTAGTGCACTGTTAAATTATTTAGCCATTTAAACTATTCATTTTGTGAGCAAATCTATCTAATTTTTCCACTGCCCTCATTGGCTTCCATGCGTTTGAAACGAAAACTTGTCCGTGGATGTTGGACACACGCTTGGTTAGAGACCAATGGTGCATTCATGACAAGTCAAACTCGAAACCCCCAAGTTAAAATGAACTTCAGTTATTTGTGTAGAGCTTCCAATTGATTCTGATTAGGGTTGCAAAGGGAGGGTATATTACTGGAAACCAAGTTTACCAGTAAACTACCAGAATTTTGATATCTTTCAAGTATTTTATGTAATCTATCACAAGAAATCTAGTGGCCCTTTTGGGTACTTCAGATTTGTAAAGGTGTCTATAATTATGTCTGGCCCTCTGTGTGGCCTTATCACATGAGGACCATGAAATAAGATGATTTAAATAAAACAATTACTGACACAGCTGTTAAACATTATCCTTAATATAAACCATCAACTTAGTGAATAACATTGGTGTTTAATATGAGAGTTTCAGTATGAAATGTACACTTATTTATTTTACTATGAAAGTATGTATTTGTTTTCAATGTTTTTGGATCAAATTGGTGGCAGATGGGAAAAAGGTAAAGAAGTATTTGGAAGAGTTTCAGAGTTAATTGAAAATAATGCCATTGTTGATTTGATGCTTTTTTTTCATTAATTAGGCTATTTTGTCTTGACATTTCTTTTATATATGAAATGTATTCATATATAGTATAATTTTTTTATATCTGTGTCCATATTGTCCATGAGTTTCTACTAGATAGACTATCTACTGGAAACTCATTAACAATATGGACACAAATATGAAAAAGGAATACTATATATATCAATAAAAAAATTATTCAAGTATACATTACCAAAGTTACAATAGATTGCCATAGATTTTCTGTTAATTACTGAAGATTCCAGTACTTTGGTAATCTACGAGTAGCTTTGCAACCCTAAATCTGATACTTTCCAAGTGGGAAACTCGGTCCTCATCTTTCTATAATAAGTTTCCATGTCGTAAATTTCAGACTTTCCGAGTTCCAAGTAGTCTTAAATGCACCACAAGGCCCCTAGGTTCCGGTCTATTCCCAGATAACTTTATTTTTATATATTAAATACTGTACATGTAGACTGCTTAGTTATTGCAGTTGAACTGAAGTCTGGCCAAGACGATTCCCATGGACGGCCCCATAGAGAAGTCAAATTTGAAAATTCCTTTAGTCATCACCTTTGTACAAAAAAACATCCATAGAATTATTATTATTGTCACTGAGGTCGATTTATTTTTCTATCACTCACAGGCGAAGATATGAACATTTTGCATTCATGCTCTGACATCATGAACCAGCTGTCCAGGGGGAAGAGCCTGTTGGTTTGTTTACCTGATACCGCCAAATATTTTTATAACTAACCCAAGATAGACCACAACCTGTCGTTTACAATGGGAACAAATTAATCGTAGTGGGCAGAACAAGCAAGGAGTTGGGCAGATCCTATTGGCGCGTTCTAGCAAACCTTTGCATATTTCAGTTATTGAACAACTACTCTGAAGTGCGCATGTGCAATAATTTGTCTTTACGTTCTTCCAAACAATGCGATGTCTTACCACTCTGGCAAAGGGTAAAGTCTACAACACTTTGTCCACTCTGTTGATAACAGATTTTAGTTTTGGGAATTGTATTGAGATCAAATATTTAATTGATGAGACCATTTCAGACAAAATCATCTCGATCCCTCTTCTCCCACTGCCGGCCACTGGGCTTCCAATATCACGATTTGGTAGTGAGTGGAAACGCTAAGCGGATGCTTCACATTTATACATTCGGTGAAGTATCTGTCTCATTGTTCTATCTGTGATACTGCTGTTTGTCCAGTGCGCACTAAGTGGTAGTGCGCAGGCATAGACATTCTGCTAAATGCCGATGTAGAAAGATGGCAACAGCCACAAAACGGCGATTGTAAAGATTATGTTGAAAACCACGGTCGTCCAATTTGGACGCTGTTTCCATTCCATATATACCAGAAATACTTTAAGAAATGAGATGGGAACCTCAATGGCCAATGAATGGAGGAACGTAAAAGGCCCTGCTCAGCAGACTTTTGATCAATTGAGTTCACGTTGTCAGGCTAAGCAATCCCTTCGAAAGGTAAATGATATGAGTCGAGAAACCTGCCCATTTTCCTGAAAAGTACCAAATGTCCCGATTTGAAAGCTATATGGTTATTATCTCCCATCTTGGAAAATATGTATAAATGTTGTGTTTTATTAGCTAGCACCCAATTGACTCCCATTCACTCCATGTCCCACTCCCAACATCGCCTAGAATGCACCGCGCGGCCCCTTGACAACGTACGGGCAATGTTACACAATAGGTGTTAATATACGAATTGAATGGATTTTCCCATCTCATTTCTTAAAGTATTTCTGAGGTATACCTCAACGTTAGAGACCGTTAGTATCCAACGGAGCACTGCAATTGGTTGCCAAAAAATCTTGGGCGAGGCTTAGGGAATTGTCAGTAATACACTGTAGCATCCACCTCGGGGACATAGTACAATATAACCACCAGCAAACCAGTGCTAGATTTCAGAAACACAATTTGCAGCACTATAGTCCAACCATGTTGTTGCATCTCTGAGTCCTCAGCCACCTTACTCTGCCTCCTATACTAATAAATTATTTGTTAGAACAAACAAAGCATAAAAGACAAGATAATGACAGGTCAAACATTGGTCATCTTTAATATACTAAAGTGTCTGTTTACAAATGGAAACATATATGGTATATCATTGAGTACACTCCCTAGATGCTTATGTAACTTCTGTACAGTATGAGTCTATTTAGCCAGCAGAGGATCAGAATGCCACCCACTCAACAAGCATTCGAAGGCAGCTTCCAACACAAAAACATTGACACTCATAGATACACAAATACAGATCCTTTGGATCTGCTAAATGTTACCGATGCCTTAATTCTATTAAGAATGATTCATTGATTCTGAATGAGAATATTAGTACATGTGTATATCCTTCCTGATATAAGACTTAACTATACTCTTAGAAAAACGGTTTCAAAAGGGTTCTTCGGTTGTCACTATAGGATAACCCTTTTCGGTTCCAGGAATAACTTTTTTGGGTTCCATGTATACCTATTTTGGGTTCCATGTAGAACCCTCTGAGAAAAGAGTTTTCAAAGAGTTCTCCTATGGGGACAGCCGAAGAAGAACTGCTCGGTTCTTGATAGCACTTTTTTTTTTCTCTAAGATTGTATATTGTGAACACTATCTACAATTCATATGTAAATAGAGAGAGAGAGAGGGGGGGGGGGGGGGTTAAAGAACTTACTGCTGTATGTAATAGACAGTGTTGCGTTGGATAGTTTGTAGTAAACAGATGTTTTAATATTGACAGAAACTTCCATAAAGCTCATAAATGTGTCTACTCTTTGGCACTGAATTTGTAATCGTGTATTGATATTTATTTATTGCGTGCTGTAAATTAAATAGACATTGACATTACTTATTCAATGTGATATCCACCTTGTCTATTGATCCCCAAATCATTTGGTCATGTAACAAAGAGTGATCTTGTCAGCCCCTGTGTCAAACCAATTCAACACCTTTGCAGATACAAAGGTCCCTAGAGCTGGCGTAACTGAACAGGAAAGTGTTTTCCCCATAATTGTCCTGTATGAAACAAAGGTAGGTTTTTGCACTTCTGGTATATTTACGTTTGTTTGTTTGTTGTTTACAAAAAATGGTAATAATACATGAAAATATAGGACTGAAAGAAGTTATATGTGTTGATCAGGTAAAAACAAAACTGAACAACACTTGGCTTGTGTTTGATTTCTGCACAACACTGTTCTGTGGTATAGGACCTTCATCCTCCTGTGGGACTTTTCGATTTATTGTCATAAAACCTGAGACAAATCTAATGTATTTATGGTAGGCCTACTGAATGCTCACACCTGGTGTATATACGCATGTATTCATTGTATAACTTCTAATTGTGTTTTCTTGTATCTGAATACATAGAAAGAAGACACTGACCATATCAATAAATTTGACTATTGTATTGGGGCTTTTGTTTGCAGTCAGTTACCTTTTTATCTGGCTTCTCTACTCCTGTGTTCTTGTCATCTATAGGTTTTTCAATAGGAAGCACATTTCATCCCTGAATAAAGATGGTTTCACACACATTGCTATATGAATAAATACACTTTATGGCTCTACAAGTGACTCACGGCATTATACCTAAAGCGGACCTTCCCATTGGCTGCCTGGTGTTGCGTTAACAGAAATTCCATGCAGCCTTGTTTAGTTCAAACACCGGAAAGTGAGATATAAACTACACCATGATAGAAATCCTCGTTATTTTGTTTAACAATTTTTCAATTTGAGCTTAAAAATGTCTATAGCCTATACTTTCTCGTTCTAAACTTCTAACGCGGCTGTGGCTTCGTGACAATGATCGCGAGAGCATCTGCCCACCAATTTGAAGGCTCTGATGCAGTTCCAACTCTGTCACCGCCAAAACATCTGCTATGTGGGTGTCTGCTATCACCAGTTAACGCTTGATCTGATTGAATCTAGACCTTAGACTACATGGTTTAAAATTGCTTGGAGTTGAAGACTGGGGAGCTACAGTGCTTAATGGAAGTATTTCATTCATTATTAAAATGGGCTAAGGGAAGGTCTGCTGTGAGGCCTTAAGCTGGGGGCAGATGAACATACACAGCCACCTACACTCACTTACACAAACTGACACATACTGTAGGCACACTCACATGCAGAATGTAATCATGCACCCATGTATATCTTTGAAATAGACTTACAATAATGCCTTTGTGTCTTTTTGTACTGTAGGCTCCCATACTATAATAAAAGACAAAGCTCACATGCATTATTCATATAATGGGAGTGTGTGTGTGTGTGTGTGTGTGTACAAATGATGGGTTCTCTGTTGCTATGAGCAATAGGCCTATCTACAGTTTGAGTACAGGCTGAAGTGTGGTGTGGTGTGGGAGATGGGAAAAAATACCTCTTCAGCATGTCAAAGGAAGTTGTGTGTGGGCTGTAGCTGTTGCAGGGCATGCAAAGCGCAGGAGCAACAGATCAACAACAGAGTGAGCTGCAGGCACTACCCAGCAAGCAAAATTACATTAGATTACATTCAACATCCATAGAATGTTCAACATCATTCAACATCCATAGAATGTTTATTATATGTTTTTATTGACGTCAGGAGATGTCTTTTCACCTTTCATTCAGCACCTAAAATGCACAGGACTTCAACGTCTGGAAAACACATCTTCTCCTGACGTCAATAAAAGACGTCTTCTATGGATGTTGAAAATGTCTTATTCAGAAGACGAAAATACCTATTTTACAGACGTTGAAATCAAGCTAATTTCCAGTTCTGAATGTAAGTAGAAAATATGTCATTTACAGGCAACTTTTTTGGTCATTGATTCTATACCCACATTTGAATTGCACATACATTCTCAGTAAAGTAATCATATCACAATAATACTTTTTCAATCCTATTACTACAGGAGTCAACAGAATATGTATTATTACTCCCATCTGTCACATGCAGTTATTTTAGCGTTTTCAAAAGCTTTAAACTGGCAGCAATCATGTTCAAAGCAGTCCAACCTACAGTACAAACCAACAGAACAGTTAACATTCTCAGTAACGTTTTTTTTCTTTCTATGACTGTGATATGTTGTAGTTTATCTACCTTAGTTGAATGCAATGACTTCAAGTCGGTTTTGACCAAAATGTAAATGTATATTTTTTTGCAAAGCATGCTGGGTATTATTCTAATGAGCGCCGCCCCCAAACAAGTACACATTTGGTTGGTCCAGACCAGACCAAATCTGAATCAATCATAGATTTATAGCACAGGAAGTTGGTGGCACCGTTATTGGGGAGGATGGGCTCGTGGTAATGGCTGGAGCGGAATCTTTGAAATGGTAGCAAATAAATCAAACACGTGGATCCACATGGTTCCCATTATTTGCCATCCTCCCCTCAGGCCAGAAGTCAGTGGAGGCTGCTATGTTTCATAAGTTTGAACATCACAGTACCAGTGTTGCCAATTTAGCGACTTTGTCGCTATATTTAGCGAATATTCTGACCCCTCTAGCGACACATTTTCAAAAAATCGACTAGTGACACATCTAGCGACTTTTTCTGGTGTTATTGGAGACTTTTGGAGACTAACGTGAAAGCACATATCGTTCTTACTCTTCTCAACGAGCAGCGGGTGCTGCTGCCCCACCCCCGTCCCAAAGCACTCACAGGCGGCCCAGTCCTCGCGCTGCAGTCCCTCCCAGCTGCAGTCAGAGCAGGAGATATTCACCCCTCCACGTCCAGACTGCAAATTAATCACGCATGCGGGAAGCCGCCGCTGGCTGTAAAAATGTTTTTTTTTGTCTAAAATAAATCACTGTACAAAAATAAATCACTGCATTTGACTCACACAGCCTCAGTCACTTACTCACCTTGTCCACTGTGTGTGTGCCTCTCTGTGACATAAGCTAAACATCTAGCTGGCTAGTTCATCATGTCTCAGTCTAAACTGTACACTCAAAAATACAGAAAGGAGTGGGAATCAAACCCTGAATTCAAAGGCTGGTTGAAGCCGTTTATTGGAGATGATACACGGGCATACTGCCTGTATTGTAAAGGCTGATTTCTCCGCCAAACTTAGTGATGTAAAAAAACACATGACAACTCAAAAATATACTCAAAAAGCAAAGCCTTACAACAATTCCACCCGAAACAAGCTGCCATTTATGGTTAAAAAAAAATTGACTCTGCAAAAAAGGCTGGCATGTGATCACATTGGAGAAGCATGGTGTTCTAGCATCATACTTTCTGAACAAGTTGGTCGCAGATGTGGGTGACCAGCGTTTCAGCCTCCTTCCTCCTCCTCGATGAGGCCACGGATGTAAGTGTTTCTAAGTACCTGGGGGTTGTGATAAGGTACTTTAGTGACACCAAGCAGACAATTGTATCAACATTTCTGGGGCTTGTTGAGTTGGAGGGAGGAGATGCCAGATCTATAGCCCGTGCTGTTGTGGCTTTCCTCGAGAAGTGTTGTCTTAAAAAAGAGAAACTCCTGGGGATAGGGACTGACAATGCTTCTGTTATGACTGGGATTAACAATGGGGTCCATAAAGTGCTAAAGGAGGAGTATGGCCTCAAATATCTGGTTCTATGTGCCACTCTGCAGCTTGCTCATTTGTAGTTCTAAACATATTTAGGGTGTTTTTTACTCACTTTTTTGTCTTTCTCACAACATTAGTCCTCTCTCCTACAGCGTCCATCACAATTACATGCACATGCCAAATTATGCAAATTACTTTTTTGCCCGCTTTGAGGACAATACAGTGCCACTGACACGGCCTGCAACGAAAACATGCGGTCTCTCCTTCACTGCAGCCGAGGTGAGTAAGACATTTAAACGTGTTAACCCTCGCAAGGCTGCAGGCCCAGACGGTATCCCCAGCCGCGCCCTTAGAGCATGCGCAGACCAGCTGGCCGGTGTGTTTACGGACATATTCAATCAATCCCTATATCAGTCTGCTGTTCCCACATGCTTCAAGAGGGCCACTATTGTTCCTGTTCCCAAGAAAGCTAAGGTAACTGATCTAAACGACTACCGCCCCGTAGCACTCACTTCCGTCATCATGAAGTGCTTTGAGAGACTAGTCAAGGACCATATCACCTCCACCCTACCTGACACCCTAGACCCACTCCAATTTGCTTACCGCCCAAATAGGTCCACAGACAATGCAATCTCAACCACACTGCACACTGCCCTAACCCATCTGGACAAGAGGAATACCTATGTGAGAATGCTGTTCATCGACTACAGCTCGGCATTCAACACCATAGTACCCTCCAAGCTCGTCATCAAGCTCGAGACCCTGGGTCTCGACCCCGCCCTGTGCAACTGGGTACTGGACTTCCTGACGGGCCGCCCCCAGGTGGTGAGGGTAGGCAACAACATCTCCTCCCCGCTGATCCTCAACACTGGGGCCCCACAAGGGTGCGTTCTGAGCCCTCTCCTGTACTCCCTGTTCACCCACGACTGCGTGGCCACGCACGCCTCCAACTCAATCATCAAGTTTGCGGACGACACAACAGTGGTAGGCTTGATTACCAACAACGACGAGACGGCCTACAGGGAGGAGGTGAGGGCCCTCGGAGTGTGGTGTCAGGAAAATAACCTCACACTCAACGTCAACAAAACTAAGGAGATGATTGTGGACTTCAGGAAACAGCAGAGGGAACACCCCCCTATCCACATCGATGGAACAGTAGTGGAGAGGGTAGCAAGTTTTAAGTTCCTCGGCATACACATCACAGACAAACTGAATTGGTCCACTCACACAGACAGCATTGTGAAGAAGGCGCAGCAGCGCCTCTTCAACCTCAGGAGGCTGAAGAAATTTGGCTTGTCACCAAAAGCACTCACAAACTTCTACAGATGCACAATCGAGAGCATCCTGGCGGGCTGTATCACCGCCTGGTACGGCAACTGCTCCGCCCTCAACCGTAAGGCTCTCCAGAGGGTAGTGAGGTCTGCACAACGCATCACCGGGGGCAAACTACCTGCCCTCCAGGACACCTATACCACCCGATGTCATAGGAAGGCCATAAAGATCATCAAGGACATCAACCACCCGAGCCACTGCCTGTTCACCCCGCTATCATCCAGAAGGCGAGGTCAGTACAGGTGCATAAAAGCTGGGACCGAGAGACTGAAAAACAGCTTCTATCTCAAGGCCATCAGACTGTTAAACAGCCACCACTAACATTGAGTGGCTGCTGCCAACACACTGACACTGACTCAACTCCAGCCACTTTAATAATGGGAATTGATGGGAAATGATGTAAATATATCACTAGCCACTTTAAACAATGCTACCTTATATAATGTTACTTACCCTACATTATTCATCTCATATGCATACGTATATACTGTACTCTATATCATCGACTGTATCCTTATGTAATACATGTATCACTAGCCACTTTAACTATGCCACTTTGTTTACATACTCATCTCATATGTATATACTGTACTCGATACCATCTACTGTATCTTGCCTATGCTGCTCTGTAACATCACTCATTCATATATCCTTATGTACATATTCTTTATCCCCTTACACTGTGTACAAGACAGTAGTTTTGGAATTGTTAGTTAGATTACTTGTTATTACTGCATTGTCGGAACTAGAAGCACAAGCATTTCGCTACACTCGCATTAACATCTGCTAACCATGTGTATGTGACAAATAAAATTTGATTTGATTTGATTTGAAATTAGGCGATGACGTCATTTAGCGACTTCTAGTGACTTTTAGGATAGCCAATAGCTACTTTCCTTCCCGAGGAGTTGGCAACACTGCACAGTACAGTAAGGCACAGTTTAGGACAGTACGATATGGTACAGGACAGTTTTTTTTTCAGTAGAGTACAGTATAGTTTAATTCAGTAGAGTTTATTACAGTAGAGTGCATTAGAGTAAATAGGGTACAATACACTACTGCTGTATACTCTACTGTGCTTTATTCTACTGTTCTGAATTATGATGATACTGTAATGTACTGTACTGTACTCTGCTGTGTTGTTCAAACTGAATTAATTATAGAAGCTGTTTGGACCAATTCAAGGTGAGTCCGGACCAGACCAAAGCAAAATCAATTATACATCTAAAAGATGTCGCCGTTGGTAAATGCTTAGTGGGTAATGCCTGTCATAAATATCTAGTATTATCCAGATTGTATTTCATAGCCTCTTGGTCAATAGTATTTTGTTTACAATGTCAGACAGTATTTTAATACAATTATACAAAACGTTTGAGTAGCTATGTAATGGGGTGCAGTAGTTTAGTTATATCTTTAGCCTTATATCGACCTCTGCAGGTTTATCCGTCAAACTACATGCAAACGAATACCGTATCCCATAATGCCTTGGAGATGTTCAAATTGTCTCTTGTTTTCTAAAACAATATGCCAGCCGAAATAGCTCAGTTGGGAGAGCGTTAGACTGAAGATCTAAAGGTCCCTGGTTCGATCCCGGGTTTCGGCAGAGACGAGACTGTGAAGTTATTTTACAATTTCACAAAGAAAATGGACACGGTTATACTGTTCAAAAATACATAACAAGCTAGCGAACAACGACATTTCAAACGCCACGCAAGCCGAAATTGCTCAGCTGGGAAGGAGTTAGACGGACCCTAGTTCGATCCCGAGAGACAAGACTATAAAGAGTACTTTAACAATTTCAGAAATAAAAGGACACGTTATATTGTTTGAAAATACATAGCAAGCTAGCTAAAAAATACAATTTAGATTAAGCTATACATCGATTTGATTAGTAGCCAATTACTTGTTCTTCCTCCAAGTAATGTACATTTCTGATTACTTATTTGATTAATAATGGCTGATAACCTAGCTAGTCGTACTCTTCTGAAACATCGAATGCTCGATATCCTCCCTGACAACGGTGAGTCGAGGAAATGTCTGGTTGCGACAACCAATCATATCGCCGTCTGCCACCAAGAAGTAACCAAGAATTGCACTCCCCGACAAATCCGAGACACCAGTGCAACCAATAGGTAACCAATATTGACCAATAAGGATAGAGCTATGGCGGGATCTTTAAACGCAGAAAGAGTGCCATGGAAAATATATTTCATCTCAGGTAAATCTGTTAGCGTGTTATCTTTATTTTCTGAAGTAACGTTAGCTATGAGCTATGGCGGGACCTGTAAATGCTGGAAGAGGACAATGGACAAATATATTTCCTCAGTACATTTTCGCGGGTTATCTTTATTTTCTGAGGTAACGTCAGTTAAAAAATGTTGTTGTCTGCTGTGGGAATGTATCATCCTTACATTATTTATTGTGTGGGGATGTTGTCTTTTCTTTTCATGGAGAGACGTATGCCTTCCCAAGGGATGGCAACACATTTTGCCCGATGTGGACCGTAAGTGGGTGTCCAAGGCATTGTTCAGGTGGTCGAGGAATGGGATTCCAGAGATGGACTTTGCCAGGGTTGACAAAATGTGGTGGGACCCTCCACCACCTCTCGTCTGCAGCTCAGTACTGGTGATGGAGAAGTACTTTGCCCGTCCTCTGCTGCGATGGATGCCCAGGAAGCTCTGGCAGGTGAAGCTATATTGCCCAAATTCTGACTGTGAGAGGGGGGAGCTGACCAAATACTAATTGAGTGTATGTAAACTTCTGACCCACTGGGAATGTGATGAATGAAATAAAAGCTGAATAATTCTCTCTACTATTATTCGGACATTTCACATTTTAAAAAATAAAGTGGTGATCCTAACTGACCTAAGACAGGGAATTTTCACTAGGATTGAATGTCAGGAATTGTGAACACAGAGTTTAGGTGTATTTGGCTAAGGTGTATGTAAACTTCTGACTTCAACTGTATCAGTTGAAACATCTTTCCTACCCTACTGGCTACCGATATCATTCTTCTGTGAGCTGCTCCATGTCAAAACCAGTTGAGAGCTGAACACTCTTGCTACCTGCAGATGATATTCCTCTGAAACTAGGCTGTGTGCAATGCGCATGTGAATATATTTCACAGGCTTTGCGATTGTGTAGGCTGCTTTTTACATGATTTCTCCATTGTACTACATAATTGATAAGTCATATACCTCCACTACACTACACTGATACGCATCAGTAGGTATTAAGAAGTGAGTATACCTGCGTGCTTATACCTGCGTATACCCCCCACTACACCACTGGCTCTTTTGTGTTTTACAAAACATCAACATGAGTAAGCTGGTATTACGATTGCTGTCCTTTCAGAATCACAAACTTGTCACACACTGAAGGCCTATAGGTTTGCCACTGGGCAAACATGTCTATAATACAGTGCCTTGCGAAAGTATTCGGCCCCCTTGAACTTTGCGACCTTTTGCCACATTTCAGGCTTCAAACATAAAGATATAAAACTGTATTTTTTTGTGAAGAATCAACAACAAGTGGGACACAATCATGAAGTGGAACAACATTTATTGGATATTTCAAACTTTTTTAACAAATCAAAAACTGAAAAATTGGGCGTGCAAAATTATTCAGCCCCCTTAAGTTAATACTTTGTAGCGCCACCTTTTGCTGCGATTACAGCTGTAAGTCGCTTGGGGTATGTCTCTATCAGTTTTGCACATCGAGAGACTGGAATTTTTTCCCATTCCTCCTTGCAAAACAGCTCGAGCTCAGTGAGGTTGGATGGAGAGCATTTGTGAACAGCAGTTTTCAGTTCTTTCCACAGATTCTCGATTGGATTCAGGTCTTTACTTTGACTTGGCCATTCTAACACCTGGATATGTTTATTTTTGAACCATTCCATTGTAGATTTTGCTTTATGTTTTGGATCATTGTCTTGTTGGAAGACAAATCTCCGTCCCAGTCTCAGGTCTTTTGCAGACTCCATCAGGTTTTCTTCCAGAATGGTCCTGTATTTGGCTCCATCCATCTTCCCATCAATTTTTAACCATCTTCCCTGTCCCTGCTGAAGAAAAGCAGGCCCAAACCATGATGCTGCCACCACCATGTTTGACAGTAGGGATGGTATGTTCAGGGTGATGAGCTGTGTTGCTTTTATGCTAAACATAACGTTTTGCATTGTTGCCAAAAAGTTCAATTTTGGTTTCATCTGACCAGAGCACCTTCTTCCACATGTTTGGTGTGTCTCCCAGGTGGCTTGTGGCAAACTTTAAACGACACTTTTTATGGATATCTTTAAGAAATGGCTTTCTTCTTGCCACTCTTCCATAAAGGCCAGATTTGTGCAATATACGACTGATTGTTGTCCTATGGACAGAGTCTCCCACCTCAGCTGTAGATCTCTGCAGTTCATCCAGAGTGATCATGGGCCTCTTGGCTGCATCTCTGATCAGTCTTCTCCTTGTATGAGCTGAAAGTTTAGAGGGACGGCCAGGTCTTGGTAGATTTGCAGTGGTCTGATACTCCTTCCATTTCAATATTATCGCTTGCACAGTGCTCCTTGGGATGTTTAAAGCTTGGGAAATCTTTTTGTATCCAAATCCGGCTTTAAACTTCTTCACAACAGTATCTCGGACCTGCCTGGTGTGTTCCTTGTTCTTCATGATGCTCTCTGCGCTTTTAACGGACCTCTGAGACTATCACAGTGCAGGTGCATTTATACGGAGACTTGATTACACACAGGTGGATTGTATTTATCATCATTAGTCATTTAGGTCAACATTGGATCATTCAGAGATCCTCACTGAAATTCTGGAGAGAGTTTGCTGCACTGAAAGTAAAGGGGCTGAATAATTTTGCACGCCCAATTTTTCAGTTTTTGATTTGTTAAAAAAGTTTGAAATATCCAATAAATGTCGTTCCACTTCATGATTGTGTCCCACTTGTTGTTGATTCTTCACAAAAAAATACAGTTTTATATCTTTATGTTTGAAGCCTGAAATGTGGCAAAAGGTCGCAAAGTTCAAGGGGGCCGAATACTTTCGCAAGGCACTGTATATATACAGGCATTTATGCGCTGAATGAATGGAGGGCTGGTAATTATTTGTTTTCTACTCGGCTGGTCTCTGTAAGAAATTAGAGTCCCCACTGTCCCAGACTGAGTCAAGACAGAGTACACATGTATCTGACACCAGACGAGACCAGGACACTCAATATGTGGTCTCGAGATCAGACTACCTCGGACTGCTCCGCAAAATCATCCTGTTGTCCCGCATTTGGGTATTTTAAATATGGTCACCCTATCCCCGCTAGCACTAGCAGTAACCAGAAATGAACATTATATGTGGATCCCTCCCAACACTTTCCAGCATGAGCTACCAAGGTTGCTAAGATTGTTTTACAATGGCAGAGACCAAGTGTCCCTGTGTGTTTGACATTTTCCAACACTCTCAAGAGTTTGTGTAGCCTGTGTGCAAATGTGTTCCTTCAGTTAAGTTCAACGTTAGGTCTGTAGTTTTTCCATTTTACCTTCAAAGCACTGTGTGTGCGTGTGTGTGTGTGTAATAAGAGAATTCTCTTGTCTCTGTTGGTGTTGTAGGCTTTGAGTCACAGAGGTAACAGCATGTGTCTGGTTTCAAAGACTGACCTTGTCTCTCTCCAGAACAAACATCTATAATGCAGAACCGCCTCAGCTTGCTTAGGTGACCACGATTTGATATAGGAAGCACTCACTAGGCTAATGACAAACCTGGCAAATAATAGCCTAATTTGTTCTGATCTGAACCTAAACTGGGCTGGGCGCAACATGATATCATAGGAAAACGTCATTCTGTGAAGTTTTTGCGAAAAGAAAACAACAGATGATGTTTATGTCAATACATTGCAGTAAATAGGAAAAGAAGATTGTCAATGAATTTAGGTTTGTCAATACATTGTAGTAAATGGGAAAAAACTGTCAACCATCCTTCACCCACTCTCTTTCTCTTTCTTTCGGTCTCTCTACCTCCTCTTTATCCCCCTTCACTTCTATCTCCATAATCCTTATTTTACCCCCTCCACTCTCTCCCCCCTCTCTCTCCTATTTTCCTCTCCTCTCTTTCCCTATCCCCCTGTCTTTCTCTCTCCCTCCTCTCTTCTCCCCTCCCTGCGTCAATCTCCCCCTCTCTCCCCTCACTCTCCCCTTCTCTCTCTCTCCCTCCCTTCCTTCCTTTCATCTCTCTCTCTGTCTCTCTCTTTCTCTCTCTCTCACCTCCACAGACTGGAAATTGACATATAGACGTCAATACATTGCATTGAATGCAATAATTGTCAAGGATATTGACTGAGGCAAAAACGTTGATGATAAAGCTGCAATAGGTCAATTGGTGAAAGACTCAGACAGACAGACACAGACCTCTGTGACAGTTTTCTGGCCAGGAGGCTATCTACCAAAAGCTGCAACAGTCTCACCCTTCATCTGAACCCCTAGCACGGCTACCCCCCCAGCACGGCCGGCCCTACCTTTTTGGGGACCCTATGTCCGATTTGGTGGACCCCTTCTTGACGGCAGAGAGAATAGTTTTTTTTATATATTTTTTTTTACATTTCCTGTAATTCTCTCCATTTTACCTTGAGGTATAGGGAAAATGTTGTGATTTTAAAGCAAATTGGGGGGGATTGAGGACCCCCTAGCGGCCGGGGGCCCTAAGCAACCCCTTATATTGCTTAAGCCCAGGGCCGCCCCCCCCCCCCCCCCCCAGGACTGCCTGACTCACCACCTGAGAACAGACTTAATGCCTTCTCCCTTGTCAAGGAAACCACCATTACTGAACTTTTTTCTAAATTCAAAACCACAACCTGCGCCGTTGACCCCTTGCCCACTGCCATAGTTCTCTGCCCCCTGGTGGTCACAATTGTAAATGCATCCCTCACATCTGACCCTGTTCCTACTCCTTTGAAAACAGCGGCTATCTCCCATTATGAAGAAACAGGGCCTGGACCCTGAGCTCCTCACCAACTACAGGCCAAACTCAACCCCTCCCTTCCTCACTAATGTGGTAGCATTACAAATCCAACAACACATCACCTCTCATGAACTTTTCAAATCACTCCAGACGGGTTTCCAGGCTATGCATAGCACTGAAACTGCCTTGGTAAAGGTAGTGAACAACCTCTGTGCTGCTGATGCTGGAAACATTGCCATCCTCATCATCCTCATCTGCAGCATTTGACACTGTCATTTTTCAATCATGCTGGGGTAGACTACTCCGGTTTTGACGAATGTGCTTAATATTAGCAGCTGAGAAATAAATATAGTAGAAGCTAGGATCCTCCTCTTTTTAGTGGCAACCATTATAACTCTGCTTTCACACGGGATTGCATATAGAAATGTCTGTGCTTATAAGAACATGTATTTCACTCCATGCATCAACCACTGTTTGAGGAGCAGTCTCTCTCTACACGACAGTTGATATTCTGCCCAAACTCTGTATGCCACGGGCTCTCCAACCCTGTTCCGAAAGCTACCCGGTGCTTCATTTGGGAAAACAAGTGAAATCTGTTCGGGAACATCGATAGTAACATGTTTTCACAACAAAACATATTTCATGAATGAAACTGTTGACAGCCCCTCTCTCTGCAAGCTGGAGAAAATAATTGAGAGAGGAGGAGATGGAAACGCAAGGTGGTGAGATATTCTGTAGGTAAAGGTAATGTGTCAGCCCATTCATTATGAAAATATAAAGAATGCCCTATTACTAGGCTATTCAAAATCAAATACAAATTCACTATAATTGTAGGTTATAACTATACTCTGTAAGCCGCCCTGCACAGTCAATGAACCAACAGCATCTCCTAGGCCTATATAGGCCTACGTTCTATACGAGACTCATGGATAGAACGTTTGGAGTGTAGCATAGTGTAACCAGTCCATCCAGTTTGCATAATAATACACTTATAGACAATTAATAGAGTTTGTTTAATTTTGGAGATTAGCTTGACCAATTATGTACCAAAGTGCATTTCTGATGCGCCAGCGCCATTCATGTACCGAGTGCATAGGAGAAGATTACCCTGACTCAACGGTCATGTGGAGTTTGTGGTCATGACTGCCGGTAATACGGTCACTGCAACAGCCCCAATTTCAATTGAATTGACCACCAGAGCAACAACACAAGTTATATCATCTGTGAGAAGGTACACACATACCTACAATGCAAAATTTGCTGTCCTTTCAGCTCCATGGACAGCACAATGGACTGCTCCATGGACAGCACAATGGACAGCCACAGGCATCAAACAGAGGACAAATTAGGCTACTATACTGAACAAAAATATAAACACATGTAAAGTGTTGGTCCCATGTTTCATGAGCTGAAATAAAAGATCCCAGAAATTTTCCAGGCGCACAAAATCTTATTTCTCTAAAAATGTTCTGCAGAAATTTGTTAGTGAGCATTTCAACTTTGCCAAGATAATCCATCTACCTGACAGGTGTGGCATATCAAGAAGCTGATTAAACAGTCAAGTCTACGACCATAATCCTCCTTAAAACTTCTTATGGCTGCAGGGGCAGTATTGAGTAGCTTGGATGAAAAGGTGCCCAGAGTAAATGGCCAGCTCCTCAGTCTCAGTTGCTAATATATGCATATTATTATTAGTATTGGATAGAAAACACTCTAAAGTTTCCAAAACTGTCAAAATATTGTCTGTGAGTATAACAGAACTGATATTGCAGGCGAAACCCTGAGGAAAATCAAACCAGGAAGTGGCTTCTATTTTGAAAACTCCATGTTCCATAGCCTGCCTTTGCTCCATTTAAAGGGATATCAACCAGATTCCCTTTCCTATCGCTTCCTCAAGGTGTCAACAGTCTTCAGACATAGTTTCAGGCTTTTATTTTGAAAAATGAGCCAGAAAGATAACATTGCGTCAGGTGTTCGTATGAGTTTTGCTCACGCAACAGATTTTTGCCTTTCCCTCTCCTACTGAAAAATACAGTTGCGGTAGATATATTATCGATTATATATTTTAAAAACAACCTGGGGATTGATTATAAAAAACTTTGACATGTTTCTGTGGACATTACGGAAACTATTTGGAATTTGTCTGCGTTGTCGTGACCGCTCTTTCCTGTGGATTTCTGAACATAACGCGCCAAACAAATGGAGGTATTTTGGATATAAAAATAATCTTTATGGAACAAAATGAACATTTATTGTGTAACTGGGAGTCTCGTGAGTGAAAACATCTGAAGATCATCAAAGGTAAACGATTAATTTGATTGCTTTTCACATTTTCGTGACCAAGCTACTTGATGCTAAGTGGACATAATGTTTTGTCGAGCGATCGATAAACTTACACAAACGCTTGGATTGCTTTTGCTGTAAAGCATATTTTCAAAATCTGACACGACAGAGGGATTAACAAAAGGCTAAACTGTGTTTTCCTATATTGCACTTGTGATTTCATGAATATAATTATTTTTTGTAATATTGTTTGAATGTGGCACTATGCAATTCAGCGGTTGTTGATGGCAATTATCCCGTTAACGGGATTGCAGCCATAACAAGTTTTAACAGCTTCTACCCCCAAGCCATAAGACTGCTGAACAATTAATCAAATGGCCACCGAACTATTTACATTGACAACCGCCCCAACCTTTACCCCCTGTATATACCCCCTCTTAATCGTTATGTAATTTTCTTGTTTTACTTTTTGATGTTATTACATTTTTTTACTTATATTTTCTTAACTCTATTTCTTGAACTGTATTGTTGATTTAAGGGCTTGTAAGTAAGCATTTCACGGTAAGGTCTACATCCGTTGTATTCGGTGCATGTGACAAATACAATCAGCATAATTCCGTTACCGTGAAATTCCCCTTAGGCTATGTTCTGATTAGTTGTGTTGATGGCATTGGAATTGCTGCCTCACATCTTTCATGGCAGTTTTTTAATAGTTCATTTGTTACTTTGTCTCTGATGATGGAACACACACACACTGGGGCTAATCTTGCCATGTGGGTCCTTCATAAAGTAACGATTGGTTTGGCTCCTCTCAACCAAAGGCATGTTGTTTTGTTCTTTTATTATTGCAGGGGTTGTCTAGAGACACCACTGCTCCTGGACGTCTCAGCTGTTTGAATTTATTCTACTCTGTTACATGAGAGGGAATGAAACACACATAGCTTAAGTCTTACATTGTCAGCAGCACTTTCGTATGTCGATAGGGACGTTGCAGAGTTGGCTGGTAGGTTACATCTCCTTAAGTCCTTTTTACATCGTGGCAACCCCCTGGTCCTCCCCTTAACTCCACTCTACCAGACACGCAGCGTCACACTGTGAGTCACTCTTCTCGTGTTAATATGAGATCCCTCTGAAGTTTGGACTCTGATTACTTACACACTCCTGTCCCGCTGGCACTGTAATTACTGGGGTTGATTTGGGTTGGGAACATACTTGGAGGTGGGCAGAGCAAGGGTTGGACCCGTAGTAACAGGTTGAAGAAGGCAGAGACATCGTTAGGATGAATTTACACACACACATACACACACTCATTTGTCCTTAGATGGCCCTGCTCACACACTCATTTATATGTAGCCAAGCTGTTATGGGGACATGATCAGATATCCTTAAAAAGCTTTCCATTGCTAAATCTTTGGAATTGAGATTGGTGGAGAACCACACGTGATATCATTGTATGCAGATGACATTTTACCTTATCTAAACCAGAACATTCTCTATTATTTATTTTTCAACTGTTGGACACATGGTGCTGTATCAGGATTCAAAGTGAATGACTAATTATGACTTTTCAAGCTTGGAAAGTAGATTTCAGTGGAAATGGACAAAGACGCATATGAAATACCTGGGTGTATTGATACTGTTAGGAATTGAAAACTGGTCACGGTGTGGAGAAATGCTCGACGCAAAATAGAAGGCGAACAACTTCTATATTTAAAGGTTTAATAGACAGACATAGACAGACATAGACAGACATAGACAGATATCTGCATATGGGAATGGACACGTTCCTTTAAACCGTTCGCAGCAAATCTCTCCCCTTCTAGCGGGGAGGGCAGACCTAAATAATCCTCTTATATGTGTGTTGTCTCATCCTTCCCTGGGTCAAAACATTAAATCAAATCTCTCCCCTTCTAGCGGGGAGGGCAGACCTAAACACTCCTCTTATATGTGTGTTGTCTCATCCTTCCCTGGGTCAAAACATTAAATCAAGGCTGAGACCTAGGGAATGAATAGACTATACATTTGAAACATCTTAATTGCTTAAGGACACCCATGGCCGATTTGATGGCTCAAGAGCCTAGATATCAGTTACTAAGACCTGCTTTATGGTGATCTCTGGCCTTAGAGAGGATACCAGGAGGCCAAATTCCAATAGGGAATAATCATCTGAATATAGGCCTATAAAATCAACTACTCTCCTTTAATATATAAGATTGAATCCGATGTTTAGAGATGGAGATCTCTCCCTATTTTTATGTTAGGTCAACATAATCAAAATGAATATACTACCAAAACTCAAGTCTTGTACACTCTTGTGGACTGACTACTAGTGATGGACAGATTGTTTGATGAGACAAAAGCTGTAATAGCAGAACTCTGCAACGTCCCTACAATTGGCTCATTCATCCCTCTCCTCTCCCCTGTAACTATTCCCCAGGTCGTTGCTGCAAATGAGAACGTGTTCTCAGTCAACTTACCTGGTAAAATAACGGATAAATTAAAAAATAGAGTGGAGGGAATCTCTTTAGGCTAGATAGGCCTATTCTAGGACTGTGTGGATCATACTAAATCAGAACTGACAACTGAGCCATATCGGATATTCTCTTAAAGTACACATGAGAGAGAGAGAGAGAGAGAGAGAGAGAGAGAGAGAGAGAGAGAGAGAGAGAGAGAGAGAGAGAGAGAGAGAGAGAGAGAGAGAGAGAGAGAGAGAGAGAGAGAGAGAGAGAGAGAGAGAGAGAGAGAGAGAGAGAGAGAGAGAGAGAGAGAGAGAGAGAGAGAGAGAGAGAGAGAGAGAGAGAGAGAGAGAGAGAGAGAGAGAGAGAGAGAGAGAGAGAGAGAGAGAGAGAGAGAGAGAGAGAGACCCTGGTATTTGTCCTTGAGAGGGCACAGAGAATGGCTCCGTTTCACAGTAACAGCCGAGTCGTTGCAGCCTTCTTTGTAAGGTAGAGTGTAGGGATGTGAAGGTCATGGAATTTTCGATGACGGTAATTGGCCAGCCAAATGACCGTGGTCACCGTAGTAACTGTTAGAGTAATAACTTTTACGCACATTTTCTTGTGCTTCTGACTGCATGTGCTGCCATAGAAATGTATCATTAATTTTATTTCTGTGTGCTGCTGCTGCATTTTGGGGCTGTTGCCAAGGCAACTGAAGACTTGTTTGTTTGAGCAACAAAGTTTCATCATGTTGTTAAGAGTCCATGTCAGAAATGGACTCAACCGGCCGGCCGTCACATCTTTAGTCAGCTGTTCGTTTTACACACCACACACACACACACACACACACACACACAAAAACTGGTTATGATGGTGCCAACTACATTTCTCCCTCTACCCCACCCTACCGTACCCTACTCTACCTTTTCTCCTTCTGGCACCCTAAATACTCTAATTCAAATCTGACACACTTTTGTTGAACTATATTGAACCTGGGATCTCATTTGCAATGGGTTTTTATAACATACATTGGGCTGGCACAGTGGCTGGGTTAGTGTGTCTCTCTCTCTCTCTCTCTCGCTCTCTCTCTCTCGCTCCACTTCTTCCATTTTGCTATGGCAGGGCCAGGCTGATCCCTCCTGTTCTCTCCAGCTGGGCATCACATGCAGCAGAGCACCCAGAGAATTAGTTCCCATCGTTACTTTGGATGTGATTTGTTTTTTTTGCTGATGGTGTGTGTGTGTGTGTGTGTGTGTGTGTGTGTGTGTGTGTGTGTGTGTGTGTGTGTGTGTGTGTGTGTGTGTGTGTGTGTGTGTGTGTGTGTGTGTGTGGAACACACTGTTCCTGTTGCCACTGGGCACACTGAGCAAGTGTTGTATAAGTTGACATCTGGGGAAGGCACAATGTGTGCTCAGGGGTCAAGGGTCAGGAGGACTCTGGAGGAAAGC